>NC_134354.1:204787611-205126563 GCF_048569485.1 Anomaloglossus baeobatrachus
CACACACTGTATATACACACACTGTATATACACACACACTGTATACACACACACTGTATATACACACACACTGTATACACACACACACACTGTATATACACACACACACACACTGTATACACACACACACACACTGTATAGACACACACACTGTATATACACACACACACTGTATATACGCGCGCACACACACACTGTATATACGCACACTCACATACTCACACACACACTGTATACACACACACACACTGTATATACACACACACTGTATATACACACACACTGTATATACGCACACACACAAACACTGTATATACACACACACACACACACACACACACACTGTATACACGCGCACACATACACACACACTGTATATACGCGCACACACACACACACTGTATATACGCACACACACTTTCTGCCCCTGGCTGTGCAGAGCTGCTGCTGTCTCTGTGATTTCTCTCAGTGCATCCACTGGGAAGAGGCAAGGAGGAGGGTTTGGGTGGAGAGCAGAGTGGGTGTATTAGACACAATGGGTGTGTTAGATAAGCTAGACACCGCCCTAGAGCCACAAAGAATTCTGGGACTTGTAGGAACTGAACACAGGAAGTCAGAGGAGAGATTAACCCCATCAGAGCTGGAGCCAACAATGAGCATGTGCTGCTGGTGCACAATAAAAGGTAATTTTGCTGAAAAAACATAATAGATGTGTTGAGGGGCACATATTAGCAAGATTTATCAGAAAAAAAAATCAGTTTTGGTAACTGGACAACTTCTTTAATGAATACTAACCACGCAAATAAATAACAAAGTTCAATATACCTTATTATCCTATTCCATAAATGGTTAATAGACCACAATATAACAAAAACATTTCCACAATATGCGATTGAAAATGAAACCTGAATAAACAAAATGAGATTCAGAAAAGCCACGAATGACCACAACTGCAAAATTGAGCATTCCTGTGTGACATAATAAACAAAGACTCAAAGAGCCGTGAAGAGACCAAGGATAATCATGGGTAAAAATAGGTTAAATGGTATTGGATACCAAAGTAAGACATAGAGGGTAGGACCCGATGCGTATCACCTCCAAAAATGAGGCTTCCTCAGGGGCAAATGCAGGTAGATCAGTGTGCTCTTCTGTATTTATACATAACAATTGATAAGTAATTAATTATTACCATGAGCAGCCGTGAAGAGTTACCATCATAACAAGCAAGTTGTGCAGACAGTTCCACCCACAATGCAGGTAAGCATGTGACCAAATCCTAGTGACGGGAAGTGCACAGTCCAGGCACTAATAAAAATCCCTGCTACATTGTGTCGGGAACAAAAGGTTCCATGCAAACAGGAAGTGCACAGTGCAAGCATGATTCAAGGTCCTGCTGCGATGTGTAAAGAAGAAATGTTTCCGCGAAAACTGGATGTATGTTGTCCCGGAACCACAGGGCAGAATTGTAAACCAGCGTTATTCAAAGTTACAGTGCTGGCCAAAAGTATTGGCACCCCTGCAATTCTGTCAGATAATACTCAGTTTCTTCTTGAAAATGATTGCAATCACACATTCTTTGGTATTATTATCTTCATTTAATTTGTCTTCAATGAAAAAAAATTAAAAAAATTGTCATAAAGCCAAATTGGATAAAATTCCTGTGTCTTCTCTAATGTAATTAGAGAAAGAGCAAAAACATATAACAAAATAAAAAGACCCACAATGTCCAATGACCAAATATGTCATGACAATTAGTATACATACATAAATAAACACACATGCTGTACATATATATATATATATATATATATATATATATATATATATATATATATATATGTATTGTGAGGTAGCGTGGTCGGCTGCGCGGCAGAAGACACGGGATCCAGGCACCAATGGTCACAGCACATGGTTTATTGTACAAACAAAAGTCCACAACAGCACCCATGTGTTATCTCCGGCAGAAACTCAGGGAGTTGTGTTCACTCCCTCACACTAGGCAACCACGCCCATGTTCCTGTTTCCTTTTAACCCTCCTTTCAGCCTGCAGGGAAACAGCATTAACCCCGGAGTGGAGTTACTTTCTATCATGGAGTGAGCACAACCGGGGCGAGATGTACCGGCCGTCATAGATAACCCCGGTCACAGTCTCACATACCCCCCCCCTCAGTTCAAGCGAGCGGGGTTGAACTCCTGCCATCAAACACGGGCCGCGGGACAAGGCATCGGCGTTGCCCTGCAACCTACTGGCCCGGTGTTCAACCGTAAACCGGAAGTTCTGCAGAGAAAGGAACCACCGGGTAACCCGGGCATTCCGTTCCTTGGCGGACCTCATCCAGACCAGCGGAGAGTGATCAGTCACCAAGCGAAACTGCCGTCCCAGCAGGTAATAGCGTAGGGACTCCAAGGCCCACTTGATCGCCAGGCACTCCTTCTCCACTACGCTATAATTCCGCTCGGGAGGGGTGAGCTTCCCACTTAAGAAGGTGACGGGGTGTTCCTCCCCCTGAACCACCTGAGACAGCACTGCCCCCAGGCCGACCTCCGAGGCGTCAGTCTGTACTATGAACTCCTTCCGGAAATCAGGGTTGACCAGAACGGGCTGTCCGCACAGGACCCCCTTCAGGGCCCGGAAGGAGTCCTCGTCCTGCGGAGTCCAGCGCACCATGACGGACTTCTTGCCTTTGAGAAGGTCCATCAAGGGGGATGATAGTCCCGCAAAATCTTTTACAAACCTCCTGTAGTACCCCACGATACCCAGGAAGGCCCTAACCTGCTTCGTGGTCAGGGGTCTAGGCCACTTCTGGATCGCCTCAACCTTGTTAATTTGGGGCTTAATCACTCCTTGGCCTATTACGTAGCCCAAGTAGCGGGCTTCCGTGAGCCCCAACGCACATTTCTTGGGATTGGCTGTCAATCCGGCTGTTCGGAGCGCGTTCACCACCGCTTGTACCTGTTCCAAGTGGGTCTGCCACTCAGAGCTGTAAATAAGGATGTCATCAAGGTACGCTGATGCATACGCCTGGTGGGGTTCCAGCACCAAGTCCATCAACCTCTGGAACGTGGCCGGAGCGCCATGTAACCCAAAAGGCAAGACAACATAGTGGAAGAGACCCTCCGGCGTAACAAAAGCGGTTTTCTCCTTGGCGGACTCCGTCAGTGGCACCTGCCAGTACCCCTTGGTCAGGTCGAGCGTGGTGAAATATCGCGCCTGTCCCAGCCTATCAATCAGCTCATCCACCCGGGGCATGGGGTAGAGATCGAACTTGGATATTTCGTTCAATCTCCTAAAGTCATTGCAGAACCTTAAGGAGCCATCGGGTTTTGGTATTAGGACAATGGGACTAGCCCATTCACTCCGGGATTTTTCGATGACCCCCAGGTGTAGCATTGTCTTCACTTCCTCTGATATGGCTTGTCTTCGAGCCTCCGGCACCGGGTATGACTTCAGGCGTACCTTCAGGTGAGGCTCGGTGACAATGTCATGTCGTATCAGACTGGTCCTACCAGGCAGCTCGGAGAAGACATCGGGGTTCTGCTGAACCAGCCGTCTGGCCTCTCGCCTCTGTTGCTTGGTGAGGGCTTCTCCAATCCTTACTTCCGGTTCGTCCTCTCCGGAGGTCGCTGGAGCCGGGTTTGAACGACCCGAAGAGGAGGGAGATGGGGAAAAAGCAACCATCAGGCTTTCCCGTTCCTGCCAAGGTTTTAATAGGTTGACATGGTATATTTGTTCAGGTTTCCGCCTACCGGGCTGCAATACCTTATAGTTGACCACCCCGACTTTTTCCTTTATCTCGTAGGGGCCTTGCCACTGAGCCAGGAATTTACTCTCCGCCGTGGGGATCAATACCAACACCCGATCCCCGGGTTTAAAGGTCCGCACGGTGGCTTGTCTATTGTAGCGGCCGCTTTGCGCGGCCTGAGCCTCCTGTAAATGCTCCTTCACAATTGGCATGACCGCGCTTATGCGGTTCTGCATTCCTAAAATGTCGGCTGCGCGGCAGAAGACACGGGATCCAGGCACCAATGGTCACAGCACACGGTTTATTGTACAAACAAAAGTCCACAACAGCACCCATGTGTTATCTCCGGCAGAAACTCAGGGAGTTGTGTTCACTACCTCACACTAGGCAACCACGCCCATGTTCCTGTTTCCTTTTAACCCTCCTTTCAGCCTGCAGGGAAACAGCATTAACCCCGGAGTGGAGTTAATTTCTATCATGGAGTGAGCACAACCGGGGCGAGACGTACCGGCCGTCATAGATAACCCCGGTCACAGTCTGACAGTACAGTACTGATCAAAAGTTTGGGCACACCTTCTCATTCAAAGAGTATTCTTTATTTTCACGACTCTGAAAATTGTAGATTCACATTGCAGGCTTCAAAACTATGAATTAACACATGTGGAATATAATACAGTTTTATTTCTATAGCGCCAACATATTCCGCAACGCTTCACAATTCAGAGGGGATGTGTACAGACAATTTGAGTAAATACAAAAAAATAAAATTAAGATACCAGGAGGAGTGAGGGCCCTGCTCGTAAGCTTACAGTCTAAGAGAATGAAATACTTAACAAAAAAGTATGAAACAACTGGAAATATGTCTTATATTCTAGGTTCTTCAAAGTAGCCACCTTTTGCTTTGATTACTGCTTTGCATACTCTTGGCATTCTCTTGATGAGCTTCAAGAGGTAGTCAACGGAAATGGTTCTTACTTCACAGATGTGCTCTTTCAGGTTTAATAAGTGGGATTTCTTGGCTTTTAAATAGGGTTGGGACCATCAGTTGTGTTGTGCAGAAGTCTGGTGGATACACAGCTAATAATCCTACTGAATAGACTGTTAAAATTTGTATTATGGCAAGAAAAAAAGTAGCTAAGTAAAGAAAAACGAGTGGCCAGTCAGTCAGTCCGAAAAATTGGGAAAACTTTGAAAGTGTCCCCAAGTGCAGTGGCAAAAACCATCAAACGCTACAAAGAAACTGGCTCACATGTGTACCACCCCAGGAAAGGAAGACCAAGAGTCACTTCTGCTGTGGAGGATAAGTTTATCCGAGTCACCAGCCTCAGAAATCGCAGGTTAACTGCAGCTCAGATTAGAGACCAGGTCAATGCCACACAGAGATCTAGCAGCAGTCACATCTCAAGAACAACTGTTAAGAGGAGACTTTGTGCAGCATGCCTTCATGGTAAATTAGCTGCTAGGAAACCACTGCTAAGGACAGTCAACAAGCAGAAGAGACTTATTTGGGTAAAGAACACAAGGAATGGACATTAGACCAGTGGAAATCTGTGCTTTGGTCTGATGAGTCCATATTTGAGATCTTTAGATCCAACCACCGTGTCTTTGTGCGACGCAGGAAAGGTGAACGGATGGACTATACATGCTTGGTTCTCACCGCGAAGCATGGAGGAGGTGTGATGGTGTGGGGGTGCTTTGACACTGTTGGTTATTTATTAAAAATTGAAGGCATAGTGAACCAGCATGGCTACCGCAGCATCTTGCAGCGGCATACTATTCCATCCGGTTTGCGTTTAGTTGGACCATCATTTATTTTTCAACAGAACAATGACCACAAACACACCTCTAGGCTGTGTAAGGGCTATTTGATTAAGAATGTGAGTGATGGGGTGCTACTCCAGATGACCTGACCTCCACAGTCATCAGACCTGAACCCAATTGAGATGGTTTGGGGTGAGCTGGACAGCAGAGTGATGGTAAAAGGGCCAACAAGTGCTAAGCATCTCTGGGAACTCCTTCAAGACTGTTGGAAGACCATTTCTGGTGACTACTTCTTGAAGCTCATCAAGAGAATGCCAAGAGTGTGCAAAGCAGTAATCAAAGCAAAAGGTGGCTACTTTGAAGAACCTAGAATATAAGACATATTTGCAGTTGTCTCAAACTTTTTTGTTAAGTATTTCAGTCATATGTGTTAATTCATTGTTTTGATGCCTTCAATGTGAATCTACAATTTTCAGAGTCATGAAAATAAAGAAAACTCTTTGAATGAGAAGGTGTGTCCAAACTTTTGGTCCTTACTGTATATATATATATATATATATATATTTATACACATAAAACCATATATATGTGTGTGTGTGTATCTCTCTCTCTCTCTCTCTCTCTCTCCCTCTCCCTCTCCCTCTCCCTCTCCCTCTCCCTCTCCCGCTCCCTCTCCCTCTCCCATATATGGTATATTGGACATTTCTATTTCATTTTCTAATTGCATAGGCACTTTTCATTAAAATTCAGGATTTTTTTTTCTTTCCTAAACTACCGTATTTTTTGAATTATAAGACGCACTTTTGTTCCTCCAAATTTTGGGGGAAGTAGGAAGTGCGTCTTATAATTCAAATATACGGATTACATATTGCCGGGCCCAAGGGAGGTGGGGGCAGCTCTGGAGCGGTGCTGGGGGCTGAAGTAGGCGGGTGGAGGCTGCAGGAGGCAGTGGGAGATCTTCTGCTCCTGCTCATATAATATGCACTGCCGCTGTCCATCACTGTGGTGCTGAAACCGCACCGCGGTGATGGGCTGGGGAAGCAGCGCATATTATATGTGCCTTCGCCCCCCTTTGATGGCACATGCCCCCCCCCTGTGTTAGATATGGCCTCCAAGCTGCTTCCCATCCTAAAATAAAAAAGCTCTACTTACTTCCTCCAGCACTGATCTTCCGATATATCCCCGGTCTCCCTGCTGCAGCTGTGATCAGGCATGCAGAGATGATGTCACTCTGCTGTGCCGATCACATGACCGTCACCAAGAAGCAGGAAGTGGAGAAGCTCAGCAGCATGGAGGGAAATACCGGGAGGATAGCGCTGGAGAAGGTAAGTAAAGAGTTTTTTATTTTACTATGGGAAGCAGCATGGGGGCCATATCAAACACAGGGGGACGTGTGCCATCCATAGGGGGCCATGGGCAGCACAGGGGGACATGTTCCATCCATAAGGGGGCCATGGGCAGCACAGGGGGATGTGTGCCCTCTATAGGAGATGTGTGCCAGCTATAGGGGACGTGTGCCAGGAATAGGGGTTGTGTGCCAGCACAGGGGGACGTGTGCCATAAATAGGGGACGTGTGCCATCAATAGGAGACGGTGTGCCATGAATAGGAGACGTGGCCATCAATGGGGGACATGTGGCATCACTGGGGGACATGGGGCATCACTGGCAGACGTGAGCCAGCACAAGGGGGCTATATTCAATATAAGGGGGCCATATCCAGATTAAGGGGGCAAATTTTAGGATGAGGGGTATAAGGGGCATATACCCTATATAATTTGTCAGACGGACACTGGCATTATAAGACGTACCCCATTAAACATTAAAAAAAAAATTCCCTTTTCCTTCACCAAATTTGGGGGTGGGTCTTATAATCAGGTGTGTCTTATGAAGCCAAAAATACGGTATTTAGTTAAAATTGGTGTGCATTGTATTTGATTATTTATCAAATATTTAGGGGGACTTTGACCTTATTATAGGCAGGGGATGTATGGAATTTTTTGCCTGTGGGTATTTTTTGTAATTTTGAAAAAAATATTTGTTTATATTTTATAGTGATCCCTTGTTTGGGCCATTTCTTATTTTTTCGTGCAGAAGATAGAATTTTGTGATCCTTATTTGATATGGCATTCATGGAAATCTTGCAAAGGTGCAAAGTTGCCAATGGACTGAAAATGGGAGCCCCTTTCTTTTGTTAAAGAGAACTTTCATCAAATTTGTCATATTAAACTGGACATATGAAGAAATAATGACTGCAAATCAGAATAAACTACTTTTCTTTCCATTTCACTAACCTCCTATACAGGTTAGTGTGGGGGAGCAAACAGTGCAGCTGATTTTAGCCGTGTCACATCACAAACCTGACAAAAAATAGCAAAGTCGTCAGCAGCCTCCCTCACCTCAACTGCTTGTCTCCGTCCAGCTTCTCCTGGGCATGAGGCTGTGCAGGGTGTGCGTCATCACTTACAGACATGGCCGCACATAGTGCACAGTGACACTGTTGTAAATACATCACAGGAGGGGATTGGGGCTACAGTATATACATCACAGGAAAAACTGAGAGCTACAGTATATACATGACAAAAAAGGTTGGGACTACAGTATATACATCACAGGAGGTGCTGGGGCCTACAGTATATACACCATGTTCCAAATTATTATACAAATGATATGTTTCTCTGATTTTTCCTAAATGGTCGGGGCAAATGACAGTTAGTCTAATAAAAGTCATCACCCGTTAGAGTATACATCAAATTTTATTGAAGAAACCTCCCAATAATAACAGTATAATCTTCAAAATAAAAAAACATACCCTCAAAATGAACTGTTATTATTAGGCACAGTAGAGTTTCTAAACATTTTATATGTTTTAAGGAACTGAAAATGCAGGGGTAATGGAAAAATGACGGTATCGCCGCGCTGCTCAGAAATGGTGGTGATGAGGTTATTGGGGTGAAGAATTTATTGGAGATTATTATGTCACTACGCGTTTCAGGGGTACAACCTCCCCCTTCCTCACCTCCCACCCCCGAAACGCGTAGTGGCATAATAATCTCCAATAAATTCTTCACCCCAATAACCTCATCACCACCATTTCTGAGCAGCGAGGCGATACCATGATTTTTCCATTATCCCATGCATCTATATCTCCCCATGGGGCTGCTGCAGCCAGAACAAGATCCTGCGATACATTTGATGTTAACACAAGGGGCTGGTGGATTACCGTCATCGTGATCACGGGACCGTCTGACCCGGAGAAGGAGCTGCTATCAGACGCTGATCCGGCTGGTATACACTGCACGTGGAAGTCCCGATCGTGTGAGCAGATTCCTGCATTGCCAGGAGGACGGTATCCCCAAGGGGATACCGTCCTCCTGGGGATACTGCTCCTGGGGATACCGCTCCTCCGGTTGATGAGGAGCGGTGAGGAGCGGTATACCTGTAATCCCCCTTCAGCACCATCAACAGTGTTGTACCTGCTGTACAACACTATCAGGTGAGTGTGCAACCCACACCACTAAAAATCTGTGCATTAAGGTCCCACACAGGAGCGCCCTCTTTTTTTATTTATAAGGAACTGAAAATGCTCATTTGTGGAATTTGCAGCATTAAGAGGTCACATTCACTGAAATAAAAATCTATTTAAATCCAAAACATCCTAACAGGCCAAGTTACATGTTAACATAGGAACCCTTTTTTGATATCACCTTCATAATTCTTGCATCCATTGAACTTGTGAGTTTTTGGAGAGTTTCTGCTTGCATTTCTTTGCATGATGTCAGAATAGCCTCCCAGAGCTGCTGTTTTGATGTGAACTGCCTCCCAACCTCATAGATCTTTTGCTTGATAACTCTATAGAGTTGAGGTCAGGGGAAGATGGTGGCCACACCATGAGTTTATCTCTTTTTATGCCCATAGCAGCCAATGACACAGAGATATTCTTTGCAGCACGAGATGGTGCATTGTAATGCATGAAGATGATTTTGCTTCTGGAGGCACGTTTCTGCTTATTGTACATGGAAGAAAGTTGTCAGTCAGAAAATCTATATACTTTGCAGAGGTCATTGTCACACCTTCAGGAACCCTAAAGGGGCCTACCAGATGTCTCTCCATGATTCCGACCCAAAACACGTTACCTCCACCTCCTTGCTGACGTCTCAGCCTTGTTGGGACATAGTGGCCATCCACCAACCATCCACTACTCCATCCATCTGGACTATCCAGGGTTGCTCGACACTCATCAGTAAACAAGACTGTTTGAAAATTAGTCTTCATGTATGTCTGGGCTCACTGCAACCATTTCTGCTTGTGAGCACTGGTTAGGGGTGGCCGAATAGTAGGTTTATGCACCACAGCAAGCCTTTGAAGGACCCTACACCTTGAGGTTTGAGGGACTCCAGAGGCACCAGCAGCTTCAAGTATCTGTTAGCTGGTTTGTAATGGCTTTTTAGCAGCTGCTCTCTTAATCCGATGAACTTGCCTGGCAAAAACCTTCCTCATTCTGCCTTTATCAGCACGAACATGTATGTGTACTGAATTAGCCACAAACCTCTTCACAGTACGATGATCGCACTCAAGTTTTCGTGAAATATCTAATGTTTTCATCCCTTGTATAATGCATTGTACTATTTGATGTTTTTTGACAGCAGAGAAATCCTTTTTCTTTCCCATGTTACTTGAAAACTGTGACCTGCTTAATATTGTGGAATATCCAGTTTTCCTTTTATTGGGCTTACCTAGCAAACTAATTATCACCGGTATCTGAGATTGATTTCAGTGATCCAAAAAACCCTGAGACACCTGAGACACCATACCATCAATGAGTATCGTTGAAAAAAAAAAAAATTGCTTTGACACTTAAATCCAATTTGCATAATAATTTGAAACATGGTGTATATCACAGGAGCAGCTGGAGGCTATAGTATATATATCACAGGAGAGGCTGGGCCAGAGATATTACTAGCAGGGCACAAACATTACTGAGGGGCATAAACATTACTGGGGAACATACATATTACTGGAGTAGTAAACAGGTTACTGAAGGACATACACACTACTGGGTGGGCATACACATTACTGAGGGGCATACACATTACTGGGGGATTACACATTACTGCGGGCATACACATTATGAAAGGGCATACACATTACCGGGATGCATAGATATTTCTGGGTTCCTAAACAGCTCTGGGGGGGCATACACCTTACTGGGGTGGGCAGCATAGAGCTCTAGGGGGACATACATACAGTCCTGGGTGCCACCCATACAGCTCTGGGGGACCCATACAGCTTTGGAGGGCTAGCCATACAGCTCTAGGGGGCCACACATACAAGTGTGAGGGGCTGCACATACATTTCTGGGGGCACATACAGATCAGGGGGGCACATACAGCTCTCAGGGTGCCCATACAGCTATGGGAGGCATATACAGCTCAGGAGGTCCTATACAGTTCAAGAGGGCATACAGCTCGGGGATGTCCATATAGCTTTGGAGGGGCCCAAACAACTCTGGGGTGGCACATACAGCTCTGGATATCCCATTCAGCTTGGTGGCACCTAATGATCTTGGAGCCGACGCATCTAGGGAGGCACATACAGCTCATGGGGGAGGGTCCATATAACTCAGGGGGCCCATACAGCTTATGAGGGGGAACACATACAGCTCAGGGAGGCCCATACAGCTTAAAATGGCCCATGCAGCTTGAGAGGGTGCACATAGAGTTCATGGGGGGGTTCCTGCAGCTTGGGGGGAGCATACAGCTTGGGAGGGATGCTGAGCTGCAGTATGCTGGCTGGCACTGTGGCTTCTCTTCTTCTGTGGGATGGGAGCACCTTGCATGCTAGCTCTGCCCATAGATGAACTGCAATGCACCTGCACACAGTGCTCAGAAGTGAACGCTGTGTGCAAGTGTGGATTTAAAGGGCTAGTAGTCAGCAAAATGTGGCTGCTGGTCAGAGTACTATGGTCCCTGGAACTTAGCCTGGGAGCTGCAGAACCGACAATGACAAGTGGCCCCCCCCTGTAGAAGATGCATGGTCATCTCACTTGGCAGCAATGGCCTGAAGTATTTCTCGTTTATCAATTTGTATACTAGTGCATTGTAGTCTCTAAGTTACCATATATCATTCACAACTTACAGCTGAGACCTGGGGTGAACTCAGCTCCTGAATGAATTTGGTGTATATGCAAAGAATTATGTAATAATGCTTATATGTCTAAGTTGTAATTGTACATCATGAAGCTAAAAATAATTAAGGAGGTTGTCCACTACTTTAACATTGAACCCTATCCTTAGGGTAGTTCATCAATGTTGGATTGGCCAGGGTCAGGCACTCAGCACTTCTGCCATTCAGCTGTTGATGATGCTAGCATCAACAAGTAGCTGCAAATACTCCATTCAAGAGCTGCTCCACCTTCTTATAATGGCCACACCTGGGAACTGCACACCCGCCTCCTATTCAAATCAATAGGAGGATATTATGGAATAGGGGAGCCTCTTTGTGGCCAACCGAAGGATGTTTCCATGCTATGCACGGGACATGCTTCAACGTTCTAGCCCCTTCAGGAAAGCCCTGAATGGAAAACGCTAACGTGTGTTGTATTTATAATAATATAATAATAGTTGTCTTCAGAATTCTTTAAAATATCTTTGAATTCTCTTTTAGTTTAATAAAAAATGTTTTTAACCAAAACAGGAAAACTGTATAACCTCCATATGTTTTTGGACTTGAAGGAGGACAGTCAACAAGGAAAATATCTATACTAATTTGGTTTAAACTGGCAATGTAAGCAAAATGGATCTTGTGTCTGTATCACAGATAAATATCGGAAGATTCTGCATGTACAGTCTTGTTTAGAAAGCCAGTAACCTAAATCGCAGAGCAAGGCCAAAGAGGTTAAGAGAGTCTGTAGAGAGCTGCAACCAGATTGTCCTAAAAATCAATGGGGGCATGAGCTCGCATATTTCAACACTGCAGTCTTCTGTGATATCTATCACATGTCAGCAGCTATTTTTTAGCTGAATTTCCTCTCTCTACACATTTTGCTGTTTACTACACATAAAATTTATTCCTTTCGCTTTTCAATGTCCTTGTTATGAGTTTATGGCTGGTGTTATATGACTGTGTCTTTGGTTATCTCATTTAACAAAGGGGAAGATTTTCTTTTTGTTTCTGTTTTTCAGACCTTGAAGATTAATTTTCAGTATCTGGATTAGCGAGAGAAAGAAAAACAAGTACAAGAAACCAGGAAAATGATTTATCCTGCACTAAAGTTTGAAAGTATAGGTATTTTTTTCTTTAACACACAGTATTCTTCGAGTAGCAGAAGAAAAAACCTCAGAGCAAAGGGCAGTCAATGGCCAGACGTTATCTGGATCTGATTTAGCATGATTCCTTAGAGGGTTAAAATTAGATCAGAAAGCCTATGGATGAATGACTTAGATATGTTTGTTTGTTTAAGATACATAATGCATTATGGAAAGAGAGAACGCTTGACTGAAACTTGGACAGAAGGCGTAGCAATTGGCAGAAACTGATTTTTTTTCTCCTTGACTTTGCAGCCTTCATGAGAATGTGTTTCACTGAACCTTATACATCTAGAAATGAACAGGCTCAAGCATCCAATAAGGAGAAAAGTAACTAGAAAAATAAAGATATGACCTATATTTTTATGCATATCTGTAAAAAGCACTTGTGGAAGAGTCAAGAGAAGGTATTTATGATCGTAAGACTATATGAATGTATACAGTATATGTAGATGGTATTTGCAGAAAATTGTACTGTATGAGTATGACATAAACATATTATTTTGGTATTGAGCCATTTATTATACCACAAAATCAAACTACAAAAGTTGGTGCCACAGAGAGGATAAGGAAGTGAGATAAAAGGCCTAATTTCCTTAAAATGTAAAGCATAAGAATTCATGATATTATATATGGCACTCATTCTAAATGTTGAAGCTTCCTTGCTTTGGTATGTATTCCAAGAGTTCAGGGATTGGTGTGTCTGGAAAGAACGGGACATGAGATGCCAGTGTAGACTGTGGAACAAATATAAACTAGAATTTGTATTTGGTTTTTAGGCCCTCTTCACACGTCAGTGATTCTGGTGCATATGTTGCTGTTTCTATATGTACTGGAATCACGGACATACGCAGACCCATTAAAATCAATGGGTCTGTGCACACATCAGTGATTTCTCACTGACCATATTTCCATGTGGCATACACGAGTGTCCGGGTGTTCCACATGGAGACAAGTCTGTTTGTGGTGTGATCTGCGTGATACGTACCGGAGAAAATAAAATGAATTTCTATACTCACCTGTATCCAGCGACGTGGTCTCTGGCCGCTGCTGTCTTCTGCTTCCAGGCCGGCTAATTATGCTCATGAATATTGACTGCTTTGCCACCCAGAAGAAACAACAGAGAGGAAACAGCAGCAACCAGAGACAAGAGAGCTGGAGATATCAACACCACGGAGAGCAGCGCTGGACACAGGTGAGAATAGGAGTACCTGATCTCTGTGTGCTATCACGGATAGCACACGAAGAACACACGTGTGCCAAAATCACGATACATAGCGGGCCAAATGTATCTTTGACACGTCAGTGAAAAAGCATGTGTTTTTGACTGACCTTACAATGATAAAATTAATGTAGCAGGTATAGCTTGCCTGGTATGCCACAGATTGCAGTTGTCAATACATAAACATCACTTTAAGCTTTCTAGCCCTCCACCCACCACGAAAATCCACTACTTGCAAAAAGCCAATATTGGTTTCTTCTTATTACCTCAATGACTCGCAAAGCTAAGCCCCCAAAAAGCCATCAAGATCATTACCCTGCAATGATGTTGGAAAAAGGCTTGCTTCCGAGAAGCTGCCGTGGTCATTAACAGATCATTGGACCAAGTAATTTGCCATGTGCCAAGGTGAAGTGACACACCCCAGGGCTTTGGAGTACTCGATCCCAGGCCTGGTATTCACTGGGATGTATCACTGGTGGCCGTTGCCCGGTTCCGTAACCCTGGGGGTCGCTTAAAAAGGGTTTTATACAAGGGAATAAAAATAAAATAAAGTGTTTTTCGTGACACCACTTGCGGTATGCGGCTATAAGGGAGAAGCCGCCACTGCATAGTCTCTTGCTGCTGGGGCTGGTGGTAATAGGCAGCCTAGATGTGATGGCTACCCGCAAGTAGAACTAGGCCCCAGGGGAGAATGATGGTGGTTGTGACTCGCCCACCCCAGGGCTATGGGACACCCGGTGCCGGGCCGGACTTGTCCGGTGGTAGTCAGTGGTGGCTGGGCCCGGCTCCGTGGCCCTGGTGGGTGTCAGTAGAATATGTGGCTTGATGAATAAAGTTTGTGTTCGTGACGCCACCTGTGGTCTGCGGCTATTAAGCCGCCGCTGCTGTGTGAGGCCTCCGGGGTGATGATATAGCAGCAATGGTGGTACTGCTCCCCACAGGTGGAGCGGAGCCCCGGGGACACTGTTAGTGCTCGTGAAAGTCTATGGTGTTGTGTGGCTAACACGGTGCAGGGCCGACAGGCAATGAAAGAACCAGGCACAAAAAACAGTCTCTTTACCTTTTCCTCTTTTACTTTGGGAACAGTCCAGTCCTGGGAGACCGTTACAGGTGGTGATGAGGATCCGGTTGGCCTGGAAGTACTTGGGGGAATCTTTCTGGCCAACTGAGTATGAGGCCTACTCCTGTGCTTTTCTTTGTTATGATAGGACCCTGCTTCTCTGAATCCAGCAATGGCCCTCTTTGCTGCTGGGACCGGTGGTACGTCCCTTTCCCTTTGTAGCAGGCTGCGCAGGCCCTCTCTGGTGCTTCTCTGCTGGAGTCCACACTGGGCCCTGATGCTGCAGCTGTGTGTTCGGGATGTATATGGGCCAGGTGCTTGCAGCTCTCCTGCCCTTCGGATTCGGCTACCAGGGAGTATTTTAAGCCCTGGTGGCCACAGACTCCGATGTCCGAGTCTCTTCGCTGCTTCTCTGCTACTCCTGCTTCCCTGGGCCAAGCTACTCTAGCTCTAGGCCCCAGATCCACAGGACAGCTCACTCTGCATCTGCTCAGTATCACCTCTCTCTACAGACTGACTACTTCCTCCCTCAGGTCAGGCTTGGGGAAGGCTCCCTGGAATTCCAGGTTCAGAGCTCCCCCTGCTGGCCGGAGGGAGAACTGCGTTGGGTGTTAAAACTTGCTGGCCAATGGATCTCCCAATTACCTCCAGGCTCAGCACTAACCCTTTGAAGGGCAATGCTGTTGTGGCGACCAGCTCCTGGGGCGCCACAGTTGTAGTATATAGATGCAGAGGTGTAGGAATAATTCAGACAACACAGGGGCTGTGGTTTAACTTGTGCTTTACTCACTGGTTTGAAGTATCTGCAACCCGACTGATGCTGGTCTCTAACAATACGGTATTCCCTTTGTTCCAGTGCCGGTGTAGTGATCTGGTGAGCTTTACTTCCTTGCTCCTGTTAGTAGTTGGTGGGTCCCCGTGGCTTGGAGCGTTTTGGGTCCCCTACGGTTTTCACAGTCCTGGCCCATATGGCAGGCAGCTTGAACCTTTCTTGGTTCGGACCTCTATCCCCGTTCCCAGGTTGTCTATCCGCTGCTGTGCCACGGACACTAATGTCAGTAAGGTCCTTGATGGTCTCCTCACTGGGCAAATTCTTATCAGGTGAGCCTGAAGAATCTTCCTGAACTAGGGCTCTGTACCCTACTGGTGCGCGGTCCAGTGAGTACTCGTACCGTACTCTCTCTGGCAACCGTATTCTTTTTTTCTCAATTAGTCACTTTACACTTTCCATCTGTGTACTGACTTCTGACTTAACGTCTTACTCAATTCATGTCTAACTGACTGAATGTCTAACAAGAAGTCTGTCTCCCATCACTCCACTGCCTAGCCCCTCTTCCTCCCAGGTTTCTGACTAGTGGATTGGATGAGTCCCGACCAATAGGTGGCTATCCATCAATTTTGTCTCTAGCCTGTCATCCAGTCTGGGGAAAAGGGCGTGGATTTGTATGTGTGTTGTTTTACCGGCACTGGTCTTCCAGGAATCCGGGGTTAGTTGTAGTACCCTGTGGCACCTGACACTCAGGGGCACCATAAAAGCAAAGGAATTCAGTAGATTTTCTGTTAAATACTTTCAGCTGAAATGTGATTTACTTGATGGTAATTTTGACACTTTAAAAAACAAGAATGAGCTAAGTATAACATGAGGAAGAACCAGTTCTCTGTTAAGGGCCAAAGTAAAACGTTGGTCTTTATCAGCAATGTGGTCGCCTATCTCTTCTTAAAGAAAGCTTATGACTGCAGCCATGAATCTGATGAAAAGAGTAGGGTGGTGTAGGCCACCAACAGTAAATAAAGCAAACTGCTACTAAAAGCAATTATGTGAGGCAGACAGCAAATACAGCCAAATTCCATTTCAGTTAGACCCTGAATGTTAATGAGTCTTGTAGATGGAAATATTGGAACCTGAGACTATTAAAATGTGAGTAGCATCTTTTTGATGTTCAAAGCTTGGTGCAATAAGTAGGGTCGAACCCAAATGGTGAAGTTCGGAGTCCGTACTGGACACCAAGTGTCTGGGGCTCCAACTCAAACACAAACTTTAAAAAAAAAAAAATCCATGTCCACTTTCAGGTGCTGTTCGTATGCTAAAAAAGTATGTTGAAAGGCTGCAGCCAATCAACAAGCTTTATTGCATAGGGAAGGTGCCTGTACACTGCTGTGAACAAAATAACTACATTTAAAAAAAAATTGCTTGGGCTCTCCACCATTTGTTATAACAATCAAGGTACAGTAGAATGTTTGGGGCTGATCTTATAAGGATGCCGTGGTTATTTGGCCCAAACCAAACATTTATCTAAAGTTTGTCAGAAGTCGACGAATCCAAACTTCCACAGGTCTGCTCATCCCTAGTAATAAAAAATACAACAAATGTTCTGAAGTATAACCATCTCCTTGTGTGACTACTTTTTTCTTAGAGAAATACTGTAATTTTAAAACTTGTGGAATATTTTTCAAGAAAATGATTATTCAAATAATAGGTCATTTAGGTGCTTGTTGAATCAGGGGTTGTCCAAAGCACCATCTCTCATAAAATCTTGGCTATAAGGGGTATGTTTTCTCCTTGTGGAGAGTGACATGTCAGTATGAGTAAACTTAAATACCTTGCATGCTACTCTGGGAAACTAAATATGCAAATTGTCTCCTCAGAGAAGAAGAGAACTTGAACTTTAGTTCCATCCTTTACACTGATGAGGGGCAATACCTCAAAACATCATGTCTGCAAATTTAGAATTTGGTGTGGCTTAAATCCTAAGTCATATGACAGACCTCGTTAAAGGGTTGATATTGACTTTTAGGATTGCCACTTCCAAAAGGTGATGTACCGCCCCCGTGCCAGCAGCCGGGCTGCTCGGATCCGGATCCGTGTTGGCTCGAGGGGTTTCCAGACTCGGGGGTTGTGCGGCCACTCGATAAAATGGGGGGGACTATGTACAGGGGGATTGGAAAGTTTGTGACGCCACCCACGGTGCGTGGTAATGTGAGGGACCACCGCTGCCGTTGGGGAGCCCGGTGACAATGGTGTGGCAGCCTGATGTTTACCCCTCCGTGGGTAGGGGGTTTGTGTCCCGAGGCCCGTCGGATGGTCGGTGATTGGGTGCCATTGGGGTAGGAACAGGGGTATTTCAGTGTACTCACTCAGTCCAGGAATAACATCACCGACAGCTTGTAAACCAGAATTCTGAGCACCACTGCAGCTTGTAGGGAGCACGCTTGGGTCCGTGCCCTTGGTGTTGCTGTTAACCTGTGGCCCTGTCCTTGTCCACCTCTGTCTTAGTTGGACCGGGGGAATAAAACTCTTCGGGTCCCGCTCACCCGTATGGCTAATGGAGTGAGCTTGCTCTCAGGGTTCACGCGTAGGATTTCTTTGGACTGTATTGTGAAAGTCCTATCCCATCAGTGCGCTAGTACCCCGATTTTGGAGCGGGTTGGGGATGACACGTGAAGTCTTCACCCCCGTCGGGTAAATTATTGGAACACAAGAAGCTACTTTTTGGACTAGGGTCCACATACCCCGTCGTGCCCTGTCCCCTGCCCTGTGATAGCTCAAGGCTGCCAGCCGCCCTCCTCGGCAGTCCATGCCCCTTGACACTGTCCCCTGCGACCGGGGCTCCAGCTCCTAGCAGGCCCAGACCAACATCTGCCACCTAGTACACAGGAGCTCTGCTCCGTGACCTCTCCTCACAAGAGTCACCACTCCACCTCCTCTCCTTTCACTCTCCACTGCTCAACTTCTCAAGCTCAACTGTCACTTTCCTCACTTTCCCCTTACCAAACCCCCATGTGGGCGGCCCTATTCCCTTCAGGCTCACCAATGGTGTGTCTGGTAGGTTAAAGTGTGAAGTGTTCCTAGGATTTTGATTGGCTAAGCTGTTAGCAACACCAAAGGACCAGGACCCGTAACCAAGGAGGGTGGATACTGTGGAGAAGGGCAGATTGCACAATACCTTGTGATGACCTGATAGGCCAGGGCGTCACACTGACACCAGAGTTGAAGTCCTCTTCCTCTCTATAGAGGCAATTTGCATATCAGAAAATATTTGCACTCATATACTCTCTCCTTTCATTGATTGACAATGTTGGTCCACTTAAATATATCATTCTTTGCTTTATCTCCTCAGCCTTAAGCAGATTTCATGAAACCAATGAGAGAAAATGGCAAACAATAAAGTCATACAAGGAGCTACTGATACGTTTTTGGCTTTGTGATAATTTTTTTTTCTATGGTAATGAATGTTAAATCACTTGAAAGCCTTATGTGTCTAATATAAGTTTTCAAAATTTTGTGTTTGTTGTTTATGGCAACAGTGTTCTACGCACGTGGGAAAAGAAAATGGTGGTGTCTAACGTAATATTCACAGCAACTGAGAGCAGAGGAGTGATAAAATTCTTGTTTCTGCAAGGAAAGTCCGCAAATTATATTAATGGTGAAATGTCGCAGACATTGGGGGATCAATGCCCTTCATATTCCACAGTTAACGGGCAACTTCAGCACCAATGATGGGGAAAGTCCTGGACAACCAAGCGTAGTTGATGCTGTGCACAACCTCACACTAGAGAATTGACGAATTTCAGCTAAAGCAATAGCAGACATTATGGGGATTTCCCGTGAACGTTTTGGTGTCATTATCCATGAACATTTGAACATGAGGAAGCTATCTCCAAAGTGGATCCCCAAATGTTTGACAACAGATCAGAGAAGCATGCGAGTGAACACTACACAGCCCATTTGTCAGCGTTTCTGGACTGATAAGAAATTCCTGGATCGACTGGTCACTATGGATGAGACCTGGATTTAGTTGTATGACCCTGAAAACAAGGAGCAGTCAAGAGTGGAGGCACAGTGGTTCTCCACGTCCAAAGAAGTTCAAGGTGCACAAATCAGCCACTAAGATGATGGCATCTGTGTTCTGGGATAAAGAGGGCATGCTGCTTGTGGACTACCTTCAAAAGAGTTCCAACATCAATGCAAGGTATTACATTGAACGTTTGGACCAATTGAAGGCAGCTCTGAAAGCCAAAAGGCACAGAAAGTTGTACAAAGGAATTTTGTTCCTGCAAGACAACGCCTCTCCTCACACTACACAAACGACCACGGAAAAACTGGCATAGCTGGGCTTTTAGTTGGTTGACCACCCACCTTATTCAACAGATCTAGTGCCCTCCGACTATCATCTGTTTCCGAACCTGAAGAAACACCCCAAGGGTACCTGCTGCAGATGCCTGGTTTGAGGCCCAACCAAAATCCTTCTTTTTACTAGGCTTACAGAACTTGGAATACCGATGTAAGAAGTATGTGTTACGACACCACCGGAGTCCGCTACAGCAACTTCTACTTCGATCACCAGGCGACGCTGTGTCCATGCCGTGGATAGTGCTGGTGATGGGAGAGGAGTCGATGCCAGCGGCGCTGGTGGGCGCAGGCTCTGCTCATCCACTGTGCTGGGTTTCCTTGGAATCAGCAGTACCACTGGCTGACTGTAAATGGCGTGTGTCTTCTAGCTGAAGTACCATCATTGCTACAAACAATGGGAATACACCACACTCTTCTTATTTCCCCTCCTGTCTGCTGACCACTGCCAGAGATAGTTCTGATTTCCTGGCTCCTGTTCTGCCATGTTCTGTTTAGTGATTCTGGTGTTCTGACTTATGCTTGTTTCCTGAATACCCTTCTGCCTGCTGTTTATGTACCTCGCTGCCTGATCCAGATTTGACTTCTGCTTTGTGTTCTGTTTACGTCCTTGCCTGCCGATTCTGTCTCTGTTCTGCAAATCCTGGTTTGACCCTGCCTGACTACTCTCTCGGACTGCTGCCTTCCACAGGTAGTGATCTCCAGGGCCCTGTGTAATTCCAAATCCCTGTATAGGGGTTAAAGAGTTTCAGGGTTCTGGGGGTCCTGCTTGGTGAGTGGCTTCCTCTAGCCTGTCCAATACAGCCCGTCTGAGTCTGTGGATCCAGGCAGGCGTTACAGTATGTTGACATTAGTGGAGAGTATGTGGAATAAATGTAAAGTTTCATCATCCTACCTCAATTCTTTCTGGGTAAAGCCAAAGACTTATCACCAGTCCCTCGTAAATGTATAAAGAAGAAAATTCAAGATCATAAAAAAATCTTTTATTAAACACTAAAGTAAGGGTGGTGTCACACACAGCGACGACAACAACGACATCGCTGCTACGTCACCATTTTCTGTGACGTTGCAGCGACGTCCCGTCGCTGTCGCTGTGTGTGACATCCAGCAATGACCTGGCCCCTGCTGTGAGGTTGCCGGTCGTTGCTGAATGTCCAGCTTCATTTTTTGGTGGTCGCTCTCCCGCTGTGACGCACACATCGCTGTGTGTGACAGCGAGAGAGTGACAAAATAAAGCGAGCAGGTAGCAGGAGCCGGCGTCTGGCAGCTGCGGTAAGCTGTAACCATGGTAAACATCGGGTAACCAAGGGAAGACCTTTCCCTGGTTACCCGATATTTACCTTCGTTACCAGTGTCCGCCGCTCTCGCTGCCAGTGCCGGCTCCCTGCTCTCTGCACATGTAGGTAATTAACCCGAAGTGTACTGTAGCTAGGAGTGCAGAGAGCCAGCGCTAAGCGGTGTGCGCGGCTCCCTGCTCTCTGCACATGTAGCTGCAGTACACATCGGGTAATTAACCCGATGTGTACTGTAGCTAGGAGTGCAGGGAGCCAGCGCTAAGCGGTGTGCGCAGCTCCCTGCTCTCTGCACATGTAGCTGCAGTACACATTGGGTAATTAACCCGATGTGTACTGTAGCTAGGAGTGCAGGGAGCCAGCGCTAAGCAGTGTGCGCGGCTCCCTGCACATGTAGCACAGCGACGCATGTCGTTATGATCGCTTCTGCTTCTGCTGTGTTTGGCAGCTAAGTAGCGATCATAACAGTGACTTACAAGGTCGCTGTTGCATCACAGAAAATGGTGACGTAACAGCGACGTCGTTGTCGCTGTCGCTATGTGTGAACCCAGCTTAAATGTGTGGTGGCAAGATGAGAGCAAACACACAATGAATTAAAAAACATAAGACGTATATGAAGATTAAGATATTTCACGCCTGACTAGACCAAAAAATGATGATAATAAACGTATTTAGCTGTAATGTAGTAACCAAGTATTACTTGTCCAAATAATTGTGTGTTGGAAAGCCAATAAATATTTTTTGTATATAATGGTGGGACTCAAGTAAGCCAATGCACTCAATAAAACATGCCTATGTGTCGCCCAGGGCTCTGAGGTACTCGGTCCCGGGCGGTGTACTCCTGGGGAGATGTCACTGGGTGGCCGTTGCCCGGTTCCATGACCCTGGAGACGCTTTTTTAAAAGGGGTATACTTATAGGGGAGATTAGATGAAAGTTTATAATGTGACGCCACTTGCGGGCTGTGGCTATTTAGTGGAACCGCTGCAGCACAGTTCTCACTACTTGGGCTGGTGTTAGTGGCAGCATGGATGTTGGACGCTCCGCAAGCAGGGCAAGGCCCCAGAGGATAGGTGATGTTGATGGGCGCAGAAAGAAGTTAGGCCACACAAGGGGTTGCAGTGTAACTGGTTCCTTACAGTAGGTTGGAAACTGGTCACCCGAGGAAGGCTGGTCTTGACCGCTGTTCCCCTTAGTCCCAGTGCTGGTGTAGTGACCTGGTGGCTTCTTTCCCCTGCACCTGTCTCTGGTTGGTGGGTCACCGTGGCTTGGAGCGTCTGGGGGTCCCCTCCTGGTAGTCTCTCAACTGTAGTCCGTATGACGGTAGCGTGAACACTGTGGGGTTTGTTTCTCTGGTCCGGGTCCCCGGTTCTCCCATTGCTACGGTGTCCCGAACTTCAAGGTCAGTGAGGTCCTTGATGGTCCCCTCACTGTGAAGATTTTATCAGGTCTGCCTGGAGCGTTTGCCTGACCTAGGATTCTGTACCCCGTTGGTACTATGGTTCCAGGAGTACTCCACCATACTCCACCGGCAACCACACGCCTGGGCCCTCAGGTCACTGTCACACTCCTGTCAGTGCTTCCACTCACTCCCACTTTTACCGACTAACTAACTGTCTCTCCACTATCTGCGCCATCTCACCTTGTTGTCTAGTGGACTGGATCGGCTCCACCCCTAGGTGGCCATCCATTGGGTCAAACCCTAGCCTGTCACCTGTCTTTGGGAAATTTGGGGACGAAAACAGGGATTAACTGGAATGTTTTGGTGTTATCGTCACTGGTCTTCTGGGTCCCTGGGGGTAAGCCCTGCATCCTGGTAGGGATGCAGTACCTTGTAGCTCCCTGATGGCTTTAGGGGCCCTACACCTATGTTAGTAACTGTGCTCTGTAAAATAAAGTGCATGATTGCATACATGTATAATGAATATTTAGTTTCCTGTAGCTGTAGATAACAAAGTACATACAGTGCGTAAGGATATTCAAGCAATAGTAACACTCACTGTGCTTGTTGTGAAGGAAACCTTCATAAACACATTCACATCACAGTAAGGAGAAATCCTAAGTTTGTCAAAAACCCATCATGGACTCTTGAGTGAATGCTCAAAACATATGGGTAAAGGTTAAGCTTGAATGGAAGATCCAACGGACATGTGTGGTGCCCACCTCAACGTGTGTTTTGCTTTACCTTCATCAGGATGTTAAGCCACTTTTATACATGTGACATTTGCCATCCAAGTAAGGACCACAATGTCTAGACCATGCCCAGGTCTCCTGAACTTCAAAGCCTCATAGGTAACTATGAGCTTCTTGGGTTTATGTCAGGAAACCTCCTGCCAGACTGGACATTACAGTATATAATTGTACCTTGAATGTCTGACATGGGAACCCGACCTTCTTCTGAATCATTTCAAAAGGATAGGTTATATACCCATTTCCCAAAAAGAAAGGCACATGTCTCTATTTCAATTAATTCAGATTGCATTTCTCTGTATTTAATTGCATCTTACTTTGTTCTAGTAAAGTCCAATCTAAACTTTCTGTTGCGTATCAAACCAGCTTCATCATTGCTTCGCTTGTAGTAATACTCAACGCTGAACATCACAGCATAATCTTTGTCAATTGGGAAAGCAGAGCTGCTCACAGCAAAATTGTTCATCAATCTGTTGCACGCTTTTCCAGCAGCTTTGGGCTTACTTCCTCTCACTTTCTTCACGCATCTTTTCAGGTGTTTTTAACAGCCGCACAGCTTAAGTGGAAAGCAAAAATTACCTTTATCATCACATAAAACGTGTGGACATCAAGATGTTTTGGCGGGATTCCCAGTCCTAGAAAAACACTGTTGCTATGGTGATATATATCAAAGCTCAGCAAGACATAACGTATGTATTTTTTCCTGTTAAATTTTGCTTCTTTTTCCTACTTCCATTTTACCGTTAGTACCTATTTTTCCACCGAGGAAACAAATGCTAACATTTTTTTTTACAGTGCCTTTGACATTTAATAAACTTATAAGTTATTTCTAAGATGCCACCGGTTATGTGAATTATTTCTTATTGTAAGACAGAACAGGTGTTGATTGCAGACAAGCGTTTCCTCAACTTACACAAAGCTTTTTGGTTTAACCCTTTTAGTAGATTTTATACAGGAAACTTGTATAAACAAAAGAGAATTAAAAAAATGCCTTTTGGCCCTTTCCACGACCCTATAAACCCATAGTCAGAATTCCCTCCAGCTGTTTAACATTTAGAAGTGTTCATCAGCTCAGGTTTCCAGAAGATTATCAAAAGTTTATTTAGGCAACTCAAAACTCTAGAACAAAGGGGATTTCTGGAACTTTAACATTGATACCCTAAGGATCCTAATGATAGGTTAGGTGATCAATATCTCATCGGTGGTGGTGCAACAGCCGACACATCCGCCGATCAGCTGTTGCTGATGCTGCTGTTGGCTGGAAATACTCAGTAAAACATAGCTCCGTCAACTGCATAGGGGCCACAGCTAGGTATGGCATAATTTGAATCAATAGGGGGCTAATGTGCAGTAATTGACCACAGCCTCTATTCCATTGATGGAGCTGTGCAGCTTAGTTAGTGAGTAATTCTGGATGGTGTCGGCATCAGGAATAGCTAATTGGTGGGGATGCAGAGTGTCACACCCCCACCGATCAGACATTGATGATCTATCCTTTTGAGTCCAGGACAACCCCTTTAATACCTTTTATCCCTTTTATACCTTGTCTTAATCACAGTGAGCTCTATTTCACTTGTTTGGGGGAAGGTTTCTTCCTTTCTGTGACCGTGAATTTACTATTGAGTGTTCAAAGGAAGTAAGTTTCCGCAGGTTAATTGCCAGGTCGCCTGAAGCTTCTTCCTGACCTAGGGTCCGTGTACCCCAACATGCCTTCGGTCCAGGACTGGTGATTAGGCTCAGGCTGCTGACCGTCCTCCAAGACAGGTCCCAGGCACCTAGGTTCAATCCCCTGCGACCGAGTGTCCGACTCCTCTAGGTCCAAACCACCATCTGCGACCTAGTCTGCTTCTCCCCTGGGAGCTCCAACTCCCAGCTCCCTCTGAGCTCCTCACAGCTCGAGGGCTACCACTCGACTGACTTGTCACCTCCCACCTTCCTGTGTGACGCCTAGGTGGGCGGCCCTATTCCAGATTAAGCCGCTCACTGGTGTGCCTGACAGGTGTGGCGCGAGGTGTAACTAGGATTTGTGGATGCTGGTGGAGACAGTACTGCAAGATTGGGACCCAGAACCATGGGGGGGTTGAGTCCTGCACGAGGAGATAAAGATTGTGCAGAACTCTGTGATGACCTGAGTAGTCCAGGGGCATCACACCTGCACCACTAAAAGCTAGCAGCGCTTGGGAGAAATGAATATTTTCTCCCTAGTTACCAACTTTCATTAAAGCAGCCAGGCACCTTCATAATGCTGGTGTGTACATAATGCTTGTGACGCCACAAGAGTCGATGTGTACCGCCCCGAGCTCGGCCGCAGCCGAGCTGCTCGGATCTGGGCTCATTGGTGGGTGGCTCGAGCGTCTCCGGACCCGGGGTCACTTCGCTCTGAAAGGGGGATGCTGGAGCTTTCAGTCGGGGGTTAGGTAGGTGCACGGCCGGAGCCGCGCTTGAGTTTGTGACGCCACCCATGGGATGTGGTGAAGGTAGACACCACCGCTACAGTTACGGGGCACCCGGGAGAGATGTTTATGCAGCAAGTTGTTAACCCCTCTGTGGGCAGGTATTGTGGCACCGGGACCCATTGGTGATTAGCTGGGCGGTGCATGGCAATGTGCACAGCCGGAGGGCACTGTTGTACTCACTGTTATTGACAGACACAAGTCTCTGGTAAACCAAGTTGATGGTGGTCGGTTCCCGCAGCCGGCTGCGGTCGGGTCCCCCACCCGGATGGTGGTCTCTGCCTTTCTCCTGCACCGTGTTGTGTAGATGTAGACTGCCTGCACTTCAGCAACGGGAGTCCGCGCCCCAGCTTTGTGTATGTCGGGAGAGCCCATTTGCCCGCAGACGCTGGCCCGTGGGATCTCTCTGCCTGTGCGGTGGCTTTCTATCCCCCTCGGTGGGCTGTTGTCTTCAGTTGGGACTTGGGTGGGAAAGGACCTATAGTCCAGACCGCAATCAGTTAATTAACTCAGTTCAGTGGATTCTGGACCTCGTTTCAGGGTCTGAGTACCCCCTGTGTGCTCCGGTTTCCGAGTCGGTTCCCCGGGTCGGTACCGGCGGGCCACTACCCTGTCCCGTCCACAACGGTTCCACCGAGCCATCTTCCTGGCTCCTGCAGGCTGAGGCCACGACTTGCCTCCTAGCCAAGGTGTTCGGGCTACGACCCTCACACCTGTCAGACTGTCACAAGCCTGTCTCACAGGCCTCACCTCCTCCACTCCTCAACTCTAAAACTGATCTCTGACTAAACTGAACTGTTTTCTTGCCTCAGGCTCTCTGAACTCCTTGGTGGGTGTGCCAACTGCCTGGCTCTGCCCCCCTGGTGTTTCCATCAAGCCCTGAGGGAGGTGACTAGGGTTTTTGTGGTTGGCTGATGACTCCTTTTTAGGGGACCGGTGTTGTGTGGGGCACTACCTGTGACTACCTGGCTAGTCCAGGGAGTCACACTGGCATCTTGTAAATTAGCCCTGTATCTACAGGTTAGTAGCATTTTCTGACATGACAGGTTCCCTTTAAATGCTGTGGCAGTCAATATGCATGCTTGACAGGTGCTGCATTCATACATTCCTAGTTCTAGTGATTAGTGGGGATCTGATTGGTCCCACCATAATAGGTGATAAAGTTTCCTTGCTGTTCTACTCCTTTAGGATGGCCACAGTAGCTAGAGGTTGGTTGATAGTTGCACAACTGTTGAATGAACAATGTTCTGATGAATGTTGATTTTGCAAAAACAACCCTAAACATTTAACTTGATGGTAACATTCTTCTGTGATGAAGTTGACTGATGTGCCATATATTCCATAATGCCCTTGGCTTCAACACTACTAAAATGCTTGCTTGAGGAAAAAAAGGTCAATAGTGGACATACAACTGCCCACTTGAGTGGTGCCAGTGGTTGTGATGCTTCTGAAACTGATAGCAGCTCCCACATTCTTAGTGGACGTGTGTTTTGTTTTGTTTTTTTTACCTTACTTTGTACATTGCCATTGCCACTTTTTCTTTTACTGTTTCTTACAACACTATAACTTTGACAATCTTTTCAACCCCAATTATTCACCCCTTGCCGAAAAGGACATAATTATAAATGCTAAGTAGGTTAACATACCGAGAGGAAAATAAAGGCAGCTGACCACAATATAGGTGTGATATTTATGGTTGTCAAACTGAACCAGTAAAACAGATGTGCAAAAACAGACATTAAAAGTTAACAGTCTACATTTTTTTCTATTTTTTCAGCAAAATTCATCCCCATTACCAAAAATGCTAAAATGCTAGATAGGTTCACAAGCAAAAAGCTAGCACCTTCAATGGGGCACTGAATTGGTGTGACATATATTAACATATTATTATTATTATTATTATTTATTATTATAGCGCCATTTATTTCATGGCACTTTACAAGTGAAAGAGGGTATACGTACAACAATCATTAACAGTACAAAACAGACTGGTATAGGAGGAGAGAGGACCCTGCCCGCGAGGGCTCACAGTCTACAGGGAATGGGTGATGGTACAATAGGTGAGGACAGAGCTGGTTGCGCAGTGGTCTACTGGACTGAGGGCTATTGTAGGTTGTAGGCTTGTTGGAAGAGGTGGGTCTTGAGGTTCCTCTTGAAGCTTTCAACGGTAGTGGAGAGTCTGATGTGCTGAGGTAGAGTGTTCCAGAGTATGGGGGATGCACGGGAGAAATCTTGTACGCGATTGTGGGAAGAGGAGATAAGAGAGGAGCAGAGAAGGAGATCTTGTGAGGATCTGAGGTTGCGTACAGGTAGGTACCGGGAGACTAGGTCACAGATGTAGGGAGGAGACAGGTTGTGCATGGCTTTGTATGTCATGGTTAATGTTTTGAACTGGAGTCGTTGGGCGATGGGAAGCCAGTGAAGGGATTGGCAGAGTGGCGAGGCTGGGGAGTAGCGAGGGTAGAGGTGGATTAAGCGGGCCGCAGAGTTTAGGATAGATTGGAGGGGTGCAAGAGTGTTGGAAGGGAGGCCAGAGAGCAAGAGGTTGCAGTAGTCGAGGCGGGAGATGATGAGGGCATGCACTAATGTTTTTGCAGATTCTTGGTTAAGGAAAGCACGGATCCGGGAGATATTTTTGAGTTGTAATCGGCATGAGTTGAAGAGGGCTTGGATGTGTGGCTTGAAGGATAGAGCAGAGTCGAGGGTTACTCCAAGGCAATGAGCTTTATACTACATATACTGTAGATAAGGCAGTAGTAGTGGTCGAGTGGAGCGCTGGGGCAAGAAAAATACTTGAGTTAAGGATTCAATAAACAAACCTTTTTATTTTCCCTCTAGCTGGCCATAACGCGCTTCGATAGTCAGAACTATCTTCATCAGGTGGTGTAGAGGGTATGAACAAGGAAATGACATATATAGGTAAGAGTACACAATGATTGGATACAAAGAATGACAATAATTGGATAAGGAGTAGAACACTATTAACCTATAAATTGCTGTTTGCCCCACATAGTCCTTCATACAGAATAAAGGGGCCCCACATATCCCTCCAAACAGAATAATAGCCCCACATAGCCCTAAAAACAGAATAATGGGCCCCACATAGCCCTAAAAACAGAATAATGGACGCCACATAGTCCTCCATTTAGATTAATGGGCCCCACATCGTCCTCCATACAGAATAACCTCGTGGGTTAAATAAAAAAGTTTGGCCCACGGGCGAAAGTGTGACATGTGGTATGCATTTTGTTTGTGCTCATACAGCAGGCAGTTTCACCTGCCACACTATCTTGAACTGTGCATGCACCATCAGCAGCACGTCCATTTCCCTGTCCCTTACCACACAGCTGTCGCATATTAAATTACTGAGACAGCTTATAGTAGTATTAATAGCTAAACTTTAAGGATCTGCAGTGATTGCGAGACCTTGCCAAAATGACTATAAGGCAGAGGTGATACTATGGGACACAATGTTGTGTAAGGTGGGAATGCCACACATGGAGAAATAGTGAGGGTTGAGGATCAAGTATTGAGGCCGCCGCCGTCATGTTGTGAAAATAATTTATGCCCACAAGCCTAAACACTAACATTTGCACTGAAAGCAGTCTTGAAATGTGGCCTTTTATTGTTTTGGCCTGTAGGAAGGTGGCTGCGCGTTACCAAGACTTGAGGTAGAAACAGCTGGACGTTGCTCTGGAACAAGGAAGCGAATGTGTTTGCAAATGTGCAAAAACAGTTTAAAGGTGGAAGGCCTCCGCGCCTGCATCGAGGACAGGTAATTTAACAGCACTTAGCACAAGGAAAGAAGCAGTGTGATCTCCTGATCAGAAGGACTGTGGACCCAGGTGTTTGGTCCACCTAGTCAACCAGGAAGCACAGCACTACATTACAGTCAGCAATAGACGTACAGAAGACACTCTGATCTCAGCCCAGTTTGGGATCAGTTTTTAAAACAAACAATTCTTGACTCTCAAACAGGTAAAGGAGATGCAGACCGTGCATAGCCTCACAGTCTGACTGTTCTCAAAATGAATAAGGCTTGGATTGGCCCCAACTCCTCAACCCCAGTGGATGACAGCAGCAGAACATAAAGCCAATTCAAATGTTCTTTTTTATTTCTGGCTTATTCCCATGCACCCCTTCAAACTTGAAAAAGGTATACTATACTTGTTTTTTTATTTTTATTTTTATTTTCTTCCTCCTTCTCCACCAGTCGTCATGCGACACTTGCTCATAATTTTTAGAGAGCCAGCAGACGGGGCACAATCAATTTTTAGATTGCCATAAGTTGGACCTCACTAATAATTTTTAGAGGGCCAGCAAGCGGCCCTCACTCACTTTTTAGAGTGCCATGGTTCAGCTTTTTCTGAAAACTTTCCCAGATTTGCCTAAGCTACTTGTGAAGGTATACAACATCATGCTTATTTGCCAAAGTCAGCTACAGCTGCTTCTGGTCTGGCAGTGCTGCAGAAGCCCTTGAAAAGTGCTATCTCACCAACTGGTGTGCGATGTGACCATGGGCTGTAACTCCATATTACACATATTAGCAAGGCTGTGTGAACACTAGCAGAAGCAGTAATTGAATACCAGCTTCAACATGCCCACTGGTATTCCGGTCAGCGTCCTCACAGAAGAACAAATGAGTGGGCATGGATGATAACATCTTTGAGGTTCTATAAAACTTTGAGAAATCAACCAAGATGGTGAGCAGTGATGATGCCATAATCAGAGTAACATTCCCATTGCTGTATCTACTGAAATGCTCTCTGCTCAATTATAGAGGAAGGTTTGGATGTGGAACAGGTGAAGATGTAGAAAAAAAATACACAGGTTCTTATATGCTTGCATATCCTGACTTACTGCTTACCGTCGAAGTGTTTTAGTTTAGGAGGTTGGATATACACTTTGGTAAGTGTCTGCCCTGGGACAACTGCTGGGGATCCCAATACCTTAGCAGCTGGCACCACAGGATATAGAACACCGACCGATGAGGCAGAGGATGGTGCGGTCTGGCACTGGCTGGCATTGGTGGTAAAAGGCAGGCAGAAGATGCTTGAAGGAACAGGAGGTAACCAGATGGACACAGGTGAGAATACGTGCACTAGTAGACACAAAGACATAGCCATAGACTTATACGGAGTGCGGAATAGCATAGGGGACCTAACAACTAGCACTGGCAGATGAAATATGGGGACACATTGAATAGGCACCTCCCAATGGTGGATGATTCCTTATAAGCACTGATTCTAATGGAAGAGAACTGGAAGCACTTGTGATCATGCCCTGAGTGCGGTCCTGAAAGTCCCACTGCGCATGTGTGGACCTCGGGAACCAGAGAACGGAGCAAGCAGTGAGGAGCAGGCGGGGACAACAAGGAAATGGCGGCGCCTCTATCACATAGGGAGAGGGGGTGCCAACAGGATAAGAGAATCCTGAGGGCCACGGGCTCGAGAAGGGACAGTGGGCAGAGCAGAGGTGAGCATCGCCACTCCTGGTCTGGGAGTGCCAATGGCGTAACACTGTCCTTCTTTTAGACAAGTACAATAGTACAATAGGTACAGCCCAGGGTCTCTGACTCCAATGCATCACCCTACACTACAGTTTATGCGACAGTAGGTCTTAACCTCTTGGTCCATCTAAGGTTGAAAACTGTCAGTACCTTTCCCAGATGTGGGGAGTATTTCCCATTTGGATTTTGTGTTGGATGGCCCTGGTATAGCTACAGTCATCATCATGATGGAAAACACCTCCTGATACTGTCTCAGTAGCTCTTCGACCTCCCCCACATGTTAGAAAGATAACTCCATCAGATTTGCTTCCATCTACTCCAGAATGTCCTGACCGGTTCTCACCTCACCCCTCTGGTGATTTTGCTCAAGAGTTCACGTATTCCCTTTTACAGGAGTAAGTTGTAAGCATCTGACTTGGTGAGATCTTCTGGCATTACGTAAAGTTGGGACACTTCAATTTTAGGAGTTAGCTGCAAACTTGATTCACTCAGGTTCAGCTACCTCACCAACACTTGTCCCTAACACACAGAGGCCACTGTGCTGGCAACCAAGAGACTGAGTATCTCTTTGCCTCCTTTTATGCACTTGACCTGCATCTCCACTCCTTCCAATGGAAGCTGGGCCTGGACCAGCATTGTGAGAACAGTCTGTCCCAGTGCAGCATCAAAGAGGAATTGTGGAGCACCACCACTTTTCCTATAGGTTTAAAGGCCGTAGGATCAGGTTGACCTGGATAAGATGCTGCAATATTGTGCCACTAGGGGCCAACCAATCCCTTGTTGTCCATCTGCCAGAAACACCCCTAAGTGAAAATAGCCAAAATGTGCCCAATGAGCCATTTTCCCTCCTCATTGTCATGTGACCCATTGGTGTTACAAGGTAGCAGGTGTGAAAGGGGAGCAGGTGAGTTCAATTTGGTGTTATCGCTCACACACTTTCTCATACTGGCTAGTGAAAGTTAAACATTGCATCTCATGGTAGAGAATTCACTGAGGATCTGCAAAAAAAGAATTGTTACTCTACATAAAGATGGTCTAGGCTATAGGAAGATTGTAAAAAATGTAAAACTTATCTGTGTACCGCCCCGGTGTTAAGCCTGCTTTACACGGTACGATCTATCGTGCAATTTCACGATCGATCGTACCCGCCCCTGTCATTTATGAGTCACTGGCAATTAGTTTCCCGTGGCGCACAAAGTCGTCAACCCCCGTCACACGCACTTACCTGCTGTGCGACGTCGCTGTGGGCGGCGAACATCCTCTTCCTGAAGGGGGAGGGACGTTCGGCGTCACAGCGACGTCACACAGCGGCCGGCCAATAGAAGCGGAGGGGCGGAGATGAGCAGGATGTAAACATCCCGCCCACCTCCTTCCTTCTGCATAGCCGGCGGGTGCCGCGGGACGGAGGTAAGCTGCTGTTCATCGTTCCCGGGGTGTCACACGGAGCGGCGTGTGCTACCCCGGGAACGATGAGCAACCGGCGCCATTCTAATTAAACGAGATTATGAAACCAAGCGATGAGTACACGACTCACGATTTGTGAGCAATACTGCGTCGCTTTGAGGTGTCACACAGCCCGACGTCGCAAGCGATGCCGGATGTGCGTCACAAAAAACGTGACCCCGACGATCTATCGCACGATAGATCGTCTCGTGTAAAGCACCCTTTAGTCGGGCTGCTCGGATCCTGGATCGTTGTGGCTCGAGGGGTCCAGACCCGGCTTGGCGGACACTTTGATCCGTAAAAAGGGGGATATTCACAGGGGAGAAAACACCACCTGTGGGTTTCGGTAATGGGAGTATTGCCGCTGCTGTAAGGAGTACCAGGACAGATGGAGTTATTTCAGAAAAGAAAATTTTTAGATAAGTATACAGAGCTCAGCGTTGTGACAGAACATACCTATTACTGTTGATACAATTTTATTTTTATTAATATACATTAAAAATTTTCAAGCTCAAAGAAAAAACAAAAAATATTTCACAGAGTGAAAAGTTACCGGAGTATCGTTTTTTTTTTATCAAATTGGTTGAGGCATTTAAGAGATAGGGAGTGTGCGACCTTTTTTTGTCAAATGTCTCGCGCTATATGAAATACGGGAAAAAGGCACAAGGGGAGGAGTTGGTAACCTTACCTTATTCTTTACCTATCAGGGTGTAGTCCTGCCTACCAATGGAGCACATCCTTCATTAATCGATGCCCCCATTCCTCGGCAGCTCTCCCTTTTCCTTTTCCTAACTCTCCCTCTTCAATTATATTTCAAAGGCCTCTCAGATAACCTTTACAGCGGCAACCAGAATCACTTAATGTCTCCAGGCACCCAAAATTAAATGTACATATGAGAAATAACAAGAATGTACAGCACAAAACAGTAGTGTTTATATCTCCAAAATGTAATAACAATTTGTGAAAAATTCCACTAAATTGTCCCTCAATCCTCTTTATCCTGCCTAGCAATGGAGTACATCCTTATTTTTTCAATGCCCCTATTCCTCGGCGGCTTCCCCTAATATGCCCTAAATTCCCTACTCACAATCATAGGGCATCAGTCACAAGGACCTTTTTAATAAATGAGAGCAATAGGGTTAGCGATAGATTAACACTTATCTGTCATTTCTTGTTGTGATGTGCCTAGGTACATCCAATAATTCAAATCAATGGTTCTCGGGATCTCAAGGCTTTCACTCCATCTTAATGGTGGACGGAGTTCATCAGGAGATTTTTTCTTTTTTCATAATGGCAAAATAGCCTCCTTAGGTGTTGTAGCCTCCAGGGATCAGAGTTGTATGATCATAAATCTCCTGTTGAACTCCATGCACCATTAAGATGGAGTGAAACGCGTCGAGATCCTGAGAACCATTGATTTGAATTATTGGATGTACCTAGGCTCAACACAACAAGAAATGACAGATAAGTGTTAATCTATCGCTACACCCTATTGCTCTCATTTATTAAAAGGTCCTTGTGACTGATGCCCTATGATTGTGAGTGGGGAATTTAGGGCATATTAGGGGAAGCGGCCGAGGAATGGGGGCATCGAAAAAATAAGGATGTACTCCATTGCTAGGCAGGATAAAGAGGATTGAGGGACAATTTAGTGGAATTTTTCTCACATTGTTATTACATTTTGGAGATATAAACACTCCTGTTTTGTGCTGTACATTCTTGTTTTTCCTCATATGTACATTCAATTTTGGGAGCCTGGAGACATTAGGTGATTCTGGTTGCCGCTGTAAAGGTTATCTGAGAGGCCTTTGAAATATAAGTGAAGAGGGAGAGTTAGGAAAAGGAAAAGGGAGAGCCGCTGAGGAATGGGGGCATCGATTAATGAAGGATGTGCTCCATGTAGGCAGGACTACACCCTGATAGGGTAAGAATAAGGAAAGGTTATAAACTCCTCCCCTTGTGCCTTTTTCCTGTATTGACGGCTCGAGACATTTGACAAAAAAAAGGTCGCACACTCCCTATCTCTTAAATGTCTCAACCAATTTGATAAAAAAAAATGATACTCCGGTAACTTTTCACTCTGTGAAATATTTTTTGTTTTTGTTTGAGTTTGAAAATTTGTAATGTATATTAATAAAAATAAAATGTTATCAACAGTAATAGGTATATTCTGTCACAACGCAGATGGAGTTAAGCAGCCTGATGTTAGTCCCTCCATAGGTAGGGAAGGCCCCGGGCTCAGGGTGTTGGTAGTTATTTGGGAGAGCAGGGTGCAGGGGACCAGGGTACTCACTGTGGGTAGTCATGGTGCTGGATGAGGTTTATAAAGGAAACACACACGCTGTAGGTAAACCAAGTTCTCTGTGTGCCTCTGCCACTGCGGGGAGTCCGTCCAAGTACCCGGTCCCAGCGGTGTCACATAGTAATCCGGAGCCTGCGTACGTGCACAATTTCGTGTCCGTGTGGGTCCCTATAGTTTGAAGCTGTAATGTCCCGCTCTTCAGTTTTTAAGTGAAGACTTGCTCCCAAGGGCTGGCACTTGGGACTTTAGTGGGTTGCTTTCTCTGGAAAACCCTGTCCCCCATGGTGTGCTGATGCCCTCAGTCAGTGAGCTCTCTGGGAAGGTCCCTGAAGATCCCCTTCCTCTGCAGGTCAATTGTCAGGACATTGAATTGGCTCCTGACCTAGGGTCCTGTACCCCGTCGTGCTCGGTACTGGTCAGTTCTTTTGGGCTTCCTGGTGCCAACAGTCCTCCAAGACTATGTCCGTCACACCCTCTTCCAATGTCACTGCTACCAGTCCCCGACTCCTCTGTCCCGAACCACCATCTGCGACCCGACCTCGGTATTTTTAGCTCCCCAGGAGCTAACACTCCCTAGCTCCTCTCACTTTGAGAGCTCTCACTAGACTCACTTCTACCCTCCCACCAGTCTGCCTGACCCCTAGGTGGGTGGCCCTTTTCCAGCTAGACCAACCCACTAGTGTGTCTGACAGGTCATGATGTGAGGTGTTGGTTGGGATTTGTGGTGCTGATGGAGGTGACACCAGTTTCTGGGAACTTGGAACCACGGGGGTAGGTCCTGCATCTTGAGGGAACAGGATGCAGTTCCCTGTAGCACCCTGATGTATTCAGGAAAGCTACATCTGCAGCATGGTGGTTTAAGACCATACAGTGGTTGAACAAGACAGGTTCCACTCAGAATTGGCTTCACCGTGGTTAAAGTAGTTGAGTGCTTGTGCTCAGCATCATATCCAGAGGTTGTGCAAAAGTGGCCTAAGCCTACAATACTAAAAGACTTAAGAGCTTTCCTGGGTGTGTCCAGTTACTATCACCAATTTAGTAAGGACTTTGCCAGGAACACATTCCATTGCACAAGCTGCTGAAGTGGACATTTAGTGGGGTCTGAGACATCAGGAGGCCTTCTGGGCCCTGAAGACTGTACTGACTGATGCCACCCATTCTGGCGTATGCACATTTTTCTCAATACTTTGTCCTGTATATGGATAGAAGCCTCTACAGTGTGAGGTCAGTATTGGATCAGGTTCAGGAGGGATGAGAGCAAGTAATTTATTACACTAGCTGATCTCTAAGGGAATCTGAGAAGAACTCCGATAACTACAGCACCTTAAAGTTAGATAGCCTTTGTTTGGGCCATGATGAAGACATTTTCAGAGTGCCTGTCGGGATTGGAAGTTCATGTGTGGACCAGTAACAGTCCCATTGTCCATCCGAAGAATGTGAAGCTGGGGACACTGGAGCAGCGGTGGGTTGCCAGGATGTCCATTTATCAGTGGAGAATATCTTGCAGATCAAAGGCCGAGAATACTCATTTGAATACCTCTGTTCAGAGTAACTCAAGAATGATCAACTCATGATATGGATGAACAGATGGAGGGAGATGAGACTCCGGACTTCAAATGCTTCCCTACTGCTGAAGATACCGATACTGTAAATTGACAAAACCACCTTAACAAAGGACCTCTATCCAGGTTATTAGGACATCTGATCCACTCTAAGTATTGATGGTTAACTACATTATGATTGGTTTGTTCCATAATGGCTATGAGAACTGCTTGGTGATGACCGGACACTTCACTAAATTCACAGTTGTGACCCCAACTAGGGACCAAACAACTAAGACAGCAGCTCAGGCTATCTGCCGGGATTTTATCCGCATGTATGGGTGTCTGGAGAGGATTCAGTCTGACGATGGGGCCTGCTTCCAGGAAAACTTCATGGAGTAATTATATTGACTCTGTGGCATCAATAAGTCTTGAATATCACCTTACCACCTCCTCATGGAGTCTGTGAGCTTTTTAGGACACTGCTTCAGATTTTGAGAACATAAGAGGAGGACCAGAAAATGAGGTGCCCAAATTAATCTCAGAACTAGTGTGAATGTAGAACTGAGACCACAGCACTACTGGATACACTCCTTACATGCTGTTGTTTGGTTGGAAGAGCTGGGAAATCACGGAGCTAGATCTTGACTCATAAGAGGATTGCATGAAAGCTAATTTCAATATTTTGGTGCAAGAACACAGACATAAACTACAAACATTGAGGAGGTTGGTGGAGCAAAAATTTGAGGGGATGGATCATCCAGATGTAATTCCAGTACAAGAGTTGTCCCTTCAACCAGGAGATCAGATACTGGTCTAGGGTATGCACCCAAGAACAAGTTGGATTATTTGTGGGAGGTGACTCTTCACACGGTGACAATTGTTCATTCTGACAACTTGCTATATGAAGTTCGATCTGAGAGACAGGAGGAACTGCAACCTAACATTCTTTGCCCCTTTGTATCTGAATGAGAAAACCCACAAATTGAGCTTGCAAAGGAATAGCAGGATACTGTATCCAGAAGGTCTGCAAGTGAGAAGAATGCATGGTTTGCGGTATCCACTGAACCTAGAGGAATGAAGCTTATATTTCCAGTTCAGTCGGAAGGTCTTTGGCCAATGACTGGCAAGTTAAAAGAAGAGAGAAATGTAAGCGGTTGGCATATTCAATATTTCACGGCATTTGTAGATCAACATCACCATCTGCTGGTCAACTAGAATCACCAGGAACTGAACTGTAACCAGTGTGTTTACTGAAAAAAAGAAATAAAATAGGACATTGGTCAGGGGACAACTGTGGCACAGTTACAAAATATAAAAGGCTCGGCCACCAAGAAAAAGGCGGAATTGGTACCCCAATTACCAGGGGAGCAGATATGTAAACAGCAGAAGAGGCAAGTCTCGTTTGTTGTAGAATCATCTGGAAGTGTACTGAGTCTGAAGAAGATCTGAGCCCTGCTGTCTGCAAAGGAATTCAAAGACTGAATACCAAATAAAGCCGCCATACTAAACCATCAAGCACCAAAGCCAGAAAACCAAGCACCATCTCCAGAGTTGGACCAGACTATGCAGTCAAGCACGAAAATCAAACATCGAAAAAAGGAGTTTGGGAAACCAACATTTGCTCCAGTTCAGTGTCCAAGTGAGCCCGGCCAATACTTCTCAACTTGACATGTGGTGCTAAGAGAGAAGAGCTAGCTACTAGAGTTGTACTACTGACATAGTGAATTGATACACAACTGTGCCAAGTATAGTATACCATTAAAATAGACTTATAAAGCGCTTAAGGTTTCTTGCTTAATTGTATACTGTGACTACAAGTAGGATGACATTCACATTTTCCTCATGGAAGGACTGGGATTGGGCTATTATTTAGGCCTAAAACACACTTCCGCAAAAAAACGTACAAGTCTTACGGTCCGTTTTTCTGGTCCATGTTCCGTTTTTTTGGGGCGTTTCTCCGGTACATATGGCATCCGTGCGATGGCGTATGCGAGCCGTGTGTATGTGTAAAATGTCCGTGTTTGTGTGTAAAATGCCCATGTATGTGTACGTGGAATGTCCGTGTGGAATGTCCATTTGTGTGTTGCACAATGTCGTTGATACATGTCGGCTGACAGCAGACAGATTTGCGCGAGGAGAATGAACTCGGGTGAACTTTACCCGACTTCATTGTCATGCCGCGGCTCTGTCTGTGTGCCGCGTACTGATTAGCAGTCACCTGTGAAGGATTCACCACTGACCGCTAATCCCCCGAGTGACTGAAGTGAGCAGCCCTCTCTCATACGTACCTCTCCCCGATCACCAGCACGGCGAGGAATAGCTGTACAGAGAATGCGCGGCAACAATTACTTTGAAAATGACGGCCGCTCATTAATCAATCTCGTATTCCCTGCTTTCCCCACCCACCGGCGCCTATGATTGGTTGCAGTCAGACACGCCCCCCATGCTGAGTGACAGCTGTCTCACTGCACCCAATCACAGCAGCCGGTGGGCGTGTCTATACTGTGCAGTAAAATAAATAAATAAATAATTAAAAAAAACGGCGTGCGGTCCCCCCCCATTTTAATACCAGCCAGATAAAGCCATATGGCTGAAGGCTGGTATTCTCAGGATGGGGAGCCCCATGTTATGGGGAGCCCCCCAGCCTAACAATATCAGTCAGCAGCCGCCCAGAATTGCCGCATAGATTAGGTGCGACAGTTCTGAGACTGTACCCGGCTCTTCCCGATTTACCCTGGTGCGTTGGCAAATCGGGGTAATAAGGAGTTATTGGCAGGCCATAGCTGCCAATAAGTCCTAGATTAATCATGTCAGGCGTCTCCCCGAGATTCCTTCCATGATTAATCTGTAAATTACAGTAAATAAACACACACACCCGAAAAAATCCTTTATTAGAAATAAAAAACACAAACATATACCCTGGTTCACCACTTTAATAAGCCCGAAAAAGCACTCCATGTCCGGCGTACTCCATGATGGTCCATCGTCGCTCCCAGCTCTGCTGCATGGAGGTGATCGGAGCTGCAGAAGACACCGCCGCTCCTGTCATCTCCACGCAGCTAATGAAGGCAATAGTACAAATAGTCTGGTCCCCTCTACACAGTACCCTAAAATGTAATTAAAAAAAACCCAGTGATGTCTAAAACATTGCCAGGACGTAATGTTCTGGAACTTTAAGGCTATGTTCACACATGAAAATTTTGCTGTTTTTTTCTGCAGCAAAGCATGATCTCTTGACAGTAAAAAAACTGTGTTTTTTGCTGAGTTTTTGGTGTCATTTGTCTACAGTACGTTTAAAAAATGTTTGTTTCCTTCACCAAAAACAGAAAAATCACAACGAAAACACACCAAAAGCTGTGTTTCTTCACTCTCATTGCTTTCAATGGTGAAAAAAGCAACAAATATGCTGAAAGAATTGACATGCTGGTTCTTTCAAAATAGCTGCAGCCAAGACCTCCATCTGCACATGCACCGACTCCTGGTACCATCATTTGAAGTCCGCACGGCAGCCCGAGAACAGCACATCGTCCGCAGCTCCAGCACAGCGCCCTCATCATTGCCCTATTCCACCACCGCCCCTGCTTCTTCTAACCCTGCTCCATTACCACTGCCGCTCGCTCCCGGTAAGCAACCACTGGATTGTAAGATGGACCCCATTTTTTTCCCTTTTTTCCCTTTAAATTTGGGATGCGTCTTATAATCCGTGATGTCTTATAAACCGAAAAATATGTTAAGTGTGTGTGCATGAGATTCTGGAATCTTATACAGTGGGTTTGGAAAGTATTAAGACCCCTTTAGATTGTTCACTCTTTGTTCCATTTTAACCATTTGGTACATTCAAAAAAGTTCATTTTTTTTCTCATTAATGTACACTCTGGACCCCATCTTGACAGAAAAAAACCCCCAAAGAAATGTAGAAATTTTTGCAAATTTATTAAACAAGAAAAACTTAAATATTATATGGTCATAAGTATTCAGACCCTTTGCTCAGTATTGAGTAGAAACACCCTTTTGAGCTAGTACAGCCATGAGTCTTCTTGGTAGAGATGAGCAAACCGGTCATGGTTCGGCTCGAGTTTGGTTCGTCGAACGGACGTCTCGTTCGAGTTCAGTTCGTCGAACATTCTACGAACCGAACTCGAACCACATAGGAAACAATGGCAGGCAATCACAAACACATAAAAACACCTAGAAAACACCCTCAAAGGTGTCCAAAAGGTGACAAACTGTTAAAAATATACTCTTAAATATATTTTTCTTCAAATACGTAAAAGCGCATGAAAGAAAGGACTTCAAAAATGTAAAAAATAAATGTATTTTATCTATTTAAAAATGGTTGCCAGGGTTCAGTTACAGAAAGGAAAAATAATATACTTCTTTAGCTTACGGAAAAGAGTTCATTTAGTCCATACTGATCAATAGAAAATCTTCATCCATCTCTCCTTGGATTCTGAATGGCAAGGCAGGGGTGATATACCCTAGGCTGGACAGCATGTGTTCATTTTGCAGCCTGTAAGCATCCTGGCAGTAGGCGACGTGCCGGACCACCAGTAGCCCCCTCCATCGTGTGTTATATGACAACTGTTCAGTCCATATAGGGTGTTTCAGTTGAACACAGTTCCATATGACATAATCACTAGAAGCTTCCAGAAGAATATATATATATCCTTCCATGTCAGCACTTATGTATATTCAATATGGATATTTTAATATTTATTCCTTATAAGAACTTTATTAATAAACTATGCCCTCCAACATAAACAGAACTGTGAACATATATGTCCTACTATAAAATGTTTGATAACTAGATGTATTAATTTAAATGTTTTTACACAAACAACTCACAACAAAACACAAACACATGAGAAAGTGACAAGGACATATACTCATGCGAAAACAAAAGAGCAGGACAAAGAAAAAGAGGAGGAGACACAGATATATGATTATATGCAAGGAAACGTCGATGCCATTACTGTGCAACTTGAGCCCTGCTCATTTTAGGCTTCCAATCTGGATAAATTGCCTGAGCTTGCCACGTACGCCTTGGGGATCTTGTCGTGTTCTGCAGCCAGCGTTCTCTCGGAACCTGTCTTCAGTGCTGCTGGGGGTCTGCTGGCAGATAAGCACACGTGTCTGTCCACTGACAATGTGGACATGGCTCTCAGAGGACTTTTCTTCCCCTGGCTCATCCAGGGGAGGTGAAAGGCACGCGTATTTTTGAGAGTGCTTCATGCAAAGCATCTTTTTCTTTTTCAAAAGGGGGGTCAACTGATGCCAGTCAAGTGGGATGTGTGTGGCCCAATTAGTGGCAACGAGCGAGACTGTGGTTGGAGTCCCCTCGCTGTGTTTGTAAAAGAACCAAGATGAACAAGTCATGGCTCTCAGAGGACTTTTCTTCCCCTGGGTCATCCAGGGGAGGTGAAAGGCACGCGTATTTTTGAGAGTGCTTCATGCCAAGCATCTTTTTCTTTTTCAAAAGGGGGGTCAACTGATGCCAGTCAAGTGGGGTGTGTGTGGCCCAATTAGTGGCAACGAGGGAGACTGTGGTTGGAGTCACCTCGCTGTGTTTGTAAAAGAACCAAGATGAACAAGTCATGGCTCTCAGAGGACTTTTCTTCCCCTGGGTCATCCAGGGGAGGTGAAAGGCACGCGTATTTTTGAGAGTGCTTCATGCCAAGCATCTTTTTCTTTTTCAAAAGGGGGGTCAACTGATGCCAGTCAAGTGGGGTGTGTGTGGCCCAATTAGTGGAAATGAGGGAGACTGTGGATGGAGTCCCCTCGCTGTGTTTTACATGATTTTTGAAGGGCATGACATGCCTAAGAGGTTGAGTTTCATCATTTGCAACTTGTTGGCCACAGAAAGGCTGCCTTTACACCCTTTTGAGACCGAGGATTTTTGAGACCTTATGCCCATTGCAGTGCCCCAAGAGCCGATGGCCAGTCGTCACTCCTTCTCCAAGAAAGGCGTGCCCGCGCTACCACAGCAGGTCGCACACAACCTTACCGATTCCTTGAGAAACTCTGTGTGTGACAGGGTGCATTTCACCACAGATACTTGGACCAGTAAGCATGGACAGGGGAGTTACATGTCGCTGACTGGGCACTGGGTAACTATGGTGAGAGATGGAGAAGGGTCTATTGTACAAGTTTTGCCATCCCCACGAGTTGTGTGTCAATCCTTCCTCTGTATGTAGACGTTCCTCCACTGCTTCTGCCTCCTCAACCTCGTGTGGGTCCTCCACATCGGCCCAAACCCTGTGTGGTCAGTCCACCCGCGTTGTAACTGCGCACAAGGAATCCCACACACCTCCTTACTATGCTGGCAGCAGAGCTCAACAGCATGAGGCAGTCGACTCTTTTCTTTGAAATGTCTGTGAATTGTGAGTCACACCGCTGAGGAGTTGTGGACGGTAAGCTCTGGAGAGTGAGACCGAGTTTCATCAATGGTTGTCTCCACTCAACCAGCAGCCAGGGAATGTCGGGTGATGCAAACCAGTCTGCGACCCTTCTTCAGGGCAATGTGACACACGTGCCTTGTATGGCTCATGTGTTGAATCCGAATCTCCAGCAATTTTTAAAACACTATCCCGGCCTACATGGCCTTCTGCTGTCAAAAATCCGTTACCCAGTGCAGATGACCAACTGCATTAAAGTGGACCTGTAAGAATTAAATCCCAGTAGGGTAAACTTAACTTGCTGGAGAACAACCTCACAGAAGATTCCCGACGCGTTTCCCCGGACGGATTTTTGACAGCTACCTGTGTACTCCCTCTCACCCATTAGAGTGCATCTGAGGGGAGCATTTTTTACAACTATTCTGTATGGGGATTTCCCCTATGACCAACTAATATATTTAATACTAATCAGCATATTGACTATGCACCTAGTGTGACTGAATAATCCTGACTTCAGCACTAACCACACTTTCTGGGCTTTAGGTCAATTATTGACACACAGGCAGTTCTAGGGCCTACTAGGGATAGCCGACGAGGAGCGGGGGCGCCCGAAACATTATGGTGTTTACCTCTGCTGCCAGAAAGGTGAAGGACTAGGGATCTATGACCTGGCCATTTTTTAACATCTTAGTTGATATTACAATTTCTATCAAAAAGAACCTCACTGGGCTATCCTTAATCTCCCTAGTCTGATATCCCTTTAGAGTATATCTAGCTCTGCACGACTGGATGTGTGTTCACTGACCGATATAGCTACATACAATGAGATATAGCTTGAACTTATAATTTTAATGTTTATAAATAAAAATTGTTTTTAGAGTAATCAGTTTTCGGTCTATTAACAGTTGAATTCTCTAATTCTTATTAAAATTGGTGTGTAACAAATGACACACGTGCCTTGTATGGCTCACGTGTTGAATCTGATTCTCCAGCAATTTTTAAAATACCATCCCGGCCTACATGGCCTTGTGCAGCGGGCACGCTGCTATGTGCTCACTTCCATCGTGCGCACACAGCAGCTCAACAACTTTTATCGCTCCTGAAGTCTTAGGGTCTGGCGGTTAAACGCCGGAAATGCGATGTTCCGACACGCAGGAATTGGAATCTGCACATGTTGCAGCGTCTGTGGCAGCAGCGCAGAGCTCTGCTGAAATACGGTCTGACGTATACCCTGGGCTAACTTGATCCAGAGGTGGTGCAGATCATGCTGCTGGAGTGGTGTCAGATCAAGGACCTATGCACCCTTCTACACAGTTTACAAATGTCGACGAAGATGTTTAGCACTGGCGATGCCATTCTCAGCGTGACAATTCTGGTCATCTACAAGATGGAGCACACTGTAAGCATTATTCGGAGTCAGATGTTGGTCCAAGAGGAAGGGGAGGAAGTACAGGAGGAGTCATATGCAGAAGGGATAATAGGATCTACAAGGTCCAGATGGTGAGCGGCACCTAGGCGGCAGTCATGGTGGGGGAGAGGGATTAACAAGGGCGCATAGTATCAGCAAAAATTGTTGAGGAAGGTGCAGGTGCCCATGAAGAAATGGAGGACGAACTGGCGATGGGCATGGAAGACTCAGCAGATGAGTGAGAGCTTGCTCACATTTCGGTTGTGCGAGGTTGGGGGGAGAGGGCAGAGGAAGGAGGCACGATTCTCACCTCTCTGCCACCAACACACCAAGAACTTGGTCCTCCTGGATGCACAAGACACATGAGCGCCTTCTTGCTGCACTACCTACAACATGACCCTCGGATTGTACGAATTCGAAGTAATGCTAACTACTGGGTTGCCACACTGTTAGATCCCTGGTACAAGACAAAATTTGGCGAAATAATTCCTGCCATAGAAAGGGACGCACGTATACAGGAGTATCTGCAGAAGGTGGTACGGATTCTTAGATCTTCTTTTCCAGTAAACACCAGTGCTGCACAGAGTGAATCTCAACGCTTTGTCATGGATAGGAGGAAATGGTCTTTTACTTGTCCACATCTGAGGGACCAAGGGCTGGCTGCTGTGCTGAGATGGCATTGAGTACGGTGTCCCTGCAGAGTTGCACTTATGGTCATATACCAAATGAGTTGAAAAAGGACAGATGCTGGTGGAAAGGGGAACAGTTGTATTGGAAAGGGGAAAAAAGTTTTTGTCCGTGGGTTTGTTGGTTAAGCAAAAGTAACATTTGATGAAGAAACACCATCTGTTACGGTGGGACTGGCAGATTTGGATAAGGTGGTATATACTATGTTACAGCTATATAACGAAAATTAATAAGAAAAGAAAGAGAAAGGTATATATCCCCATCAGCAGTCAATGTCCACCGTGCTCCCAGATGGAAAAGGAGAGGTTGGCAACTGGAAGATTAGGTGGAGGATACAGATCTGTTTGGCTATGAAACTAATAGTTGCCTGAACCGAGTTAGACGCCACTGGGATATGGAGACTGGGAGCCCTGTTAGCGTCACAGGGTCCACACGCCCACCCAGCCCAGGAACTCCCTGTTAATGTGGCGCCCCTGAGGCTTCCGTCGCCACAGAGACATTGCACCCCAGTCAGAGGTGTGATGTCCCATCCTGGGTAAGAAAAGGGGTACATGCCAGTTCACAGGTAAAACTGCACTACACCCATTGCTAGGCACACACTGGGACAAGGGACAGTGGCAGTAACCCTCCCATGCTGTATGCTGGGAGGGGTCGTAAGACCCATCCCTGCTCCCATAGGGTGGTAGCTTAGCAACCGGGGGGTGGGAAGAGCCAGCCGAGTGTAGAGCAGAGAGGAAAGTCAGAGTTGCAGTTTACCTCAGAGAGTGAGAGAGTGAGGAGCCAGCATGTAGCTGTGAAAGAGAAAGGAGCTCTGTGAGTTCAGAGTGTCCGCAACCGAGAAAGAAAGCAACAGAGAAGGAGAGAAACAGAGAGTAGAAGAAGAGCTCTAGTCAGGCAGGAGCTAAAGAAAGAAGAAAGTGACGCTTCCTGGTGAAGACCCTGGGACTCGGAGGGTCCAGGTGACACCAAGCAGGGAACGAAGGGATTCCAGGGCCACAGATAGCTTCAGAGCTGGTGGCCAGTGAAGTCAGCTGAGAAAGGACACAATTAGAGGGGTGCACTGGCATTAACCCCCAGATCTACCCGGGATCGGCGGAGGTCCCTGATGGTGGTCCCAGCAGTCCAAAGGCTCCTGCAGGCCTTGACAAGAACTGTGAGTAAAGACCTTGAAACTGCACCCCTGGTGTTGCCTCAGTTATTTCTCTGCATAGACACTAATAAGCACCAACTGTGCCCCGGGGTATTGCTCCACCTGTGGGGAGCAAAACCATCATTGCTGCCATTCCATCACCCCGGAGGCCTCATACAGCAGCGGCGGCTTAATAGCTGCATACCACAGGTGGCGTCACGAACACAAACTTTATTCAAACCCTAAGTCACCAGCCATATTTAACTGACACCCACCAGGGCCACGGAGCCGGGCCCCGCCACCACTGACTACCTCCGGACTAGTCCGGCCCGGCACCGGGTGTCCCATAGCCCTGGGGTGGGCGAGTCATTAACATCACAGGGGCCATTGAGTACGCTGACCGTGTGCATTGGGGCCACATCTGTGGACAGCATCAGCAGCAGCAGGCCTGTTAATGCCACTGGGCTGCACAAGCAGGACTTGTAGTACAGGAGCTGGTCTTAACCGTTCTGCGTTACCAACTGTGGTGGCGGCCTGCATCGACACCCTATCCCTGCCTACCTCTGGCCTAAAGCCGCAATGGGTCAACACATGGAGGTGTGCTCTTTCGGAGCATAATAGAAGACTGCGCACCTCCTTGTTGGCTCCAGCCCATTTTATAACCTGGGTCCGCCCCAAACCAGGGTGGACCACAATGCACCTCCTGAAGACAAAATAGAGTGACACGTCATGAGTGGCATAACTAGCGTCCTATTTGGAACCGCAACTTCAATAATGACCTCATGGCTGCCACGACACAAACACCTCACCAGTCATCGTCTGACCATCAATAATGAGGTGAAAAGTCATAGGGGCGGGCCTCTGCAAGCCATTTGGGAGTGGCCTGGCCACATCTTCAGGACACCTGATGCCCTGTGGTCTATATAGGCCCCCCACATCAGGGGCAGTGCCAAAGAGTTCATTACCAGACCTAGTCTCTAATGCAGTAAGTGCCTGAGCATTCTCAGTAGCATGAAATACAGTCTCCGAAAAAAGACTATCAGCTTTAGCATGGTGTCTAGGCACAACACAGGACTTAGACCCGGCACTTAGTGCAAGAACCTGTGCAAAGAGGCTTTTCGCACTAAGTGTGGGAGCATGCGCTGTATCCCGAAATGAAGACTTAGCCTCAGGAATGGCACAGTCAGGCTGAGGATACTCACTAGGCAAAACACTGTAGTTAGGCTGCGGCTGGGGTAAATCGGCACACGCATGCGCACTAGCTGCCTCTCCACACTTAGACGTGGAGGAGAAATTGCTCTTCGGGTGTGGACTTGGAGATGCTGTCTATGAACAGAAGGAAAAGATAAAGGAAGCCTCACTTTCTATCCCTCCGAATGATCAAATGCAGCAAGGAATTCCCTGAGTTTGCTATAAAATTAGCGTAGCAAAATGTGCATGAGGGTGTCATGCAGAGGTGCTGCAAATAGATTTGCACCAGTGGGACACTAATGGAAGTCCAACAGCCAGTTCTTGTATGCCACTAAATGGCAGCATTTTTTGCTATCATTATAGCTTATTAAAAACAGAGCAGGAGGGTGTCATGCAGAGGTGCTGCACATAGATTTGCACCAGTGGGGCACTAATGGAGTACAACAGCCACTTCTTGTATGCCACTAAGTTTACTAAATTTTTGGTATTATAATGTCTTAGTAACAATGAGTTTGAGTGTGCAATGCAGGCAGACGTGCTGCAAATATCTTTGCACTAGTGGGACAATACAGAAGTCCAACAGCCACTTTTAGGATGCCACTAAGTTCACTCAGTGTTTGCTAGTATAATGGCTTAGTAACAATGAGTTTGAGTGTGCAATGCAGGCAGACGTGCTGCAAATATCTTTGCACTAGTGGGACAATACAGAAGTCCAACGGCCACGTTTAGGATGCCACTAAGTTCACTCAGTGTTTGCTAGTATAATGGCTTAGTAACAATGAGTTTGAGTGTGCAATGCAGGCAGACGTGCTGCAAATATCTTTGCACTAGTGGGACAATACAGAAGTCCAACAGCCACGTTTAGGATGCCACTAAGTTCACTCAGTGTTTGCTAGTATAATGGCTTAGTAACAATGAGTTTGAGTGTGCAATGCAGGCAGATGTGCTGCAAATATCTTTGCACTAGTGGGACAATACAGAAGGCCAACAGCCACTTTTATGATGCCACTAAGTTCACTCAGTGTTTGCTAGTATAATGGCTTAGTAACAATGAGTTTGAGTGTGCTATGCAGGCAGACGTGCTGCAAATATCATTGCACTAGTGGGACAATACAGAAATCCAACAGCCACTTTTAGGATGCCACTAAGTTCACTCAGTGTTTGCTAGTATAATGGCTTAGTAACAATGAGTTTGAGTGTGCAAAGGGCAGGAGGGTACAGTGGCAGGGTTGTGGGTCTCTGGGTAGAGGAAAGGAAGCCTGCCTTTCTATCCCTCCTAATGGGGAAATGCAGCGAGGAAATCCCTGACCTTAGCTACACAGACGCTGTCATCTTGTGTAGCTGTTAAACTCTGTTTTCATGGACCTGTTACCTATGGCTCTGACCCTGCCGGTATTAGCCCTTAAAAGGACTGATAGAAAGTGCTATCCCTATGCTGTACAGCGCTGTGTATAGAGCGTACACAGCAGTATCGGCGATAGGAGCTGCGCCAGCTGTGACTGACACCCAGACGCAGAAGAGATAATGGCGTCCGGACGGGCAGATACTCGTTTTTATAATGCAGGGACATGTGACATGGACATCCTATCACACATACCGTTGCTCCTCTGGCTAAAAGTCCACTTAGCTGTGTGTGTGTCTGGGATTGGCTGACATGCTGGCCCGCCCCACTAGACGCGCGGGCTTAGGGAAGGAAGACAAGGAAAAATTTAAAAAAATGGCGATCGCCATTATCCATACAGCAGTGATCTGAATGCGATGTTCCCACACACTATACACTGAAATTTCATAATAGTGTGAGTCACAGAGTGACTTACACTATTACAGCGGAAAGCCAGCTAGTAATTAGCTGGTCTTTTTGCTGCTAGAACCGTTCTCGAACGTATCTAGAACTATCGAGCTTTAGCAAAAAGCTCGAGTTCTAGTTCTATCTAGAACAGCCCCCAAAATCACTCGAGCTGCGAACTGGAGAACCTCGAACCGTGAACCGCGCTCAACTCTACTTCTTGGGAATGAAGTAACAAGTTTGTCACACCTGGATTTGGGAATACTCTGCCATTCTTCCTTGTAGATCCTCTCCAGTTCCATCAGGTTAGATGGTGAATGTTGGGGGACAGCCATTTTCAGGTCTCTGCAGAGATGCTCAATTGGGTATAGGTCAGGGCTTTGGCTGGTCCAGTCAAGAATAGTCACAGAGTTGTTCTGAAGCCACTCCTTTGTTACTTTAGCTGTGTGCTTAAGGTCATTGTTTTGTTGGAAGGTAAACCTTCAGCCAAGTCTGAGGTCCAGAGCACTCTGGAAGAGGTTTTCTTCCAGGATATCTCTGTACTTGGCAGCATTCTTCTTTCCTTCAATTGCAACTAGTCGTCCTGTTAATGCAGCTGAAAAACACCCCTATAGCATGATGCTGCCACTACCATGTTTCACTATTGGGATTGTATTGGGAAGGTGATGAGCAGTTCCTTGTTCGCTCTACACATACTGCTTAGAATTATCAACAAAATGTTCTATCTTGTCTCATCAGACCAGAGAATCTTATTTCTCATAGTCTGGGAGTCCTTTGTGTGTTTTTTGCAAACTCTATGCAGGCTTTCATATGTCTTGCACTGAGGAGAGGCTTCCATCGGACCACTCTGCTATAAAGGCCCGACTTGTGGAAGGCTGCAGTGACAGTAGACTTTGAGGAACTTTCTCCCATCTCCCTACTGCATCTCTGGAGCTCCGCCACAATGATCTTGGGATTCTTCGTTACCTCTCTCACCAAGGCTCTTCTCCCATGATTGCTCAGTTTGGCTGAAAAGCCAAGTCTAGGAAGAGTTATGGTGGTCCCAAATGTTTTCCATGAAAGGATTATGGAGGCCACTGTGCTCTCAGGAACCTTAAGTATTGCAAAAATTCTTTTGTAAGTTTGGCCAGATCTGTGCCTTGGCACATTTTTGTCTATGATCTCCTTGGGCAGTCCTTTTGACCTCATGATTCTCATTTGGTCTGACATGCACTGTGAGCTGTGAGGTCTTACATAGACAGGTGTGTGCCTTTCCAAATAAAGTCCTACCAGTTTAGTTAAACACAGCTGGACTCCAATTAAAGAGTAAAACCATCTCAAGGAGGACCACAAGGAAATGGAGAGTATGTGACTTAAATATGAGTGTCTGAGCAAAGGGTCTGAATACTTATCACCATGTCAAATTTCAGTTTTTCTTGTTTAATAAATTTGCAAAAATTTCTACGTTTCTGTTTTTTTTCTGTCAATATGGGGTGCAGAGTGTACATTAATGAGAAAAAAAACCTTTTTGAATTTACCAAATAGCTGCAATGAAACAAACAGTGAAATATTTAAAGGAATCTGAATACTTTCCGTACCCACTGTAGCTATTACTGGTACAGGAAAAAGTTGCTTTTCATTAGTATAGATTTGCATAAGACTAATGGAAAAAAACAAAAACAAAGTTAGAAATGAAAAAAAAAAATAAATGGAGAAAAACACACTGAACATGGCCTAACACTTATAAAATATATATATATATATATATATATATATATATATATATATATATATATATATATATATATATATATATATATATATGTATGTATGTATGTATGTATGTATGTACGGTATGTATATATATATATATATATAATATATATATATATATATATATATATATATATATATATATACACAGTATATATATATATATATATATATATATATATATATATATATACACATACAGTATATATAACATACATTTTTCAGAGCAGCACTGGAAGATTATAGTTGGGTGCAAAATCTTCACAGATGGCATCCTACTGTCCATTAAATATATTCAAAACATCGTAAGGCAGCACTCCATTTTCTTCAGGTTTGTCTTTCTTTAATGGCCCATAATACCGGACCTTTCCTCAACAGTGTTCATGCCACATGTCAATAACAGGTATATAAAGACATTTCAATTTACATAACCACATTTCTTTAATTACATCTCCATCATCTGCTTTCATTAGATCGGCCCACCCACCTCATGCAGCTCGGCATGCACTTTTCATCCACATGTCTCCTCTGTTTGCACCCTGCACTTCCTAACATTTTGTCTCTCAGTGTGCAATACTACGCTGCTTTTCCCGTTTTCGGCCACATCACCACTCTTCGCTGTTCTGTGGTCTCATGACCGCTTGATCATAGGAGCCAGCGCCATCTTGCTTGTGGGCAGCCTGCCATCCTCATGTTGTGGCTCAATTTAACCATACTATGGATCCCTACAGTAGTTGTTCAGACTTCTTTTGGTTCCCATGTCAGTTTATGCACATCTGTTACTCCCTTATAAGAGAGTCTCAGATATGCAATATAGAGGAGATGCAGCGGGATATGGTCTTTTTAAGATCTCACACCACGATCTCTACCCATACAACTAACATGGATGAACCTATTAATGTCCTCCTGTATACATTTATACAGTATGATAATAAAATCAATAGCTCCAACAAATTGCATTAATATATTTCTTTTATTGTGACATATGCTGATTCATTAAATAATTTCAATGTGTTATTTATCTGGTTATACACACAATCCGTACTGCTGCGGTGGGTGTTCCTTTCATCATCCATAACTGTAAAAGCAGAAAAAACACCATCAATAAAAATTTATATAAATAAAAAATAGATCATACTATTGACTTGACACAATATTGCTATTCCATTTTCAGATAAGGGTATATAGATATCTCATTTTATAGGATCCCACTCAATTTAAAGTCTACATTAAGACCCTTGATTTAAGTGTCTGCAATTTCTGTATCCATTTTAATTCTTTCTCTTAAAAGCACTTTTGTCCTATCTCCCCCTTTTCTCATTGTTGGTACATGGTCTATTATTCTGACCTTCAGATCGCATTCTGAATGTTTGCACTCTGTATAGTGCTTGGATACAAGAAGATCCAACCTTTTCTTCTGTACGGTGTACCTCTGGTAATTTTTTCTAGTTTTAAGATCCAATGTGGCCTCTCCCACATATAATAATTTGCATGGACATTCTAACAAGTACACCACATGGTCAGAATTACAAGTAAGGTAGTGATTCATTTTGAACTTTTCCCCAGTTGTTGGATGTGAAAATTCACATCCTTTCCTCATCAATGTGCAATTGACACACGAAAGACACGGGTAAAATCCTATTCTTTTACAATTATCTAGTGTACTCTGTAACATCCTTTTCTGTAACATTCCAATACAGTGGAACCTTGGTTAACGAGAACAATCCGTTCTGGGACTGTGCTTGTTAACCAAGTTACTCATTCAGCAAAGCAAGATTTCCCATAGGAAATCATTGCAATTCAAACAATTCGTTCCACAACTTGTTAAATGTCCCATCCTGTTGCAATATTGTGACATTCCACACACATACAAACACGCACAAACACACACAAACATGCACAAACACACACGCATAAGCACAGATTATGCTTATCTTACCTTCCGTTCCCTCGTTGGTCTCCTAGAATATGCCGTGGGCCCGTATAAGATGTGTATCGGGTAACCAAGGCGACCGATGCTGGACCTTCCGCACTCAGCGTGCTGACGTCAAAGGCAGGAGCTGCTTGCCTCTGATTGGCCAGCGCGCTGCCTTTGAGTAGCGCCTGACAGGGGAAGTTCCTCCCTCGTCGCGATGGTTACCAGATACACATCAAAAAATAGCAACAGAAAGAGGAGATAAAAACTCCTCCAAAAATGTAATATACTCACAGCAAAAAAGAGGGCAACCAGTCCAGTTAGCCCAGGCCAAAACATCTAATGCACCAACAGGATGCAGACAAACCTCTCAACATGATAGACACTTCACAGGTGCAAGGTAAATTGCACACTAGTGGCACACATAGGGCACTCTTCACACTCGTATGCGCATGGTATCCAGCCAGCAACCTATTATCACGCCCTTACTATTAGGTTAGGCGGGTTACCCGGACACTACTCACTGCAGCACACAAGGGACAGAGACTCCACTATGCACGGCAGTATTAAGAGGCCCGGCTGCACCCCGTGTTAAAACAGTGCCCTATGAACAGTGCCCTATGCGCGCCACTAGTGTGCAATTTACCTTGCACCTGTGAAGTGTCCATCATGTTGAGAGGTTTGTCTGCATCCTGTTGGTGCATTAGATGTGTTGGCCTGGGCTAACTGGACTGGTCTCCCTCTCTTTTGCTGTGAGTTTACCAGATATACATCCTGTGGAGGGAGGACCTTCCCTTGTCAGGCGCTACTCAAAGGCAGCGCACTGGCCAATCAGAGGCAAGTGGCTCCTGCCTTTGATGTCAGTGCGCTGAGTGAGGAAGGTCCGGCATTGGTCGCTGTGGTTACCTGATACATGCAAGTTCCAGGAAGCCGGTGAGGGAACGGAAGGTAAGGTGAGCATAATATATGTGTGTGCGTGCATGTTTGTTTGTGTTTGTTTGTGCATGCTTGTGTGTGTTTGTGTGGACTACAAAAGCGGGTTAGAGCGCGGTGGATGTCCGGAACCGGAAGTGTGTGCGGTGAGTATTTGCTCATACAACAAGGCTTTCTCGTCAATCGAGTTACAAATTTACTGAAAGCTTTGCTCATTAGGCGAAATACTCGCTAACTGGGTTACTCGTTAAGCGAGGTTCCACTGTATCTGATTTAACCAATAGGCTCTTGATATTTCGCCCTTTCCGGTATGCAAAGCATGGGGGATTTTTGAATTCTTTAATATTGGGTGTACATTTCGCTAACATTCCCCAGTGTTTCAATATGATTTTAGTTTTATCTCTCCACTTCCAATATTAAAATTAGTAACGAACGGTATTCTTTCACCCATATGTTTTTTCACCATTTCATTCCCTTCCTTTCTCACTTTGTCCCTTTGTTGGGTTGAAAGTTGTTTGGGGTAACCCCTATCCTTAATTTTTTAACTAGGGTATCTAGTGATTTTCCTCTTTAATCTCGATCCGCTGTACTCTCATCATTTGACTATATGGAATAGATTTAATAGTTTTTTTAAGGGTGATAACTATCATATCTTAAATTTTTTTTCCTATCAGTTGGTTTTGTATATAATGAAGTATTCATATTTCCTGCTTCTTTTGTTACTAGTACATCTAAAAATTGAATTTGTGTATGAGAACATACTAATGTAAATTTGACTGTTGCGTCTATTCCATTTAAAAATCTGTGGAACTCAGAAAGCTCATCCATTGTACCTTTCCATAATAGGAGGATTACCTCCAATTTCCTCTTTATTGCTGCTAAACCTCGGTAGTGCGGTAGTGCCGGGGTGAGTGCTGTGATGATGATGAGTGCGGTAGTGCTGGGGTGAGTGCGGTGATGATGATCAGTGTGGTATTGCCGGGGTGAGTGTGGTGATGATGATGAGTGCGGTAGTGCAGGGTTGAGTACAGTGATGATGATGAGTGCGGTAGTGTCGGGGTGTGTGCAGTGATGATGATGAGTGCGGTAGTGCCTGCGTGTGTGTGGCGATGATGGGTGTGGTAGTGCCGGTATGTGTGCGGTTAGGATGAGTGCGGTAGTGCCGGGGTGTGTGCAGTGATGATGATGAGTGCGTAGTGCCGGGGTGAGTGCAGTGATGATGATGAGTGCAGTAGTGCCAGGGTGTGTGCAGTGAGGATGGGGGCTCGCTTTCCCTCTCGGCTTAACGCAACGCGTTATTTCACAGGAATCCGTTGCCTTTATATCACACTATTTGTGACTGATGACATTCAACGCAAGTGTGAAAGTGCCCTTAAAAAGACCATATCACACTATATCTCCCCTATATTGCATATCTAAGACTCTCACATAATGAAGTAACAGATGTGCATAAACTGACATGGGAACCAAAAGAAGTCTGAACAACTCCTGTAGTGATCAAACAACATTAGGCCTCCGAAACACATCCGTGCTGCCGGGACGTGTTTGCCATTTTTTCACGTACCGGCGGCACGGAGACACGTTCAGCAATGCTACCCTATTGTAGCAGGCACACACACGTAAAACAACACGGAACGTGTGCCCGTGTGCGTTTGTACATGTGTGCGTTTTTCTACACGCTGACATGTCAGTGTTTTCTCTGGCAGCACGGGTGTCACACGGCCCGCACCCGTACCACACGAGTGTAGTGTGGATGCGGTCCCGTGTGAAACGCGCCAGAGAAAACACACGTGTCAGAGAAAAAAAAAAACCTTATCTCACCTTCTCCAGCCCTCCTGTCTCTGCCGCTGCTGCCACTTTCTGCTGAACGCCGCTCATTATTCTCATTTAATATTCACTTCACTGCCTGCCAGCAGCAGCAGCGGGGAGATGGGAGGGCTGGAGACTGAAGATCAGCACCACGGACAGCAGGAAGGACCACGTGAGTATGTAAATAACCTGTTCTCCGTATGTTATCACGGATAGCATGCGGAGAACACACGTGGCCCGCACGTACCAGAGACACGTACTTACCTGCACGCAACACACAGGGGAAATACAGTACGTGTCTCTCAGCACGTGCGTGATTTCACGTGAGTGTGTCGGAGGCCTTAAATAAAGTTGAGAGACAATACTGGATCTCATAATACAATTATATGGCAAAGGCTTCATAAAGCATAATGAACCAACAGACATAAGAAGTCTTTTAGAACTGCCAATTAAATACCCCTTATTTCTCTTACACTAGCTCAATGAAGTATAACAAGAAAATGCATATAAAAAACATTTTTATTGATACAAAAAGTCATTAAAGCCATTAAGGGGGGATAATAGTTACAAAGTGGTATGATAAAACCAAGTTCAGACAGACACGGGAGGGTGAAAGAAAACCCCCACAGGTCTACACATCACATCTCTATGCATAGTTTCTTAGGACCATGTAATTGCCACATAGACAAAATAGATAGATAAATTCCCAGTTAAAGTAACTAGGGATCTCTCTGTTGCTGCGTTAGTAAAATACTGCACAGCACAACCAGAGAGTCACCATACAATAGGGAAAAAGCACATAGTGGCATACAGGTACACCAAGTATAAACCATGCAGACTGCTTACCAGAATAGGACATGTAGACAGGTGGGGGGACAAGTCCCAACACGTGTTTCGCGTGTTGCTTCGTCGGGGGACCGTAGACACTGAGGGGGAAGTGAGGGTATATATAACTTCCAGAGTCCACATGATTCAGCTCACCTGACGCACTCAGGGTCCTCAGGTGTAATTCTGCAGACGGGGCAGGCTCTCCAGTGCTCCACAGGCTAGGAAGAACACTCCCAGTGACATCATTTACCCATGGAGCACGCATGGAGACCGCGCCGTCTGCGCATACGCAGACCACGAACCAGGAAGTGCGTGCTACTGTCACCATGTTGGAGACTAGCAGCGCTAAGGGCAACAGCAAATAGATATCTTTGTGCATTTAGCACAAGAGGTCATGCACAATAGCGCCAATCTAAAGATATATAAACAAGGGCATACAGATCACATCAGTATAGCAATAATCAAATATATTTAATTCCAAGGTCTTGCAGTGCTAGATGTAAGTCCATAGGACCCTAGCAAATCGACATGGTCATATTCCAGCAGGGTAACAGTCGCAACATCTCATTAGGGGGCTCAGCAGAGGAAAGGAAGACACACTAATGGAAAGATAGTGAAAGAAAAATATTAAAAATTTAACAAGACTAAAACGAGCAAACAGGGACTGGGGCAAAATCGATATCTATTATAGAGTATAAGGAGATAAAACATCCTTTTTTAATTAGTTGTAAGCTGAACAAAGAATAATGAGAAAAAGGTGGCTCTACATGGGAGAACAGAGATAGGATAGTATATATACTTATAGGGCAGCAATTGCTCCACACAAAGCAACTAGTACCAGGCAAAAAAGGAGGAAGGAAAACCAGGTCAAAGAAAAGAAGCAAAGCTTTGCTTCTCATTCAACCCCTTAGGTGCCACAGTATCCAGAAGGGAGATCCACCGACACTCTGTTCGTGCCAGTGCCTTGTGGATGTCCCCCCTCTCAGGCCAAGGTGAACCCGGTCAATACCTCTCACTTTAAGACTCGAGGGATCTGACTCATGCTTCAACCAAAAATGGCGTTGGAGGGTTTTCAAGGTGTTTATATCCTCCAATTTTACCTTTTTGGACGCTATGATATCTCTAACATGCTCCCTCGTATGGGTCCGGAGTTCGCGACTAGTCATACCCACAGATATCAACCCACAGCTACATGTGGCATAATATATCACGCCCGTGGTGCTGTAGGAAATATAGTGTCTGATCTGAAAACTCTTGAACCCGTCAGAGGGATCAAATGAGGTGGCTCTAATGATGTTTTTGTGGTGACAAGCGATACAGGAGCCACAGGGGAAACAACCCCATTTGGGGCGTCCCGTGTCAAATGGCAATCCAGAGAAGGAGACGTAGTGACTAGGCACTAGGGTGTCCCTGAGACTCCTCCCATGTCACGCCGTCATCAACGGGCGAGGGGGTAGCATCGTTTTCAGGGATGGCTCGGTCTGTAAGACCACCCAGTGTCTAGTCAAAATCTGTCTGATGCAACCCCATTGTTGGTTAAATGTTGAAATAAATCTTATCCTGGGCTCATCAGACAGAGTCTTCTCTGGATTGTACCTCAACAGGAGGCGATCACGTGAGGTCTGTTTGGCTTGATGGTATGCCTTTTTAATGGAACCCTGGCTATATCCTCTTTTGGTGAAGCGTACACGCATTTCCTTGGCCCGCTCCTCAAAAACCTGTCCCTCTGAGAAGATCCGCTTAAGGCGAATAAACTGTCCAGTAGAAACAGCATTAATAATGGCTCTAGGGTGGCCAGAGGAAGCGTGTAATAACGCATTCACCAACGAGGGTTTCCTAAACATATCAGTAGTCAGGCGACCCCCGTTCTCAGCGGATATAGTCAGGTCCAAAAAATCAATTTTCACTGCATCAAAACGATGTCAAAAAAATATTATAATCATTGGAGTTCAGTTGGCACACAAAGTCCTCAAGCTCCACGGCGGTCCCTCCCCAGATGACAAAAATGTCATTAATGAAGCGGAGCCAGCACTGCGCATGGGAGCTAGCACACACGCCGTCTAACACCTCCCTCTCCCAGTATCCCAGGAAGAGGTTAGCGTAAGTCGGCGTGCATGCCGCCCCCATCGTAGTGCCGCGCCGCTGGAGGAAGAACTGCCCATTGAAGGTGAAGACGCTGTGCACCAAAATGAACTCCAATAATTCCAAAATGAAAGAACGCAGTAAAAGGTCCCAGATACTCATCTCCAAGAAATAGGACATGGCCCGAAGGCCATGTTCATGACAAATATTCGTATATTGCTTCTCCACATCCATTGTCACCAGCAAGGCATCATCCTCTATTGTTATACCATTAAGTCATCGCTGGACGTCCGAAGTGTCTCTGACATGGGAGGGCAAAGTCTCTACTAGCGGCTGAAGGTAGTTATCAATAAATTTGCACACCATATCACATAGTTCCCCGATGCCAGAGACAATAGAATGTCCTGGAGGAACCCGAGGATTCTTGTGTATTTTTGGCAACAAATAGAAGGTGGGTGTTACTGGCAACTTTGGAAGGAGACCATCATGAACTTTCTTGGAGATGGTACTGGCTATTAAGGCATGTTCCAATATTGCTGACAACTTAGTCAAAAACAAACCTGTAGGATTGGAGTCAAGTGCCTGGTAAAAGTCAGTATTCCATAGTTGGCGATATGCCTCACGCTCATACATGGCTGTAGGCCATATCACCACGTTTCCCCCTTTATCAGTGGGTTTAATCAATACCTCCTTCAGATTTTTTAATTCCTCAAAGGCCTTTTGTTGACTACGCGAGAGATTCCGGCATGGGTATCTCTTTGACAGGCCCTTCAGATCCTCCATGACTAAATCATGGAAGATCTGGGTATGTGGGCATAATGAAAAAGGGGGAAACGTGGTGGAGCGTGGATATAGGAAAAATATTTGACATCTCACCAGAAGCCTGTTTCTCCAATTCCTCAAGATTCCGAATGGCCTCCTCCTCCATCTCATCGAGTCGTCTTTCAGGTCTTATTCCCCCAGAGTGGAGTTTGTGAAGGATAATTTTTCTGAGGAAGAGGTGTAGGTCCTTTGTTACTGTGAAGAGATCAAAGTTGGTGTCAGGGACAAAGGATAACCCAAGTTTCAAAACATCCACCTGATCTCTAGTCAAGACATATTTGGACAAGTTAATTACTTCTAACTCGTTTGACTTGCCCTTCTTGTTGGAACCAGATGTTATTGGTCCAGATTTACCACTCATGGGTGCTGGTTTGTTAGATTTATTCTTCCCAGCCAATCCCCTTGTAAAGGATCTCGAAACAGAGCTACTGGCTGCCGCATCATCTTCGTTCGATGAGATTGAGGAGGCGGACACAGATGCCGACAAACCTTCCACATGTCGTCTCCGTCGTGGGGCACCCCTCCAACGATAGACCATCAGATTTTTATAGTCAGAGACATCGCGTTGGTACTTTTTAGTCTTTGTGGTGACAATCTCCTACTCCCACTTAATGAATTCCTTGTCCAAGGCCTCATTAAAGATACTCAGATCCCCTGTTGTCATCTCTCCAGACAGGCTCCCTTGAAGGGTGCCAATCTCCACATTGAGCGCACAGATGGTTGCTTCATTATGTTTTACTAATAATTCCATGAAGGACTTGGAGCAAGCAGAAGCTGCATCCTCCCAATTCCTCCTGAATACATCATCCGTGACTCCAAATGAGGGAAACACCTGGATTCTGAGACCCCTAGGTATCAGGCCACGATCAATATATTTGTGCATGAACTCTTTATTCCACCAGAGTCTCATCTTCCTGTTTAGCAGCAATTTAATCTGCCCACAAAGCTCCCTGTTCGCTCTTAAACCGGTCTCTGCGTCCACTTCACCCTCCGTATCAAAAACTTGGTTAAGACGTAGCTGCCACGTCGTTTAACGGGCTTTGTGGGAGGAGTCTCAGGGACACCCTAGTGCATAGTCACTACGTCTCCTTCTCTGGATTGCCATTTGACACGGGACATCCCAAATGGGGTTATTTCCCCTGTGGCTCCTGTGTCACTTGTCACCACAAAAACATCATAAGAGCCAAGTCATTTGATGGGTCCAGGAGTTTTCAGATCAGACACTATATCTCCTGCAGCACCATGGGCGTGATATATTATGCCACGTGTAGCTGTGGGTTGATATATGTGGGTCTGACTAGTCACGAACTCCGGACCCGGACGAGGGAGCATGTTAGAGACATCATAGCGTCCAAAAAGGTAAAATTGGAGGATATAAACACCTTGAAAACCCTCCCACGCCATTTTTGGTTAAAGCACGAGTCGTATCCCTCGAGTCTTAAAGTGAGAAGTATTGACCGGGTTCACCTTGGCCTGAGAGGGGGTGACATCCACAAGGCACTGGCATGAACAGAGTGCCGGTGAATCTCCCTTCTGGATACTGTGGCACCTAAAGCCCGCTTTACACACTACAATATATCTTACGATGTGTCGGCAGGGTCACGTCGTAAGTGACGCACATCCGGCATCGTAAGGTACATTGTAGTGTGTACAGCTACATGCGATAGCGAATGAATGGTAAAACGTTCATCGCATACATGTGGTTCATTCCTCATGGATTGAACGTCAGGTTGTTCATCGTACCCGGGGTAGCACACATCGCAGTGTGTGACACCACGGGAACGATAAACAGATCTTACCTGTGTCCTGCGGCTCCCGGCCAGCAACGCGGAAGGAAGGAGGTGGGCAGGATGTTTACGTCCCGCTTTTCTCTGCCCCTCCGCTTCTATTGGCCGGCTGCCGCGTGACGTCGATGTGACGCCGAACGTCCCTCCCACTCCAGGAAGTGGACGTTCGCCGCCCACATCGAGGTCGCATGGACGGGTAAGTACGTGTGACGGGGGTTAATCGTTTGTGTGGCACATTCAACAAAATTGAACGTGCCGCACATACGATGGGGGCGGTTACGATTGCATACGATATTGTATGCAGAATCATAACATGTAAAGCAGACTTTAGGGGTTTAATGAGAAGCAAAGCTTTGCTTCTTTTCTTTGACCCGGTTTTCCTTCCACCTTTTTTGCCTGGTACTAGTTGCTTTGTGTGGAGCAATTGCTGCCCTATAAGTATTGTGAGACTGTGACCGGCGTTATCTATGACGGCCGGTATGTCTCGCCCCGGTTGTGCTCACTCCATGATAGAAAGTAACTCCACTCCAGGGTTAATGCTGTTTCCCTAAAGGCTTAAGGAAGGGTTAAAAGGAAACAGGAATGAGGGCAGGTGTGCCGGGTGTGAGGGAGTGATCACAACTCCCTGAGTTCTCTGCCGGAGAGGCACATGTGTACTGTGTGGACTTTTGTTTGGATATTAAACCGTGTGCTGTGAACCTTGGTGCCTGGATCCTGTGTCTTCTGCTGCGCAGCCGACCACGCTGCCTCACATATGGTGGAGAATCGGCGGGCATGCCAGCCCGGTGAGGTGTAGCTTCCATTTCTGGTGATCCGGTAGCACATGTCCTGGATTCGAGCGGCTATACTACAGCCCAAACCCGGTGACGCCATGGAGGACATACTAAAGCAGCTGGCTCAGGCTAATGCACAGCAACAGCAGGCTAATGCACAGCAACAGCAGGCTAATGCACAGCAACAACAGGCTAATGAACACCTGCTCCGGTCGTTGGAACGTCAGCAGCAATCCTTGCAATTGCAGGAAAAAAGGCACCAAGAACAGATGGTTCTCCTGGCCAAGTCGATCCGTGCCGGACCGGCAGCAACAACCCCGGGACCGGGTGACGACGGCAGCGTCCGGAAAGCGGTGAGACAAGCGTTGCAAAAGATGACCCCGGGGGATGATGTGGAAGCGTTCCTGGCGGTGTTTGAGCGGGTGGCCGAGCGGGAAAAACTGCCGACCCCCCAGTGGGCTGAGGTATTGTCGCCCTATCTGACGGGGGAGCCCCAAAAAGCATATGTGGACCTCTGTACCGAGGACGCCTTAAAATATGCAACCCTGAAAGCCGAAATACTTGCTCGGATGGGGGTGAATACCTATGTACGGGCTCAGCGGGTAAGTCAGTGGTTCTATGAGGAAGCCAAACCCGTACGCTCCCAGGCCTATGACTTGTTGCATCTCGTAAAAAAGTGGTTGCAGCCTGACACTCTGAGCCCGGTGCAAATGGTAGAAAGGGTAGTTGTTGACCGTTTTGTACGCACTTTACCCGTCACCATTCAACGGTGGGTTGGACAGGGCGACCCAAGTACCCTGGACCAATTAGTGGGCCTGGTAGAGCGGCATGTGGCTACGCAGGACTTGATACGGGACACTGAGACTTTGCGTACCGCCCGTCGGTCCGGCCCCTCCAAGCCTAGGGCCAAGGACCCACCGCTGACACCGGTGCCGCACCCTCCGTCCCTGAGGTCCGGAAAGCTATGTACCCTAAACGACAAGTCGTCAAGGGGGTGTCCTTCCCTATTAGATGTTGGCGGTGCCAGCGGGTGGGACATATGGAAGCCCAGTGTCCACTCACCACGGAGCCCATGGATTGTGGGGTTACCCGGCGGGGTTCAATGTATGTTCAGGTGGTGTGTACCGCTGACCTGGTCTACCCAGAGACTGAGCCCCACTTGTGCCAAATACAGGTGAATGGATGTCCGGTTACAGGCTTGTTGGATTCCGGAAGCTTAGTGACCCTTGTGCGATCAACCCTAAGGGCTAAAGTAAAGGCCACAGGACGTACCGTGGTGGTGGTTTGCATACATGGGGACCGCCGAGACTATCCCACGGGGATAGTCACCATCACAGCACCTTGCGGTCAGGTGCAACATGAGGTGGGACTTATTAATACTCTTCCCTATGATGTGATCCTAGGAAGGGATCTGCCCTATTTTTGGACTTTATGGAAGGGACCTCCTAAGTCCCCTCAGATATTGGTCAGTCCGGGACCTGAGCCCTACGATCCTGAATCCGGGACGCCTGCCATAGGGGTTCCCATGATAGGGACAGAATGTGAACCCGATAGGTTGCCCCTAGAGATATTGGCAGGAGAGGCTGAGACGGTTGAGCCCATCCCAGAGTTGGAGGCATCCCCGGATACGTTTGGGACAGCCCAACTCCAGGACCCTACCTTAATACATGCCCGGAGTCGGGTGACAGTAGTTGACGGGGTGGCACAGCTGCCTGGTGCCCAGGTAAGATACCCCCATTTCGCTCTTAAGCAGGATTTACTCTACCGGGTAGATGAAATACGGGGCGTAGGGGTAGAGCAGTTGGTGGTGCCCCAGCCGTATCGCCGGCGGGTCCTCGACTTGGCTCATAAACACCTGATGAGTGGTCACCTAGGGGTCAAGAAAACGCAGGAGCGAATATTGCAAAGGTTCTATTGGCCCGGGGTCTTTGGGGAGGTAAAACGGTTCTGCGAAACCTGCCCGGAGTGTCAGCTTACCGCACCCCTGGCCCACTTTCGCAGTCCGTTGGTACCCTTACCCATTATAGAAGTCCCTTTTGAACGGATAGGGATGGATCTGGTGGGGCCCCTCGTAAAGTCCGCTCGAGGGCACCAACACATCCTAGTGATCGTTGACTATGCCACCCGGTATCCAGAGGCGATACCTCTCAGACATACTGCGGAGAAGCTTATAGCTCGGGAGTTGTTTGCTGTGTTCTGCCGGGTGGGGTTGCCCAAGGAGATCCTTACGGATCAGGGGACCCCATTCATGTCTAAAGTGACCAAAGAGCTATGCCGGCTACTCCAGATCAAGCAGTTGCGTACGTCTGTGTATCATCCTCAGACGGATGGTTTAGTGGAACGATTCAATAAAACCCTGAAAACCATGCTCAAAAGGGTGATTTCCAAAGACGGGAAAGACTGGGATATGATGCTTCCCTATTTGATGTTTGCCATACGAGAGGTGCCACAGGCATCCACGGGGTTTTCGCCTTTTGAATTGTTATACGGGCGACATCCCCGGGGATTGTTGGACCTGGCAAAGGAAACATGGGAGCAAGAGCCCACCCCCCATAAAAGTGTGATTGAACACATTTTAGGAATGCAGAACCGCATAAGCGCGGTCATGCCAATTGTGAAGGAGCATTTACAGGAGGCTCAGGCCACGCAAAGCGGCCGCTACAATAGACAAGCCACCGTGTGGACCTTTAAACCCGGGGATCGGGTGTTGGTATTGATCCCCACGGCGGAGAGTAAATTCCTGGCTCAGTGGCAAGGCCCCTACGAGATAAAGGAAAGAGTCGGGGTGGTCAACTATAAGGTATTGCAGCCCGGTAGGCGGAAACCTGAACAAATATACCATGTCAACCTATTAAAACCTTGGCAGGAACGGGAAAGCCTGATGGTTGATTTTCCCCCATCTCCCTCCTTTTCGGGTCGTTCAAACCCGGCTCCAGCAACCTCCGGAGAGGACGAACCGGAAGTAAGGATTAGAGAAGCCCTCACCAAGCAACAGAGGCGAGAGGCCAGACGGCTGGTTCAGCAGAACCCCGATGTCTTCTCCGAGTTGCCGGGTAGGACCAGTCTGATACGACATGACATTGTCACCGAGCCTCACCTGAAGGTACGCCTGAAGTCATACCGGGTGCCGGAGGCTCGAAGACAAGCCATATCAGAGGAAGTGAAGACAATGCTATGCCTGGGGGTCATCGAAAAATCCCGGAGTGAATGGGCTAGTCCTATTGTCCTAATACCAAAACCCGATGGCTCCTTAAGGTTCTGCAATGACTTTAGGAGATTGAACGAAATATACAAGTTCGATCTCTACCCCATGCCCCGGGTGGATGAGCTGATTGATAGGCTGGGACAGGCGCGATATTTCACCACGCTCGACCTGACCAAGGGGTACTGGCAGGTGCCCCTGACGGAGTCCGCCAAGGAGAAAACCGCTTTTGTTATGCCGGAGGGTCTCTTCCACTATGTTGTCTTGCCTTTTGGGTTACATGGCGCTCCGGCCACGTTCCAGAGGTTGATGGACTTGGTGCTGGAACCCCACCAGGCGTATGCATCAGCGTACCTTGATGACATCATTATTTACAGCTCCGAGTGGCAGACCCACTTGGAACAGGTACAAGCGGTGGTAGACGCGCTTCGAACAGCCGGATTGACAGCCAATCCCAAGAAATGTGCGTTGGGGCTCACGGAAGCCCGCTACATGGGCTACGTAATAGGCCAAGGAGTGATTAAGCCCCAAATTAACAAGGTTGAGGCGATCCAGAAGTGGCCTAGACCCCTGACCACGAAGCAGGTTAGGGCCTTCCTGGGTATCGTGGGGTACTACAGGAGGTTTGTAAAAGATTTTGCGGGACTATCAGCCCCCTTGACGGACCTTCTCAAAGGCAAGAAGTCCGTCATGGTGCGCTGGACTCCGCAGGCCGAGGACTCCTTCCGGGCCCTGAAAGGGGTCCTGTGCGGACAGCCCGTTCTTGTAAACCCTGATTTCCAGAAGGAGTTCATAGTACATGTGAGCAAGGATGGTTGACGTTAGGGAGATCAACATCCACCACTGCGGAGACACCATCACGTGATGGTGTCTCCGCAGTGGTGGATGTTGATCTCCCTAAGGTCAACCATCCTTGTTCACATAGTCTTTTACTAGGCAATGTCCCACTAGCCAGATTCCTACTCCACACTGATGAGGGGCAAATACCCCGAAACGGCTGTCTGTGGATGGATACCATGTTTGGCATAGGTGGTCTCCTTGACTGGAGACTGCCCTTCCCGTGGTTGTTCCTTCCCGGTGAAAGACCTGGCTAGTTTCCTGCCAGCGTTGAGAAACATGTGATGGTGTCTCCGCAGGCCTTCTTGCTTTGGAGTTCATAGTACAGACTGACGCCTCGGAGGTCGGCCTGGGGGCAGTGCTGTCTCAGGTGGTTCAGGGGGAGGAACACCCCGTCACCTTCTTAAGTAGGAAGCTCACCCCTCCCGAGCGGAATTATAGTGTAGTGGAGAAGGAGTGCCTGGCGATTAAGTGGGGCTTGGAGTCCCTCCGCTATTACCTGCTGGGACGTCAGTTTTGCTTGGTGATGGATCACTCTCCACTGGTCTGGATGAGGTCCGCTAAGGAACAGAATGCCCGGGTTACCCGGTGGTTCCTTTCTCTGCAGAACTTCCGGTTTACGGTTGAACACCGGGCCGGTAGGTTGCAGGGCAACGCCGATGCCTTGTCCCGCGGCCCGTGTTTGATGGTGGGAGTTCAACCCCACACGCTTGAACTGAGGGGAGGGTATGTGAGACTGTGACCGGGGTTATCTATGACGGCCGGTATGTCTCGCCCCGGTTGTGCTCACTCCATGATAGAAAGTAACTCCACTCCAGGGTTAATGCTGTTTCCCTACAGGCTTAAGGAAGGGTTAAAAGGAAACAGGAACGAGGGCAGGTGTGCCGGGTGTGAGGGAGTGATCACAACTCCCTGAGTTCTCTGCCGGAGAGGCACATGTGTACTGTGTGGACTTTTGTTTGGATATTAAACCGTGTGCTGTGAACCTTGGTGCCTGGATCCCGTGTCTTCTGCTGCGCAGCCGACCACGCTACCTCACAGTATATATACTATCCCGAGGACCTGGTCGCCACAACAGCATTGCCCTCCCAAAGGGTTAATGCTGAGCCTGGAGGTAATTGGGAGGTCTATTGGCCAGTAAGTTTAACATCCAACGCAGTTCTCCCTCCGGCCAGCAGGGGGAGCTCTGAACCTGGAATTCCAGGGAGCATTCCTTAAGTCTGACCCGAGGGAGGAAGTAGTGTTCAGTCTGTAGAGAGAAGTGATAGCAAGCAGACGCAGAGTGTGCTGTCCTGTGGATCTGGGGCCTAGAGCTGGAGCAGCTTGGCCCAGGGAAGCAGGAGTAGCAGAGAGGCACAGAAGAGACTCGGACATCGGAGTCTGTGGCCACCAGGGCCTAAAATACTTCCTGGTAGCCGAATCCGAAGGGCAGGAGAGCTGCAAGCACCTGGCCCATAAACAGCCCGAAGGTACAGCTGCATCATCAGGGCCCGGTGTGGACTCCAGCAGAGAAGCACCAGAGAGGGCCTGCGCAGCCTACCACAGAGGGAAAGGGACGTACCACCGGTCCCAGCAGCAAGAGGGCCATTACTAAATCCAGAGAGCAGGGTCCTATATTAGTAAAGAAAAGAACAGGAGTAGGCCTCACACTCAGCTGGCCAAAAAGATCACCCCAAGTACTTCCAGGCCGACCGGATCCCCTTCACCACCTGTGACGGTCTCCCAGGACTGGACTGTTCTTAAAGTAAAAGCGGAGAAGGTAAAGAGACTGTTGTTTGTGCCTGGTTCTTTCATTGCCTGTCGGCCCTGCACCGTGTTATCCACACAACACCATAGACTTTCACGAGCACCAACAGTGTCCCCGCGGCACCGCTCCACCTGTGGGGAGCAGTACAACCATTGCTGCCATATCATCACCCCGGAGGCCTCACACAGCAGCGGCGGCTTAATAGCCGCAAACCACAGGTGGCGTCACGAAACAAATACTTTAATTGCTCCCAAGTCACCAGCCATATTTAAACTGACACCCACCAGGGCCACTGAGTCGGGCCCCGCCACCACTGACAACCCCCGGACTGGTCCGGCCCGGCACCGGGTGTCCCATAGCCCTGGGGTGGGCGAGTCAACTTTTGGCGTCACGTACAGGATTTCGTGCCCGGCGCCCACCGGGTACTGTGCGCCTTTGAAAAGACTGTGTGTTTACTGTTTGAAGACTGCCGCCGCCATTAGCTTCGCTGAGTGCAGGAAGAAGGGGGGTGTGCCCGAAAAAGAGCGCGAAGGGAGCGCGCCATCAGAGCGGAGGGTCGTTAACCCCGTGCTACCCGGAAGAGATTGTAAAAATAAAGCGGAGCCTGGTAAGGTTCACTAAGGGGGAGGAAGATGTCCGACACCGAGGGAGAGCCGGTGGCTGTAGTAGTTCAAGACGCAGTAGCACCGGCCGATGTAATCCCAGTCGCCGTCGCCCCAGCGGTAGCGCCAGTAATGCCGATCACAATGCCGTACATCCCGGGAGCAGAATGGCTGCCGCAGTACTCCGGGGAGTCACATACCCTGAGCGACTTCAGAGAAAGGCTGCACAGCTTGTTCCGGGTGTATCCGCTGACTGAGAGCCAGAAGGTGGGCATATTAATGGGGTAGCTAGCCGGCGCGGCCCAGCGTAAAGTGAAGTCCTGGCCTGATACAGATAAAGGGACAGCAACCCAGATACTGGCCAAGTTAAAGAGTACTTTCGACACCCGCACCGCAGCAGAAATAAAGATGAGATTCTTTGGGTGCAAACAACGGGCCACAGACAGCATAAGGGACTAAAACTTGCAGGAGGCCCTGAAAGCAATTAAACAGGTGGACCCAGAGAGTGTACGTGAAGAAGACAAACTCCTAACTGAGCAGTTCATAGAAGGGCTCCTGTCAGATGCCCACAGGACCCAGCTGCGTATCATGGTCCTGCAGAACCCTGCTCTGGACTTTGCAAAGTTTAAGGACCAGGCCATCCGGGTACTGAGAGAATCTACACCGAATGACCCAGTACCCCTCCGGCCTCTTGCTATCATGTACCCTGGGTTGGTGCCTGCAACACGAGCCGCTGCAGGGGCTGAGGTGCAGTCCCTGGATAAGGATACTGCTGCAGAGCTCAGACAGCAGGTCCAGGAGCTGACCAAGACTGTAGCTGCCCTTGCCAAGACTGTGCAGTCTCTACAAGTGACCCCATCGCCTGCAAGAATCGAGTTGGCCTCCAGCCCAGATGATGTCCCATGGATGCGACAGAGGAGGATTCCGCCGACCCGAGGAAAAGACACAGACCGGTATGATTCAACGGGACACCCGATCTGCAGCCAGGCGGGCCATATTGCAAGACACTGTCTTTTAAATGGGCCCAGCATGGGGCCAGGAGCCGACCCCCAGGTGTAAGGAAGTCCGGCTCAACCCCCAGTCGCAGCAAGTATGTGGGAGGACGCCCGGTCCTTCCTATTGTGCTGGATGGGATCCCTTTGAATGCCCTCCTGGATACGGGGTCCCAGGTAACAACCATCCCTTATAAACTGTACAAAAGATATTGGGCTGATTCAGACATTGACCATGGCCCAGATGATGATTTAACAATTGTGGCCAGTAATGGTCAGCCCTTGCCTCAAATTGGGTATAAAGAAGTAACCATTAAAGTGGGGCGGGTAGAATTGCCATGTCAGGGGATGATAATTGTAGATATTGATCGCAAAGAATCTGACCCACTGCTAACCATTGGTACAAATGTGATAGAAAATTGTATTGCCGAAGTGATAATTTTGTTGCAACAGGCATCTGAAACTGCCAGCTCCGGGCAGCAGCATGCCCTACAGAGGGAAATCCGAGCCCTGATGAGGAGGCAGCAGGTAGAGCTGGCCGGAGGAGAAATTGGCAGTGTGAGGGTAAGTGACCCCCTCCCCATTGCAATACCCCCAAGAAGTGAAATGTTGATATGGTGTCGGGCAGCAATGGGCCTCAAGGGTCAGGATTACCAGGTCTTGGTAGAACCGGTGTATTCAGACAGTAGGCCTGGAGTCCTGATAGCCAGAGGGGTAGCAGACGTCCGCAAGGGAAGAGTGCCCGTCCGTGTCCTGAATTGTGGGGAGGAGGAAGCCAAATTGCCCCGGTACGCCACTGTAGCAAAACTGTACACTGTCAGTAACAATACCATCAAAGCAGTGGAACCCTTGATCCCGTCCGACCAGGCGGAAGACAATGGCTCCAAGGGACAGCTGGAAGACTGGTGCCAAAAATTACATGTGGGCACCGACTCTACCCCCTCACACCAAAAGAAGGGGGTTTACCGGGTGGTACAGGAGTACGAGCGGGTCTTCAGCAAACACCCCCTAGATTTTGGGCAGGTAAAAGGGGTTAAACATCAAATCCCCACGGGTGATCATCATCCCATTAAAGAGAGATACCGCCCTGTACCCCCAGCACAGTATCATCGTGCCAAAGAAATGTTACGGGAAATGAAGGAGGCTGGGGTTATCAGAGATAGCTGTAGCCCTTGGGCAGCTCCACTAGTGCTCGTAAAGAAAAAAGATGGTACAATGAGAATGTGCGTAGATTACAGACAAATTAACCGCATTACACATAAAGATGCTTATCCACTACCCAGAATAGAAGAGTCACTAACGGCCTTAAAATCAGCTAATTATTTCTCCACCCTGGATCTCACCAGTGGGTATTGGCAGGTTCCCGTGGCAGAGGCGGACAAAGAGAAGACTGCATTCATGACACCAATGGGTCTCTGCGAGTTCAATTGTATGCCGTTCGGGCTCTGCAATGCCCCAGGGACATTCCAGAGATTGATGGAGTGCTGCTTGGGCCATCACAACTTTGAAACCGTGCTATTGTACCTGGATGACGTCATAGTCTACTCCAAGACCTACGAAGATCACCTGAGGCACTTAGCAGAAGTGTTTGAGTCCCTGTCGGAGTATGACCTGAAGATAAAGCCGTCCAAATGTCACCTCTTGAAGCCAAAGGTACAGTACCTGGGTCATGTGGTCAGCGCAGAAGGTGTGGCACCTGATCCGGAGAAAGTCACCGTATTCAAGGACTGGCCAAGATCACCTCGGTAAAGGAGGTGCGGCAGTTCCTTGGGCTGGTGGGCTACTACCAAAGGTTCATTGATGGTTTCACAAAGATAGCAGCGCCTCTTCAAGATCTCCTGGTGGGCCAGCCAAAGCAGGCTAAGAAGCAGAGCCCTCCATTTGAATGGAACAGCCAAATAGAAACATCTTTTGTCCGGCTGAAAGGGGCTCTCACGGGAGAAGAAATTCTGGCCTACCCTGACTACAGCCAGCCGTTTGTACTGTATACAGACGCCAGCAACGTTGGACTGGGAGCAGTTCTGTCCCAGGTGCAGGGAGGCAGAGAGAAGGTGATAGCTTACGCCAGTAGGAAGCTTCGGCTCACAGAAAGGAATCCAGAAAACTACAGTTCCTTGAAGCTGGAGTTCCTTGCTATTGTTTGGGCAGTGACTGAACGCTTCAAGCACTATCTAGCATCGGCCAAGTTCACCATCTTCACGGACAACAATCCGTTGACACATCTGGCAACAGCCAAGTTAGGTGCGTTGGAACAGCGATGGATGGCCCGGCTGTCTAACTTTGACTTTACCATCAAGTACCGGGCTGGCAAGAAGAATAACAATGCTGATGCGCTGTCCAGAATGCCTCACTTACCCGAGTCTGGAGAAGACCTGAATGAACTCGAAGAGATAGAGTTACCGGCTTTCCATCACCAAGGTGTTTCCCAGTGTGAGCATGCTGTAGGAGTGAAGCGCTTGAGCCAGCACGAGGTCTCGGTCAACCCATTACTCCACCATAATTGGGAAGAGACACAGAACGGTGACCCGGCCGTGCTATTGGTCAAAGAAAAGCTAGCACAAGCTGAGACCCATCTCGGTCCAGACGCTCCACAAGAAGCCCAGCAGTTGTGGAAGGAGAGGGGACGACTGTTCACCTACCAAGGCAAGCTCTGCAAGAGATATGTCAACTGGCAAACGAATGAACTCGTCTGGCAGATAGTGGTCCCACAGAGGGATGCTCCAATAGTCCTAGCAGCTTACCATGATAAAGCAGGACACTTCGGGTGGAAGAAGTTGGAGACCCTACTCCGCGATCGGTTCTACTGGGTGCACATGAGAAAGACGATCGAGAAGTGGTGCCGAGACTGTGGTCCGTGTAACCTGAGGCGGAAGGATGATGCCAGCCAGAGGTCTCCCCTACAGCCAATTGTCACGAAGCAGCCCCTGGAGTTGGTGGCCCTGGACCACGTGAAGTTAACACCAAGCCGGTCAGGCTATGTGTACGCCCTCACCATTGTGGACCATTACTCTCGTTTCCTGGTAGTAGTGCCTGTGAAGGACCAGACAGCCAGAACAGCAGCTAGAGCATTCCAGGCATACTTTTGTCGGCCTCACGGTTATCCGGAAAGGGTACTGACTGATCAAGGCCCTGCATTCGAGGCAGAAGTGTTCCAAGATTTCTGTAACATGTACGGCTGTAAGAAAATCAGAACAACACCGTACCACCCCCAAACCAATGGATTGTGCGAGAAGATGAACCATGTGGTTATTGATATGCTGAAGACTCTACCTCTGGAAGAAAGAAACCAATGGCCAGAGAAGTTACCAGATCTGGTAGACCTGTACAACCATATCCCAGTAAATTCGACCAACTGCAGCCCTGCTTACCTGATGCGAGCAAGACCTGGCAAGTTACCTGTAGACTTTGAGATGGGGACTGTGTCACCTGAAGCGGTTCAGGAGATAGAAGATTGGGATACAGAGCGACAACAGCAGTACCGCAAAGTCCAGGAATGCGTAGAAAGGAGCCTGTCCCAAGCAAGAACGAGACAAGAGCAGAACTACAATCAAACAGCCCCAGCAACTCCCTTAGCACCTAGAGAACAGGTCCTCAAGAAAAAGCGGAGGGCGCATAAATTAGATGATCAGTGGGAGAATGAACCCTACACCATTATTCCCTCCAACTTTGACAATAGTAAGGTATGCCTCATAAGCAAAGATGAAGGCAAGACCTATCAAGCAGTTTCTCGAGACCGCCTGAAAGCGTGCCCTGAACGGTGCAGAATCAAAAAAGAAGTAGAAGAAGTACAAGAAAGTCCCCAAAGTCAAGAAAAAGAGGAAGAGATGATCCAAACAATCCTTGGAAAATTCCCCAAAACATGGACCCGAATAAACAATGCCATAGTGGTACCAGTCTTGACGTTCCCGCAGTTGGTTGAGCCAGAAACAGAAGAGGTTCCAGATCCACCTAAAGAACCGTCCGCTCCAACACAAGATGACACGCCAGCATTAGAACAGGAGGCTCAACCCCCTGCCAGTGGTGAACCTGCCGTACCCTTGGCGAATCTGAGACCCCGTAGGCAACCAACATGCATCCCTGTCAGGGTTAGGCCTACCAATAACACGGGGGGGGGGGGCAGACACTCCAAGTAGTCAGGGACAAACCCCAGAGTTACGCCGGTCCCAACGTAGCATTCGGGGACAGCCCCCTCCAAGGTATAGAACATAGAAAGCAAAATACCTAACAGAGTGTAAATAGTTATGTGAAAATGTCTTGTATGTAATGTTTTGTTTTAGGTGATTAAGTAAATGGACAATTGGGCCACTGGACTATGGGTGGCCAACACTCTAATTGTACATAGTTAGCACCAGTGTGCTCAACACCCCTGAAGAAAAACCCGTCCGGCGTGCATAGAGTGGGGTCATCAATGCTCTGACGCACGCCCAGAGCCTACGTTGGGGGTTTGATCGCGGCGGGTCCCCCATGGAGCAGTGTAATGGACACCCGGCAGGGAGCCACGCTGGACTCTTATAGTAGTGTTTGAGTTTGTAACGTTCAAGTAATGCGCCTCCCATAATGGGATGAAATGTTCTAACATGTTATGTTTTGTTTCTACAGTCCAGGAGTACTGAATTTAACTAAGGGGGAGTGTGGCGCCCCAGGACCTGGTCGCCACAACAGCATTGCCCTCCCAAAGGGTTAATGCTGAGCCTGGAGGTAATTGGGAGGTCTATTGGCCAGTAAGTTTAACATCCAACGCAGTTCTCCCTCCGGCCAGCAGGGGGAGCTCTGAACCTGGAATTCCAGGGAGCATTCCTTAAGTCTGACCTGAGGGAGGAAGTAGTGTTCAGTCTGTAGAGAGAAGTGATAGCAAGCAGACGCAGAGTGTGCTGTCCTGTGGATCTGGGGCCTAGAGCTGGAGCAGCTTGGCCCAGGGAAGCAGGAGTAGCAGAGAGGCACAGAAGAGACTCGGACATCGGAGTCTGTGGCCACCAGGGCCTAAAATACTTCCTGGTAGCCGAATCCGAAGGGCAGGAGAGCTGCAAGCACCTGGCCCATAAACAGCCCGAAGGTACAGCTGCATCATCAGGGCCCGGTGTGGACTCCAGCAGAGAAGCACCAGAGAGGGCCTGCACAGCCTACCACAGAGGGAAAGGGACGTACCACCAGTCCCAGCAGCAAGAGGGCCATTGCTAAATCCAGAGAGCAGGGTCCTATATTAGTAAAGAAAAGAACAGGAGTAGGCCTCATACTCAGCTGGCCAAAAAGATCACCCCAAGTACTTCCAGGCCGACCGGATCCTCTTCACCACCTGTGAGGGTCTCCCAGGACTGGACTGTTCTTAAAGTAAAAGCGAAGGTAAAGAGACTGTTGTTTGTGCCTGTTTCTTTCATTACCTGTCGGCCCTGCACCGTGTTATCCACACAACACCATAGACTTTCACGAGCACCAACAGTGTTCCCGGGGCACCGCTCCACCTGTGGGGAGCAGTACCACCATTGCTGCCATATCATCACCCCGGAGGCCTCACACAGCAGCGGCGGCTTAATAGCCGCAAACCACAGGTGGCGTCACGAAACAAATACTTTAATTGCTTCCAAGTCACCAGCCATATTTAAACTGACACCCACCAGGGCCACGGAGTCGGGCCCCGCCACCACTGACAACCCCCGGACTGGTCCGGCCCGGCACCGGGTGTCCCATAGCCCTGGGGTGGGCGAGTCACATTTTCTTGTTATACTTCATTGAGCTAGTGTAAGAGAAATAAGGGTTATTTAATTGGCAGTTCTAAAAGACTTCTTATGTCTGTTGGTTCCTGTAGTGATCCGTAGTATTGTTAAATTGAGGCACATCATGAGGATGGCAGGCTGCCCACAAGCAAGATGGTACTGGCTCCTATGATCGAGCGGTCACGAGACCACAGAACAGCAAAAAGTTCTCATGTGGCCGGAAATGGGAAGAGCAGCGTATTATTGCACACTGAGAGAGAAAATGTTAGGAAGTGAAGGGTGCAAACAGAGGAGACATGTGGATGTAAAGTGCACGCTGAGCTGCATGCTGTGGGTGGGCCGATCTAATGAAAGCAGATGATGGAGATGTAATTAATGAAATGTGATTATGTAAATTGAAATGTCTTTATATACCTGTTATTGACATGTGGCATGAACAATGTTGGAGAAAGGTCAATTTCTGACCGAAACGTCCTGTGTTATGGGCCATTAAAGAAAGGCAGACCTGAAGATGTAATGTAATGTAAAAATGTAATGCTGCCTTCTGATTTTTTTAATATTGTCATTCTCATCATATGTGATACGTATCCTGGTTGTGAGAAGTGGGTTCCGATAGGATGTGCACCACCTTCATTTTTGGAGAAAAATGCTTTAGGAATACCTGAGCACAGAGATGACTTAAGGCCGCTTTACACTCTGAGATATCGTAACCGATATCGCTAGCGTGCGTACCCGCCCCCATTGTTTGTGCATCACGGGCAAATCGCTGCTCGTGGTGCACAAAATCGCGCGGACCCGTCACACTACTTACCTGCCTAGCGATGTCGCTGTGACCGGCGAACCGCCTCCTTTCTAAGGCTACGGTTCGTTCGGCGTCACAGCAACGTCATCAAGCGACCACCCAATCGAAGCAGAGGGGCAGAGATGAGCGGAACGAACATCCCGCCCACCTCCTTTCTTCCACATTGCCGGCAGCCGCAGGTAAGGTGAGGTTCTCCGTTCCTGCAGTTTCACACATAGCGATGTGTACTGCTGCAGGAATGACAAACAACATCATACCTGCAGCAGCAACGATAATTGGAAATAGGGGAGCATGTCAACGATTAGCGATTTTACATGTGTTTGCAGCCATTTTCGATCACACGTAGGTGTCACACGCAACAACATCACTAAAGCAGCCTGATGTGCGTCACGAATTCCGTGACCCCAACGAATGTAGTGCTGCCGCCTTCTGCCACGTGTAAAGCGGCCTTTAGCTAAATTGCTAAAATGCCATCTACTATACAAGTTTTGATTGTTGGACAAATTGTCAGAGGCAGAAATATCAAATAGTGTGACGTTTTTTCATGGTAACATTATAAACTGTGAACAATCATAGTGTATAATCTATGATAAAGGTTGGTGCTTGGAAAGGGCAATACCTTAGTGTAATGCTGTTGATATATTGATATTGTACCTATCAGCTATGGGTCATTTATTATTTGTCAGTCTTTGTTTCTTGAAATATTTTGGTTTCAAGGGTGTAAATTATTAATATCTAAATACCTGATATCTGGTGTAAAAAAATTAGCAATTTAGTATGCAATAATGCAGTTATTTGCAATCATCTTCTACTTTACGCTGCTGCTGATAAATGTTTTGAAGAATGGACACAACTCAGCAGTAGGGGACGTCTTTATCAGTTCAACATTTATTATTTATTCTTTGAATGACTAATGATTTTGGTGAGTTTTTGATGTTGTGTTTTTGTTACATCAAAAACCCAGCATCTTCCAGTTCCAGGAAAGTGGAAGGGATTTATAGAAATCTCCTGACCATGGGGCTTCTTTTTTATGTATTGTAAACTGACCTGTGGGTTTAAAATCTGTAACATGTCAATTACTCTTGTGGGTGTGCTGAGTTTTATGTGCAGAAGTCCCCCATAGACTTGCATTAGGTACAGAAAATTTGCAGGTAAAAAACACACAGGAGCTTTTAGTGCATTTCCACTGTTAAAACATATCAAAAACACATGCAATCTGTACATGACTGTATCATTATGCTTTGTCAAATACCAGGATTCATCAAAAACAAAGCAGCTGTGATTAAAACATGACATGCCTGAAAAAGACAGAAACCGATTCAAAAACATGAAAAAAAATGCATGTAAAAAATGCAAGTAGCCTAATTTACCTAATAGGTACAGAAGTTCTGCAACATCAAAAACTCACGAAAAACTCATTATTGTAATGTAGCCGTAAAGGGGTTTTATGGACTAAAATGATGTCTGCAGTCACTCTATGTGGCTGTAAACTTATGACTCCTCCAAATGCACACACTGTGTGCTGAAAAGATTTGCCAGTTTCTGAGCAGGGAACGGCAGTCACGTGACCGCATTTATGTAATATACATTTTCCCAGTCTAGTGGTGCAGCCTCACTCAATACAAGTGTAGCACCCCTGCGGTACCAGGTGCCACAAATGTAACCCATGGAAACCCAAACCCCAGAATATCCGTGCCAGTAAGTACACCAGCACCTTCAGGCCACATACACAACCCCGGCACTAACCTGGGAGACTGCCTAGTAACAGGTAAAAAGGGAAGGTACTGATTGGATGTAGCCACCCAGCCTGTAGGCAGAGACCCAGTGAGGGGGAGGGGCGAGTGGTCAGTTGGGTAGTTGGCGGGAGGAAATGAGTTAAGTGTGGAAAGGAGTAGAGAGTTTTTAGTGAGGAATGAGTCAAGAGAGTAGTAGTAAGCACGCCTTATAGAATGAACTGTTTAAAATTTTTGAATTGCCGCCATCTTGAACTGTAAAAATAACTGCGCCACAAGCTGCAAAGAGCGCAAAACTAGAAACCCCGCCTCCTGGGATCGCCTGGAGCAGGTAAAATGAAACCAATGCAGGGACGCCGGAACCCTGCTGCAGAAAGTTTCCAGGAGGGCGGAGCAACAACATGACTGCCCCAGGGGACAGAACACCGGATCGCTCCACCATTCTACCTGGCCAGACCGGACCAGGCCACATCACCTTCACTGGAGGAGAAGGACCATGATGCATCGCCTCCCCCAGTTGGGATCAATCAGGTCACCACAGACGATCACCAGGTACTGTTCCAAGCTGCTGTCGGGGACCTGGCAGTGAGCTGCCCAGTTGCAGAAATAGAAATCCTTGAACCAGGCAATGAAAGAGCAGCAATAGCCATCTGGGATTGGATCCGGATCCCCTACCCAGTTCCCTGGTAGCTATGACCTTCTGTGCTGCCGAAGAGTTTTCTGATTTCAGTTTGAGATGTTGATTGACTTTTGCCATTAACTGTTGTGCCCAAATTGACACCGCCACTGAGGAGAGGAAGATTGGAGGAAAGATCTGGGACAGAGAGGGTCCGAACCTGGTCACTAATGGAACCGGTGACCTGCCTCCTTAGAGGGTTCTGGGTTCAGGACCTTTGGGTGGTGGGTGATAGGAGGAGTGCTCAGGGTTGAAACGTTAAAGAAAATGCCTCCCTTGTGTGGGATGAATGTTTGTGTTTACAAAATATGAAAATCAAATTCCCTTTGTCATTTCTGCAGACGTGCTGTAATTTACCAAGGGGGAATGAAGCACCCCTGCAATACCAGGTTCCACAAATGTAACCTGTGGAAACCCAAACCCAAGAATTTCTGAGCCAGTAAGTACACCAGCACCTTCAGGCCACGTACACAACCCCGACACTAGCTTGGGAGACTGCCTAATAAACGGTAAAAAGGGAGGACACTGATTGGCTGTAGCCACCCATCCTGTAGGGAAAGACCCAGTGAGGGGAGGGGAGAGTGGTCAGTTGGGAAATTGGCAGGAGGAAGTAAGTTCAGTGTGGAGAGGAGTAGAGAGTTTTTAGTGAGAAGTGAATCGAGAGCGGAGTGAAGTGAAGGAGTAGAAAGAGTAAAGTACAGAAAGGGACCTGTAGAGACAACTGTAAAAGGAGAGCTGTAAAAGGAGTGAGAACTGTGTAGTACAGAATGAGGACTCCAGGCACCTTGGGTTACCTGTGGAAGCAGCAGACTCCAGGATCCACGAAGGGCCTGTGGAAGTTCGGAACCAAGGCTTACGGGACTCAGCACAAGGTTGAATGCAGACCCTAAGACAGTGGGACACCTTATGGTCAGCTGTTAACTCTGCCGGGTGAGAAGATCTCCAGGGTCAATTGCCAACCTGAGAAAGCCTGAAGCACAAGCAGCAAAGAGCTGAACAGGGACTGAACCCCTTAAATAGTCCAGGCTGCCTGCATTAGGGCCCAAACTGAAGAGAAGGGCCTTCCAAGTAGGTCCATGCCACAGGAGTCCAATCACAAGTGTACAGCCATCACAGGTCCAGCTGGCACAGAGAACAAGGGGAGCGGGTACACCTGGAACCGGCACCCGTGGTTCCTTCACCAAAAGTAAACAAGGCAAGTTAAACTGCAACACTGCTGTGAACTGTTTCCTTGATGGCGTGCACTCACATAAACTGTTTCCGACTACAACCCCCATCATTCACTGCTGGGGCCTGTCCCTGCTTGCGGAGCGCTCTAACCACCAAGGCTGCATCACTCCATCAGCCCCAGCAAAAACCTGCAGCGGCGGCCCCCATATAACTTGTCCGCACACCGCAAGTGGCGTAAACGACAAACACTTTTATTATTTTCACCAAAACAAAGACTTTTTCTTTCCTGAGGGATGGCACCCCAAGGGCCACGGTATCCGGCCGCGACCACAACTGACCCCACCGAGCACTACAGAGCCCGGGACCGAGTACACCACAGCCCTGGGGAATCACATAAGTATAATGAGTAGAGTTGAGCGCGGTTCTAGCAGCAAAAAAACAGCTAATTCCAAGCTGGCTTTCCGCTGTAATAGTGTAAGTCACTCTGTGACTCACACTATTATGACATTTCAGTGTATAGTGTGCGTGAACAGCGCCTTCAGATCACTGCTGTTTGTATAATGGCGATCGCCATTTTTTTTTTTTTTTTCCTTGTCTTCCTTCCCTAAGCGCGCGCGTCTTGTGGGGCGGGCCAGCATGTCAGCCAATCCCAGACACACACACAGCTAAGTGGAGTTTTAGCCAGAGAACCAACGGCATGTGTGATAGGATGTCCATGTCACATGTCCCTGCATTATAAAACCGGACATTTTCCTCCAGGACGCCATTATCTCTTCTGCGTCCTTGGTGTCAGACATCACTTGGGCAGCTCCGTCCTGAGTCCTATCGCTGATACAGCTGTATGCGCTCCATACACAGCGCTGGACAGCATAGGGATAGCACTTTCCATCAGTCCTTTTAAGGGCTCGTACCGGCAGGGTCAGAGCCATAGGTGACAGGTCCTGAAAACAGCGACAGCGTCTGTGTAGCAAAAGTCAGGGATTTCCTCCCTGCATTTCCCCATTAGGAGGGAATAGAAAGGCAGGCTTCCTTTCCTCTACCCAGAGCCCCACAATCCTGGCACTGTACCCTCCTGTCCTCTGCACACTCCAACTCATTATAACTAAGCCATTATACTAGCAAACACTCAGTGTACCTAGTGGCATCCTAAACGTGGCTATTGGACTTTGCTATAGTCCCACTAGTGCAAAGACATTTGCAGCACCTCTGCCTGCATTGCACACTCCAACTCATTATAACTAAGCCATAATACTAGCAAACACTCAGTGTACCTAGTGGCATCCTAAACGTGGCTTTTGGACTGTTGTCTAGTCACACTAGTGCAAAGACATTTGCAGCACCTCTGCCTGCATTGCACACTCCAACTCATTATAACTAAGCCATTATACTAGCAAACACTCAGTGTACCTAGTGGCATCCTAAACGTGGCTATTGGACTGTTGTCTAGTCACACTAGTGCAAAGACATTTGCAGCACCTCTGCCTGCATTGCACACTCCAACTCATTATAACTAAGCCATTATACTAGCAAACACTCAGTGTACCTAGTGGCATCCTAAACGTGGCTATTGGACTGTTGTCTAGTCACACTAGTGCAAAGACATTTGCAGCACCTCTACCTGCATTGCACACTCCAACTCATTATAACTAAGCCATTTTACTAGCAAACACTCAGTGTACCTAGTGGCATCCTAAACGTGGCTATTGGACTGTTGTCTAGTCACACTAGTGCAAAGACATTTGCAGCACCTCTGCCTGCATTGCACACTCCAACTCATTATAACTAAGCCATTATATTAGCAATTTTTGCTGCAAGTTTAAGGGCCGTAGTTGCATTGTCAGGGATATTTATTCTTTATTATTCTGCTGTTAATAAAGCTAGACCACCACTGCAATCTACACCACCTCTCAATTTTTACTACCACATTTTCAGTGCACAATCTTGTCACAATCAACATGAGTGGCAAAATGACAGATGCTGGTGGAAAGGGGAAGAGGCGTGGTGGAAAAGGCAAAAAAGGTTTTGTCAGTGGGGAAGGTGGCAAAGCTCCATTATCATCTGCTGAAGATAGAGCATCTACCAGCAAAAGTAAGATGTCTACTACTTACCGTGGACAATCCGATGTGCTCCCTTTTTTACGGACACGAACAACAGGAACAAAGGTAGATGATGGCCAAAAAAGGAAAATGCTTGAATGGATCTCAAGTGGTCCAACAAGTCCCCTCTCAGCCTCTTCAAGTACCGCATCCAAAAAACACCAGTCCTCTGAGTTGTCATTCCAATCAAACTTGCTTTCTCCCAGCTCTGAAGTCTCCATCAGCCCTGCACAGTATGGTGGAACTGAGATGGCTGAGTCTGCAGAGCTGTTCAGTCACACTATAGCCTGGAAATCAGAGGTCTGCTCCCAAGCTACAGTGAGTACAGAACAGGAAATGGTCTACAGTGATGCCCAGAACCTTTGTGACTCTGATTCAGGCCGTGAGGACCAAGTTTCTGAGCATAATGTTGACCCTTTGTCACAAACTGTAACACCTGTGGTTATAGACAATGAGGAACATACTGATGAAGATGAGACGCAGATACCCGATTGGGATGACAACTTAAATATTCGGTCAGGGCAAAAAGAGGCTCGGTCTGAGGGGAGGGGAGTGCAAACACAACAATTGATGATGAAGTTCTAGATCCCACCTACTGTCAACCCACAGTCAGGCACTCGAGGAGGTCAACAGAGGTGGTGGAGGAGGATGCAACTGATGACTAGAGATGAGCGAACCGGTCCCGGTTCGGCTCGAGGCGGTTCGCCGAACGGGGGGTCTGGCTCGAGTTCGGCTCGTCGAACGTTCGACGAACCGAACTCGAGCCCATAGGAAACAATGGCAGGCAATCACAAACACAGTAAAACACCTAGAAAACACCCTGAAAGGTGTCCAAAAGGTGACAAACAACTCACAACATAACACAAACACATGGGAAAGTGACAAGGACATATACTCATGTGAAAACAAAACAGCTGGACAAGGAAAAAGAGGGAGACACACAGATATATGAGTATATGCAAAGAAACATCGATTCCATTATTGTGCAACTTGAGCCCTGCTCATTTTAGGCTTCCAATCTGGATAAATTGCCTGAGCTCGCCACGTACGCCTTGAGGATCTTGTCGTGTCCTGCAGCCAGCGTTCTCTCGGAACCTGTCTTCAGTGCTGCTGGGGGTCTGCTGGCAGATAAGCACACGTGTCTGTCCACTGACAATGTGGACCTGGCTCTCAGAGGACTTTTCTTCCCCTGGGTCAGCCAGGGGAGGCGAAAGGCACGCGTATTTTTGAGAGTGCTTCATGCAAAGCATCTTTTTCTTTGTCAAAAGGGGGGCTCAACCGATGCCAGTCAAGTGGGGTGTGTGTGGCCCAGTTAGTGGCAACGAGGGAGACTGTGGTTGGAGTCCCCTCGCTGTGTCTCTAAAAGAACCAAGATGAACAAGTCATGGCTCTCAGAGGACTTTTCTTCCCCTGGGTCAGCCAGGGGACGGGAAAGGCACGCGTATTTTTGAGAGTGCTTCATGCAAAGCATCTTTTTCTTTTTCAAAAGGGGGCTCAACCGATGCCAGTCAAGTGGGGTGTGTGTGGCCCAGTTAGTGGCAACGAGGGAGACTGTGGTTGGAGTCCCCTCGCTGTGTCTCTAAAAGAACCAAGATGAACAAGTCATGGCTCTCAGAGGACTTTTCTTCCCCTGGGTCAGCCAGGGGACGGGAAAGGCACGCGTATTTTTGAGAGTGCTTCATGCAAAGCATCTTTTTCTTTTTCAAAAGGGGGCTCAACCGATGCCAGTCAAGTGGGGTGTGTGTGGCCCAGTTAGTGGCAACGAGGGAGACTGTGGTTGGAGTCCCCTCGCTGTGTCTCTAAAAGAACCAAGATGAACAAGTCATGGCTCTCAGAGGACTTTTCTTCCCCTGGGTCAGCCAGGGGACGGGAAAGGCACGCGTATTTTTGAGAGTGCTTCATGCAAAGCATCTTTTTCTTTTTCAAAAGGGGGCTCAACCGATGCCAGTCAAGTGGGGTGTGTGTGGCCCAGTTAGTGGCAACGAGGGAGACTGTGGTTGGAGTCCCCTCGCTGTGTCTCTAAAAGAACCAAGATGAACAAGTCATGGCTCTCAGAGGACTTTTCTTCCCCTGGGTCAGCCAGGGGACGGGAAAGGCACGCGTATTTTTGAGAGTGCTTCATGCAAAGCATCTTTTTCTTTTTCAAAAGGGGGCTCAACCGATGCCAGTCAAGTGGGGTGTGTGTGGCCCAGTTAGTGGCAACGAGGGAGACTGTGGTTGGAGTCCCCTCGCTGTGTCTCTAAAAGAACCAAGATGAACAAGTCATGGCTCTCAGAGGACTTTTCTTCCCCTGGGTCAGCCAGGGGACGGGAAAGGCACGCGTATTTTTGAGAGTGCTTCATGCAAAGCATCTTTTTCTTTTTCAAAAGGGGGCTCAACCGATGCCAGTCAAGTGGGGTGTGTGTGGCCCAGTTAGTGGCAACGAGGGAGACTGTGGTTGGAGTCCCCTCGCTGTGTCTCTAAAAGAACCAAGATGAACAAGTCATGGCTCTCAGAGGACTTTTCTTCCCCTGGGTCAGCCAGGGGACGGGAAAGGCACGCGTATTTTTGAGAGTGCTTCATGCAAAGCATCTTTTTCTTTTTCAAAAGGGGGCTCAACCGATGCCAGTCAAGTGGGGTGTGTGTGGCCCAGTTAGTGGCAACGAGGGAGACTGTGGTTGGAGTCCCCTCGCTGTGTCTCTAAAAGAACCAAGATGAACAAGTCATGGCTCTCAGAGGACTTTTCTTCCCCTGGGTCAGCCAGGGGACGGGAAAGGCACGCGTATTTTTGAGAGTGCTTCATGCAAAGCATCTTTTTCTTTTTCAAAAGGGGGCTCAACCGATGCCAGTCAAGTGGGGTGTGTGTGGCCCAGTTAGTGGCAACGAGGGAGACTGTGGTTGGAGTCCCCTCGCTGTGTCTCTAAAAGAACCAAGATGAACAAGTCATGGCTCTCAGAGGACTTTTCTTCCCCTGGGTCAGCCAGGGGACGGGAAAGGCACGCGTATTTTTGAGAGTGCTTCATGCAAAGCATCTTTTTCTTTTTCAAAAGGGGGCTCAACCGATGCCAGTCAAGTGGGGTGTGTGTGGCCCAGTTAGTGGCAACGAGGGAGACTGTGGTTGGAGTCCCCTCGCTGTGTCTCTAAAAGAACCAAGATGAACAAGTCATGGCTCTCAGAGGACTTTTCTTCCCCTGGGTCAGCCAGGGGACGGGAAAGGCACGCGTATTTTTGAGAGTGCTTCATGCAAAGCATCTTTTTCTTTTTCAAAAGGGGGCTCAACCGATGCCAGTCAAGTGGGGTGTGTGTGGCCCAGTTAGTGGCAACGAGGGAGACTGTGGTTGGAGTCCCCTCGCTGTGTTTTACATGCTTTTAGAAGGGCATGAAATGGCTTGGAGGTTGACTTTCATCATATGCAAACTGTTGGCTACCAAAATGCTGCCTTTCCAACAACTGTGGTTATAGGCAATGAGGAACATACTGATGAAGATGAGACGCAGATACCCGATTGGGATGACAACTTAAATATTCGGTCAGGGCAAGAAGAAACTCGGTCTGAGGGGTAGGGGAGTGCAAACACAACAATTGATGATTAAGTTCTAGATCACACCTACTGTCAACCCACAGTCAGACACTCGAGGAGGTCAACAGAGGCGGTGGAGGAGGATGCAACCGACGTCGAAGTAACCTGGCGCCTTCCTGGACACAGTCGGAGCACTGGTAGCACGTCTACAACTGCATCCTCAGCCACCACTCTGCCTCTGAGCATTATTCGGGGTGGATCAACAGGTCGCATGGCCTCTAAGCCTTGCCTAGCCAGGTCCTTTTTTGACATAGAAAAAGATCGCCCAAATTATGTGATCTGTAAAATTTGTCATGGTTCTCTTAGTAGAGGTCAAAACCTCAGCAGTTTGACAACTTCTTCCATGAATCGTCACATGAATAAATATCATATGGCCCGATGGGAAGCTCACCGTGCTGCAATGCGGCCTAGCGGAGCGAACCATCCACCGCCTGCCCCTTCCAGTGCATCCGCGCGCTCGTCATCTTCTAGGACTGTGGGGACAGCTGTCACACCTGTTTTTCCACCCACAACTTCCACCACTGTAACCGCAACAGGCAGTTTGCTTGGTAGGTCGTCAGTTGGTTTGGAAGGGGAAACAAGTGAGTGTGTACAGCTCTCTCAGACATCGATAGCACCAACTTTGGATGAAGGCAACATCATGTCTCCGCCTGCACTTTCCTCACAAAGCTGCATTTTTCCAGGGACACCCGACTCAACACCGTCTACACACAGCAGCCAGATCTCTGTCCCTCAGATGTGGTCAAATAAAAGGCCACTTCCTGCGACCCATGACAAAGCGAAGAGGTTGACTCTATCCCTCTGTAAGCTGTTGACTACAGAAATGCTGCCTTTCCGCCTAGTGGACACACAGGATTTTAGAGACCTTATGTCTGTCGCTGTGCCCCAGTACCAGATGCCTAGTCGCCACTACTTCTCTAAGAAAGGTGTGCCCGCGCTACACCAGCATGTCGCACACAACATCACCGCTTCCTTGAGAAACTCTGTGTGTGAACGGGTGCATTTCACCACCGATACTTGGACCAGTAAGCATGGACAGGGACGTTACATGTCGCTGACTGGCCACTGGGTAACTATGGTGATAGATGGTGAAGGGTCTGCTGCACAAGTCTTGCCGTCCCCACGACTTGTGTGTCAATCCTCTGTCTGTCCAAGTTCCGCCACTGCTTCTGCATCCTCCACCTCATCTGGGTCCTCCACCTCCGCCCCAAGCCTGCCTGGTCAGGCCACCAGCGTTCTCACTGCGCAGAAGGAATCACGCACCCCTCATTACTATGCTGGTAGCAGAGCGCAACGGCATCAGGCGGTCTTTAGCTTGACATGTCTTTGAAATAGGAGTCACACAGCGACTGAGTTGTGGGCAGCTCTGGAGACTGATTTTGATAAATGGTTGTCTCCACTCAACCTGCAGCCTGGTAAGGCCGTGTGCGACAATGCTGCAAACCTGGGTGCGGCCCTTCGCCTGGGCAAGGTGACACACGTGCCTTGTATGGCTCACGTGTTTAACCTTGTTGTCCAGCAATTTTTAACACACTATCCCGGCCTAGATGGCCTTCTGACCAGGGCACGGAAACTGTCTGCAGTGCTCACTTCCGCCGTTCAACCGCCGCACCTGAGCGACTTGCATCGCTCCAGAAGTCTTTCGGCCTGCCGGTTCATCGCCTGAAATGCGATGTGGCGACACGCTGGAATTCAACTCTCCACATGTTACAGCGACTGTGGCAGCACCGGCGAGCCCTGGTGCAATACGTCATGATGTATAGCCTGGGCCAACGAGATGCAGAAGTGGGGCAGATCACCCTGATGGAGTGATCTCAGATCAAGGACCTATGCACCCTTCTGCACAGTTTCGACATGGCGACGAATATGTTTAGCGCTGACAATGCCATTATCAGCATGACGATTACAGTCATTTACATGCTGGAGCACACGCTAAACACTATTCGTAGTCAGGGGGTGGGACAACAGGAAGGGGAGGAACTACAGGAGGATTCATATGCGCAAGACACAACAACATCACCAAGGTCCAGACGTTCATCATCACCAACGCGGCAGGCATGGGACCATGGGGGACAGGGATCAACAAGGGCGCATGGTAGCAGGTGAGATGTTGAGGAAGGTGCAGGAGGACATGAAGATATGGAGGACGAACTGTCCATGGACATGGAAGACTCAGCAGATGAGGGGGACCTTGGTCAAATTTCAGTTGAAAGAGGTTGGGGGGAGATGACAGAGGAAGAAAGAACGGTTAGCACCTCTATGCCACAAACACAGCGTGGACTTGGTGCGCATGGCTGCGCAAGACACATGAGTGCCTTCTTGTTGCACTACCTCCAACATGACCCTCGTATTGTCAAAATTAGAAGTGATGATGACTACTGGCTTGCCACACTATTAGATCCCCGGGACAAGTCCAAATTTTGTGACATAATTCCACCCATAGAAAGGGACGCACGTATGCAGGAGTATCAGCAGAAGCTGTTACTCGATCTTAGCTCGGCTTTTCCACCAAACAACCGTGCAGGTGAAGGGAGTGATTCTCCCAGTTGTAACTTGACAAACATGGGACGGCCTCGTCATCTTCAACAGTCTACCCGTACCAGTAGGACCGTATCTGGTGCTGGTAACAGCAATTTTATGGAATCTTTTCATAATTTTTTTAGACCCTCCTTTGCAAGGCCACCAGAGACAACAAGTCTGACACATAGTCAACGGATGGAGAGGATGATACAGGAGTATCTCCAAATGAACATCGATGCAATGACTTTGCAAATGGAGCCTTGCTCCTTTTGTGCTTCAAATCTAGAAAAATGTCAAGAGCTCTCCAGTTACGCCTCGAAGATTTTGTCGTGTCCAGCTGCCAGCGTTGTCTCTGAACGTGTCTTCAGTGCTGCTGGGTGTGTGCTGACAGATAAGCGCACGCGTCTGTCCAGTGACAATGTGGACAGACTGACGTTCATCAAAATGAACAAGTCATGGATCCAGAAGGAATTTACTACCCCTGTGTCATCCTGGGGAGAGTAAATGCTTGTGGATTTGGAATGTGCTTGATGCAAATCAAAACATCCTGTTTGCAACTAGGGCACAAGTGCTGCCACTGATAAGGTGTCTGTGTGGGGCCCAATTTTTGGAAAAAAAGGGAGACTCCGCTTGGAGTAACCCTTGCTTGCTGTGTTTTTTAAAAATGATACAAGATGAACAGATCTGAAGGCAAGATGAAGCCAACATCATGTCTCCGCCTGCACTTTTCTCACAAACCTGCATTTTTCCAGGGACACCCTACTCAACACCGTCTACAGACAGCAGCCAGATCTCTGTCCCTCAGATGTGGTCAAATAAAAGGCCACTTACTGCGACCCATGACAAAGCTAAGTGGTTGACTCTATCCCTCTGTAAGCTGTTGGCTACCGAAATGCTGCCTTTACGCGTAGTGGACACACAGGATTTTACAGACCTTATGTCTGTCGCTGTGCCCCAGTACCAGATGCCCAATCACCACTGCTTCTCCAAGAAAAGCATGCCCGCGCTACACCGGCATGTCGCACACAACATCACCACTTCCTTGAGAAAATCTGTGTGCGACAGGGTGCATTTCAACACAGATACTTGGACCAGTAAGCATAGACAGGGTCATTACATGTCACTGACTGGGCACTGGCAAACTATGGTGAGAGATGGAGAAGGGTCTGCTGTACAAGTCTTGCCGTCCCCACGAGTTGTTTCAATCCTTGTTCTGTATGTAGAAGTTAATACACTGCTTCTGCCTCTTCAACCTCGTGTGGGTCCTCTACCTTTGCGCAAACCCTGTGTGGTCAGGCCACCCTTCCTTGCAACTGCGCACAAGGACTACCACACACCTCCTTACTATGCTGGCAGCAGAGCTCAATGCCATCAGGCGGTCAAAGTTTTACTTTGAAATGTATGGGAAATGTGAGTCACACCGCTATTACAGAGAATAGTAGTCAGGCAGGGTCAAAACATTAATTGAGGAACAGGAACAGAATGGGACGGCCAGGACTTAATCAGAAAACAAGCAGAGGTGAAATGCGTATCGGCCAACAAGGTACATAAACAGCAAGCAGGAAAAGTAGTCAGGTAACAAGCACACAAAATCATAAAACTGAACTGGGGGTAAAATTAACCAGAGGTTCATAGCTATGTCTGGCAGTGGTCTGCAGACAGGATGGGCATAAAAAAGGGTGTGGTGTCTTCCCATTGGTTGTAGCTGAATGATGGTATTTCATCTGTGAGATACCCACCAGCTACATTCAGCCAGAGATTCTGCATCTGTCAAGGTAATGCAGCCCAGTGGGTGAGCATAACCTGCGTCCACCTGCGCCGCTGGCATCGACTACTCTCCCATCATCAGCACTATTCATGAAAGGAACACGTTGTCACCTGGCGACCGGAGTACAAATTGACGGAGCGGACTCCGTTGGTGACTTAACAGCCGTGTGCGGCAATGATGCAAACCTGGCTGCGGGCCATCCTCAGGGCAATGTGACACACGTGCCTTTTATGGCTCACGTGTTGATCCGAATTCTCCAGCAATTTTTAAAACACCATCACGGCCTACATGGCCTTGTGCAGCGGGCACGCTCGCTATGTGCTCACTTCCATCGTGCGCACACAGCAGCTCAACAACTTTCATCACTCCGGAAGTCTTAGGGTCTGGCAGTTAAACGCCGGAAATGCGATGTTCCGACACGCAGGAATTGGAATCTGCACATGTTGCAGCGTGTGTGGCAGCACCGCAGAGCCCTGCTGAAATACGGTAAGACATATAGCCTGGGATAAGTTGATCCAGAGGTGGTGCAGATCACGCTGCTGGAGTGGTGTCAGATCAAGGACCTATGCACCCTGCTACACAGTTTTGAAATGTCGACGAAGATGTTTAGCACTGGCAATGTCATTCTCAGCGTGACAATTCTGGTCATCTACATGATGGAGCACACTGTAATTATTATTCGGAGTCAGGTGTTGGGACAAGAGGAAGGGGAGGAAGTACAGGAGGAGTCATATGCGGAAGGGATAACAAGATCTACGAGGTCCAGATGGTCAGCGGCACCTATGCGGCAGTCATGGTGAGGGAGAGGGATTAACAAGGGCGCATAGTATCAGCAAAAAGTGTTGATGAAAGTGCAGGAGCCCATGAAGAAATGGAGGACGAACTGGCGATGGGCATGGAAGACTCAGCAGATGAGTGAGAGCTTGCTCACATTTCGGTTGTGCGAGGTTGTGGGTAGAGGGCAGAGGAAGGATGCACGATTCTCACCTCTCTGCCACCAACACACCAAGGACTTGGTCCTCCTGGATGCACAAGACACATGAGCGCCTTCTTGCTGCACTACCTACATGACCCTCGGATTGTATGAATTTGAAGTAATCCTGAATACTGGGTTGCCACACTGTTAGATCCCCGGTACAAGACAAAATTTGGCGAACTAATTCCTGCCATAGAAATAGACGCACGTATACAGGAGTATCTGCAGAATGTGGTACGCAATCTTAGATCTACTTTTCCACTAAACACCAGTGCTGCACAGAGTGAATCTCAACACTTTGTCATGGATAGGAGGAAATGGTCTTTTACTTGTCCACATCGGAGGGACCGAGGGATGGCTGCTGTGCTGAGATGGCGTTGAGTACGGTGTCCCTGCACAGTTGCACTTTTGGTCATATCCCAAAATGAGTTGAAAAAGGACAGATGCTGTTGGAAAGGGGAACAGGTGTGTTGGAAAGGGGAAAAAAATTTTGGTCCGTGGATTTGGTGGTTAAACAACTGTAACATTTGCTGAAGAAACAACATCTGTTACAGTGGGACTGGCAGATTTGGATAAAGTGGTATATAATCTGTGACCGCTATATAACAAAAATTAATAAGAAAAGAAAGAGAAAGGTATATATCACCTTCAGCAGTCAGTGTCCACCGTGCTCCCAGTTGGAAAAGGAGAGGTTGGCAACTTGAAGGTTTGGTGGAGGATACAGAGCTGTGTGGCTATGAAACTAATAGTAGCCTGAACCGAGTTAGACGCCATTCGGATCTGGAGACTGTGAGCCCTGTTAGCGTCACAGGGTCCACATGCCCACCCAGCCCAGGAACTCCCTGTTAACAACACAGGGGCCATTGAGTACGCTGACCGTGTGCGTAGGGGCCACACCTGTGGACAGCAGGCGCATCAGCAGCAGCAGGCCTGTTAATGCCACTGGGCTGCACAAGCAGGACTGTTAGGACAGGAGCTGGTCTTAACCGTTCTGCGTTACCAACTGTGGTGGTGGCCTGCATCCACCACCCTATCCCTGCCTACCTCTGGCCTAAAGCCGCAATGGGTTCAACACATGGAGGTGTGCTCTTTCGGAGCATAATAGAAGACTGCGCACCTCCTTGTTGGCTCCAGCCCCTTTTATAACCTGGGTCCGCCCCAAACCAGGGTGAACCACAATGCACCTCCTGGAGACAAAAGCAGAGTGACACGTCATGAGTGGCATAACTAGCGTCCTATTTGGAAACGCAACTTCAATGATGACCTCATGGCTGCCATGACCCAAACACCTCACCAGTCATCGTCTGACCATCAATAATGCGGTGACAAGTCATAGGTGTGGGCCTCTGCAAGCCATTTGGGAGGACACCTGATGCCCTGTGGTCTATATGGGACCCCCACATCAGGGCCAGGGCCAAAGAGTTCATTACCGGACCTAGTCTCTGATGCAGGAAGTGCCTGAGCATGCTCAGTAGCATGAAATACAGTCTCTGAAAAAAGACTATCAGCTTTAGCATGGTGTCTAGGCACAAAACAGGACTTAGACCCGGCACAGAATGCAAGCACCTGTGCAAAGAGGCTTTTCACACTTAGTGTGGGAGCATGCGCTGTATCCCGAAATGAAGACTTAGCGTCAGGAATGGCACAGTCAGGCTGAGCATACTCACTAGGCGAAACACTGTAATTATGCTGCAGCTGGGGTACATCGGCACACGCATGCGCACTAGCTGCCTCTCCACACTTAGACGTGGAGGGGAAATTTGTCTTGGAGATGCTGTCTATGAACAGAAGGAAAAGCTAAAGGAAGCCTGACTTTCTATCCCTCCGAATTATGAAATGCAGCAATGAATTCCATGAGTTTGCTATAACATTAGCGTAGCTAAATGTGCATGAGGGTGTGATGTAGAGGTGCTAGAAATAGCTTGTCACCAGTGGGGCACTAATGGAATACAACAGCCAGTTCTATGATGCCACAAAATGGCAGTATTTTGTGCTATCATTATAGCTTATTAAAAACAGAGCACGAGGTTGTCATGCAGAGGTGCTGCACATAGATTTGCAGTAGTGTGAATAGACAAAAGTACAATAGCCACGTTTAGGATACAACTAGGTACACTGAGTGTTTGCTACTATAAATGGCTGAGTTTAAAAAAGTTTGAGTGTGCAATGCAGGCAGACGTGCTGCAAATAACGTTCCAATACTGTGAATAGACAAAAGTACAATAGCCACGTTTAGGATACAACTAGGTACACTGAGTGTTTGCTACTATAAATGGCTGAGTTTAAAAAAGTTTGAGTGTGCAATGCAGGCAGACGTGCTGCAAATAACGTTCCAATACTGTGAATTGACAAAAGTACAATAGCCACGTTTAGGATACAACTAGGTACAGTGAGTGTTTGCTAGTATAATGGCTGAGTTTAAAAAAGTTTGAGTGTGCAATGCAGGCAGACGTGCTGCAAATAACGTTCCAATACTGTGAATTGACAAAAGTACAATAGCCACGTTTAGGATACAACTAGGTACAGTGAGTGTTTGCTAGTATAATGGCTGAGTTTAAAAAAGTTTGAGTGTGCAATGCAGGCAGACGTGCTGCAAATAACGTTCCAATACTGTGAATTGACAAAAGTACAATAGCCAAGTTTAGGATACAACTAGGTACAGTGAGTGTTTGCTAGTATAATGGCTGAGTTTAAAAAAGTTAGAGTGTGCAATGCAGGCAGACGTGCTGCAAATATCGTTCCAATACTGTGAATAGACAAAAGTAAAATAGCCACGTTTAGGATACAACTAGGTACACTGAGTGTTTGCTAGTATAATGGCTGAGTTTAAAAAAGTTAGAGTGTGCAATGCAGGCAGACGTGCTGCAAATAACGTTCCAATACTGTGAATAGACAAAAGTACAATAGCCACGTTTAGGATACAACTAGGTACACTGAGTGTTTGCTACTATAAATGGCTGAGTTTAAAAAAGTTTGAGTGTGCAATGCAGGCAGACGTGCTGCAAATAACGTTCCAATACTGTGAATTGACAAAAGTACAATAGCCACGTTTAGGATACAACTAGGTACAGTGAGTGTTTGCTAGTATAATGGCTGAGTTTAAAAAAGTTTGAGTGTGCAATGCAGGCAGACGTGCTGCAAATAACGTTCCAATACTGTGAATTGACAAAAGTACAATAGCCACGTTTAGGATACAACTAGGTACAGTGAGTGTTTGCTAGTATAATGGCTGAGTTTAAAAAAGTTTGAGTGTGCAATGCAGGCAGACGTGCTGCAAATAACGTTCCAATACTGTGAATTGACAAAAGTACAATAGCCACGTTTAGGATACAACTAGGTACAGTGAGTGTTTGCTAGTATAATGGCTGAGTTTAAAAAAGTTAGAGTGTGCAATGCAGGCAGACGTGCTGCAAATATCGTTCCAATACTGTGAATAGACAAAAGTAAAATAGCCACGTTTAGGATACAATTAGGTACACTGAGTGTTTGCTAGTATAATGGCTGAGTTTAAAAAAGTTAGAGTGTGCAATGCAGGCAGACGTGCTGCAAATAACGTTCCAATACTGTGAATAGACAAAAGTACAATAGCCACGTTTAGGATACAACTAGGTACACTGAGTGTTTGCTACTATAAATGGCTGAGTTTAAAAAAGTTTGAGTGTGCAATGCAGGCAGACGTGCTGCAAATAACGTTCCAATACTGTGAATTGACAAAAGTACAATAGCCACGTTTAGGATACAACTAGGTACAGTGAGTGTTTGCTAGTATAATGGCTGAGTTTAAAAAAGTTTGAGTGTGCAATGCAGGCAGACGTGCTGCAAATAACGTTCCAATACTGTGAATTGACAAAAGTACAATAGCCACGTTTAGGATACAACTAGGTACAGTGAGTGTTTGCTAGTATAATGGCTGAGTTTAAAAAAGTTTGAGTGTGCAATGCAGGCAGACGTGCTGCAAATAACGTTCCAATACTGTGAATTGACAAAAGTACAATAGCCACGTTTAGGATACAACTAGGTACAGTGAGTGTTTGCTAGTATAATGGCTGAGTTTAAAAAAGTTAGAGTGTGCAATGCAGGCAGACGTGCTGCAAATATCGTTCCAATACTGTGAATAGACAAAAGTAAAATAGCCACGTTTAGGATACAACTAGGTACACTGAGTGTTTGCTAGTATAATGGCTGAGTTTAAAAAAGTTAGAGTGTGCAATGCAGGCAGACGTGCTGCAAATAACGTTCCAATACTGTGAATAGACAAAAGTACAATAGCCACGTTTAGGATACAACTAGGTACACTGAGTGTTTGCTACTATAAATGGCTGAGTTTAAAAAAGTTTGAGTGTGCAATGCAGGCAGACGTGCTGCAAATAACGTTCCAATACTGTGAATTGACAAAAGTACAATAGCCACGTTTAGGATACAACTAGGTACAGTGAGTGTTTGCTAGTATAATGGCTGAGTTTAAAAAAGTTTGAGTGTGCAATGCAGGCAGACGTGCTGCAAATAACGTTCCAATACTGTGAATTGACAAAAGTACAATAGCCACGTTTAGGATACAACTAGGTACAGTGAGTGTTTGCTAGTATAATGGCTGAGTTTAAAAAAGTTTGAGTGTGCAATGCAGGCAGACGTGCTGCAAATAACGTTCCAATACTGTGAATTGACAAAAGTACAATAGCCACGTTTAGGATACAACTAGGTACAGTGAGTGTTTGCTAGTATAATGGCTGAGTTTAAAAAAGTTAGAGTGTGCAATGCAGGCAGACGTGCTGCAAATATCGTTCCAATACTGTGAATAGACAAAAGTAAAATAGCCACGTTTAGGATACAACTAGGTACACTGAGTGTTTGCTAGTATAATGGCTGAGTTTAAAAAAGTTAGAGTGTGCAATGCAGGCAGACGTGCTGCAAATAACGTTCCAATACTGTGAATAGACAAAAGTACAATAGCCACGTTTAGGATACAACTAGGTACACTGAGTGTTTGCTACTATAAATGGCTGAGTTTAAAAAAGTTTGAGTGTGCAATGCAGGCAGACGTGCTGCAAATAACGTTCCAATACTGTGAATTGACAAAAGTACAATAGCCACGTTTAGGATACAACTAGGTACACTGAGTGTTTGCTACTATAAATGGCTGAGTTTAAAAAAGTTTGAGTGTGCAATGCAGGCAGACGTGCTGCAAATAACGTTCCAATACTGTGAATTGACAAAAGTACAATAGCCACGTTTAGGATACAACTAGGTACACTGAGTGTTTGCTAGTATAATGGCTGAGTTTAAAAAAGTTAGAGTGTGCAATGCAGGCAGACGTGCTGCAAATATCGTTCCAATACTGTGAATAGACAAAAGTACAATAGCCACGTTTAGGATACAACTAGGTACACTGAGTGTTTGCTACTATAAATGGCTGAGTTTAAAAAAGTTTGAGTGTGCAATGCAGGCAGACGTGCTGCAAATAACGTTCCAATACTGTGAATTGACAAAAGTACAATAGCCACGTTTAGGATACAACTAGGTACACTGAGTGTTTGCTACTATAAATGGCTGAGTTTAAAAAAGTTAGAGTGTGCAATGCAGGCAGACGTGCTGCAAATATCGTTCCAATACTGTGAATAGACAAAAGTACAATAGCCACGTTTAGGATACAACTAGGTACACTGAGTGTTTGCTAGTATAATGGCTTAGTAACAATGAGTTGTAGTGTGCAATGCAGGCAGACGTGCTCTGCAAATGTCTTTGCACTAGTGGGACTATAGCAAAGTCCAATAGCCACGTTTAGGATGCCACTAGGTACACTGAGTGTTTGCTAGTAAAATTGCTTAGTTTAAAAAAGTTGGAGTGTGCAATGCAGGCAGATGTGCTCTGCTAATATCTTTGCACTAGTGGGACTATAGCAAAGTCCAATAGCCACGTATAGGATGCCACTAGGTACACTGAGTGTTTGCTAGTATAATGGCTTAGTTAAAATGAGTTTGAGTGTGCAATGCAGGCAGACGCGCTATGCAAATGTCTTTGCACTAGTGGGACTATAGCAAAGTCCAATAGCCACGTATAGGATGCCACTAGGTACACTGAGTGTTTGCTAGTATAATGGCTTGGTTTTAATGAGTTGGAGTGTGCAATGCAGGCAGACGCGCTCTGCAAATGTCTTTGCACTAGTGGGACTATAGCAAAGTCCAATAGCCACGTATAGGATGCCACTAGGTACACTGAGTGTTTGCTAGTATAATGGCTTGGTTAGAATGAGTTGTAGTGTGCAATGCAGGCAGATGTGCTCTGCTAATGTCTTTGCACTAGTGGGACTATAGCAAAGTCCAATAGCCACGTATAGGATGCCACTAGGTACACTGAGTGTTTGCTAGTATAATGGCTTAGTTAAAATGAGTTTGAGTGTGCAATGCAGGCAGACGCGCTATGCAAATGTCTTTGCACTAGTGGGACTATAGCAAAGTCCAATAGCCACGTATAGGATGCCACTAGGTACACTGAGTGTTTGCTAGTATAATGGCTTGGTTAGAATGAGTTGTAGTGTGCAATGCAGGCAGATGTGCTCTGCTAATGTCTTTGCACTAGTGGGACTATAGCAAAGTCCAATAGCCACGTATAGGATGCCACTAGGTACACTGAGTGTTTGCTAGTATAATGGCTTAGTTAAAATGAGTTTGAGTGTGCAATGCCGGCAGACGCGCTATGCAAATGTCTTTGCACTAGTGGGACTATAGCAAAGTCCAATAGCCACGTATAGGATGCCACTAGGTACACTGAGTGTTTGCTAGTATAATGGCTTGGTTTTAATGAGTTGGAGTGTGCAATGCAGGCAGACGCGCTCTGCAAATGTCTTTGCACTAGTGGGACTATAGCAAAGTCCAAAAGCCACGTATAGGATGCCACTAGGTACACTGAGTGTTTGCTAGTATAATGGCTTGGTTAGAATGAGTTGTAGTGTGCAATGCAGGCAGACGCGCTCTGCAAATGTCTTTGCACTAGTGGGACTATAGCAAAGTCCAATAGCCACGTATAGGATGCCACTAGGTACACTGAGTGTTTGCTAGTATAATGGCTTGGTTAGAATGAGTTGTAGTGTGCAATGCAGGCAGACGCGCTCTGCAAATGTCTTTGCACTAGTGGGACTATAGCAAAGTCCAATAGCCACGTATAGGATGCCACTAGGTACACTGAGTGTTTGCTAGTATAATGGCTTAGTTATCAGTTGGAGTGTGCAGAGGACAAGAGGGTACAGTGGCAGGATTGTGGTGCTCTGGGTAGAGGAATGGAAGCCTGCCTTTCTATTCCCTCCTAATGGTGAAATGCAGGTAGGAAATCCCTGACCTGGGCTACACAGACGCTGTTGCTGTTTGCAGGACCTGTCACCTATGGCTCTCTGACCCTGCCGGTTGGAGCCCTTAAAAGGACTGCTATAAAGTGCTCTCCCTAAGCTGTCTAACGCTGTGTATGCAGCGCATACAGCTGTATCGGCTATAGGACTCAGGAAGACGGAGCTGCGACAGTGATGTCTGACACCAAAGACGCAGAAGGCAGATAATGGCGTCCGTGAAGAAAATGTCCGGTTTTATAATGCAGGGACATGTGACATGCAGATCCTATCACACATGCCGTTGCTTCTCTGGCTCAAAGTCCACTTAGCTGTGTGTGTGTCTGGGATTGGCTGACATGCTGGCCCGCCCCACAAGACGCGCGCACTTAGGGAAGGAAGACAAGAAAAAAAAAAAAAAAAAAATGGCGATCGCCATTATAGAAACAGCAGTGATCTGAAGGCGCTGTTCACGCACACTATACACTGAAATGTGATAATAGTTTGATTCACAGAGTGACTTACACTATTACAGCAGAAACCAAGCTATGATTTAGCTGTTTTTTGGCTGCTAGAACCGTTCTCGAACGTTTCTAGAACTACCGAGCTTTTGCAAAAAGCTCGAGTTCTAGTTCGATCTAGAACATGCCCCAAAATCACTCGAGCCGCGAACTGGAGAACCACGAACCACGAACCGCGCTCAACTCTACTGATGACGAAGTTACCTTGCGCCTTCCTGGACAGAGTCGGAGTACTGGTAGCACGTCTACAACTGCATCCTCAGCCACCACTCTGCCTCTGAGCATTATTCGGGGTGGATCAACATCGCATGGCCTCTAAGCCTTGCCTAGCCTGGTCCTTTTTTGACATAGAAAAAGATCGCCCAAATTATGTGATCTGTAAAATTTGTCATGGTTCTCTTAGTAGAGGTCAAAACCTCAGCAGTTTGACAACTTCTTCCATGAATCGTCACATGAATAAATATCATATGGCCCGGTGGGAAGCTCACTGTGCTGCAATGCGGCCTAGCGGAGCGAACCATCCACCGCCTGCCCCTTCCAGTGCATCCGCACGCTCGTCATCTTCTAGGACTGTGGGGACAGCTGTCACACCTGTTTTTCCACCCACAACTTCCACCACTGTAACCGCAACAGGCAGTTTGCTTGGTAGGTCGTCAGTTGGTTTGGAAGGGGAAACAAGTGAGTGTGTACAGCTCTCTCAGACATCGATAGCACCAATGTTGGATGAAGGCAACATCATGTCTCCGCCAGCACTTTCCTCACAAACCTGCATTTTTCCAGGGGCACCCTACTCAACACCGTCTACACACAGCAGCCAGATCTCTGTCCCTCAGATGTGGTCAAATAAAAGGCCACTTCCTGCGACCCATGACAAAGCGAAGAGGTTGACTCTATCCCTCTGTAAGCTGTTGGCTACCGAAATGCTGCCTTTCCGCCTAGTGGACACACAGGATTTTAGAGACCTTATGTCTTTTGCTGTGCCCCAGTACCAGATGCCTAGTCGCCACTACTTCTCTAAGAAAGGTGTGCCCGCGCTACACCAGCATGTCGCACACAACATCACTGCTTCCTTGAGAAACTCTGTGTGTGAACGGTTGCATTTCACCACCGATACTTGGACCAGTAAGCATGGACAGGGACGTTACATGTCGCTGACTGGGCACTGGGTAACTATGGTGATAGATGGTGAAGGGTCTGCTGCACAAGTCTTGCCGTCCCCACGACTTTTGTGTCAATCCTCTGTCTGTCCAAGTTCCGCCACTGCTTCTGCATCCTCCACCTCATCTGGGTCCTCCACCTCCGCCCCAAGCCTGCCTGGTCAGGCCACCAGCGTTCTCACAGCGCAAAAGGAATCACGCACCCCTCATTAGTATGCTGGCAGCAGAGCGCAACGGCATCAGGCGGTCTTTAGCTTGACATGTCTTGGGAATAAGAGTCACACAGCTGAGGAGTTGTGGTCAGCTCTGCGGTCCGAGTTTAATAAATGGTTGTCTCCACTCAACCTGCAGCCTGGTAAGGCCGTGTGCGACAATGCTGCAAACCTGGGTGCGGCCCTTCGCCTGGGCAAGGTGACACACGTACCTTGTATGGCTCACGTGTTGAACCTTGTCGTCCAGCAATTTTTAACACACTATCCCGGCCTAGATGGCCTTCTGAACAGGGCACGAAAACTGTCTGCTCACTTCCGCCGTTCAAGCGCCGCAGCTGAGCGACTTGCATCGCTCCAGAAGTCTTTCGGCCTGCCGGTTCATCGCCTGAAATGCGATGTGGCGACACGCTGGAATTCAACTCTCCACATGTTACAGCGACTGTGGCAGCACCGCCGAGCCCTGGTGCAATACGTCATGATGTATAGCCTGGCCCAACGAGATGCAGAGGTGGGTCAGATCTCCCTGATGGAGTGGTCTCAGATCAAGGACCTATGCACCCTTCTGCAGAGTTTCGACATGGCGACGAATATGTTTAGCGCTGACAATGCCATTATCAGCATGACGATTCCAGTCATTTACATGCTGGAGCACACGCTAAACACTATTCGGAGTCAGGGGGTGGGACAACATGAAGGGGATGAACTACAGGAGGATTCATATGCGCAAGACACAACAACATCACCAAGGTCCAGACGTTCATCATCACCAAGGCGGCAGGCATGGGACCATGGGGGACAGGGATCAACAAGGGCGCATGGTAGCAGGCGAGATGTTGAGGAAGGTGCAGGAGAACATGAAGAAATGGAGGACGAACTGTCCATGGACATGGAAGACTCAGCGGATGAGGGAGACCTTGGTCAAATTTCAGTTGAAAGAGGTTGGGGGAGATGTCAGAGGAAGAAAGAACGGTTTGCACCTCTATGCCACAAACACAGCGTGGACTTGGTCCGCATGGCTGCGCACGACACATGAGTGCCTTCTTGTTGCACTACCTCCAACATGACCCTCGTATTGTCAAAATTAGAAGTGATGATGACTACTGGCTTGCCACACTATTAGATCCGCGGTACAAGTCCAAATTTTGTGACATAATTCCAGCCATAGAAAGGGACGCACGTATGCAGGAGTATCAGCAGAAGCTGTTACTCGATCTTAGCTCGGCTTTTCCACCAAACAACCGTGCAGGTGCAGGGAGTGATTCTCCCAGTTGTAACTTGCCAAACATGGGACGGTCTCGTCATCTTCAACAGTCTACCCGTACCAGTAGCACCGTATCTGGTGCTGGTAACAGCAATTTTATGAAATCTTTTCATATTTTTTTAGACCCTCTTTTGCAAGGCCACCAGAGACAACAAGTCTGACACATAGTCAACGGCTGGAGAGGATGATACAGGAGTATCTCCAAATGAATATCGATGCCATGACTTTGCAAATGGAGCCTTGCTCCTTTTGGGCTTCAAATCTAGAAAAATGGCCAGAGCTATCCAGTTACGCCTTGGAGATTTTGTCGTGTCCAGCTGCCAGCGTTGTCTCTGAACGTGTCTTCAATGCTGCTGGGTGTGTGCTGACAGATAAGCGCACGCGTCTGTCCAGTGACAATGTGGACAGACTGACGTTCATCAAAATGAACAAGTCATGGATCCAGAAGGAATTTACTACCCCTGTGTCATCCTGGGGAGAGTAAATGCTTGTGGATTTGGAATGTGCTTGATGCAAATCTAGCTGTGAAGTGTACAACTAGGGCACAAGTGCTGCCACTGAATGGGTGGGTGTGTGTGGGGCCCAATTTTTGGAAAAAAGGGAGACTCCGCTTGGAGTAACCCTTGCTTGCTGTGTTTTTAAAAGAAGCCAAGATGAACAGAGCTGGGATCAGGAAAGACTTTGCTACCTACCCCGGTGTCATCCTGTGGACGGATAAGAATGGCGTATTTTTGAATGTGCTTGATGCAAATCTAGCTGTGAATTGTACAACTGGGGCACAACTGCTGCCACTGAAGGGGTGGGTGTGTCTGGGTCCCAATTTTTGGAAAAAAGGGAGACTCCGCTTGGAGTAACCCTTGCTTGCTGTGTTTTTAAAAGAAGCCAAGATGAACAGAGCTGGGATCAGGAAAGACTTTGCTACCTACCCCGGTGTCATCCTGGGGACGGATAAGAATGGCGTATTTTTGAATGTGCTTGATGCAAATCTAGCTGTGAATTGTACAACTGGGGCACAACTGCTGCCACTGAAGGGGTGGGTGTGTGTGGGGCCCAATTTTTGGAAAAAAGGGAGACTCCGCTTGGAGTAACCCTTGCTTGCTGTGTTTTTAAAAGAAGCCAAGATGAACAGAGCTGGGATCAGGAAAGACTTTGCTACCTACCCCGGTGTCATCCTGGGGACGGATAAGAATGGCGTATTTTTGAATGTGCTTGATGCAAATCTAGCTGTGAAGTGTACAACTGGGGCACAACTGCTGCCACTGAAGGGGTGGGTGGGTGTGGGGCCCAATTTTTGGAAAAAAGGGAGACTCCGCTTGGAGTAACCCTTGCTTACATTGTTTTTAAAAGAAGCCAAGATGAACAGAGCTGGGATCAGGAAAGACTTTGCTACCTACCCTGGTGTCATCCTGGGGATGGTTAATTATGGCGTATTTTTGAATGTGCTTGATGCAAATCTAGCTGTGAATTGTACAACTGGGGCACAACTGCTGCCACTGAAGGGGTGGGTGTGTGTGGGGCCCAATTTTTCGAAAAAAGGGAGACTCCGCTTGGAGTAACCCTTGCTTGCTGTGTTTTTAAAAGAAGCCAAGATGAACAGAGCTGGGATCAGGAAAGACTTTGCTACCTACCCCGGTGTCATCCTGGGGACGTATAAGAATGGCGTATTTTTGAATGTGCTTGATGCAAATCTAGCTGTGAATTGTACAACTGGGGCACAACTGCTGCCACTGAAGGGGTGGGTGTGTGTGGGGCCCAATTTTTGGAAAAAAGGGAGACTCCGCTTGGAGTAACCCTTGCTTGCTGTGTTTTTAAAAGAAGCCAAGATGAACAGAGCTGGGATCAGGAAAGACTTTGCTACCTACCCCGTTGTCATCCTGGGGACGGATAAGAATGGCGTATTTTTGAATGTGCTTGATGCAAATCTAGCTGTGAAGTGTACAACTGGGGCACAACTGCTGCCACTGAAGGGGTGGGTGTGTGTGGGGCCCAATTTTTGGAAAAAAGGGAGACTCCGCTTGGAGTAACCCTTGCTTGCTGTGTTTTTAAAAGAAGCCAAGATGAACAGAGCTGGGATCAGGAAAGACTTTGCTACCTACCCTGGTGTCATCCTGGGGATGGTTAATTATGGCGTATTTTTGAATGTGCTTGATGCAAATCTAGCTGTGAATTGTACAACTGGGGCACAACTGCTGCCACTGAAGGGGTGGGTGTGTGTGGGGCCCAATTTTTCGAAAAAAGGGAGACTCCGCTTGGAGTAACCCTTGCTTGCTGTGTTTTTAAAAGAAGCCAAGATGAACAGAGCTGGGATCAGGAAAGACTTTGCTACCTACCCCGGTGTCATCCTGGGGACGTATAAGAATGGCGTATTTTTGAATGTGCTTGATGCAAATCTAGCTGTGAATTGTACAACTGGGGCACAACTGCTGCCACTGAAGGGGTGGGTGTGTGTGGGGCCCAATTTTTGGAAAAAAGGGAGACTCCGCTTGGAGTAACCCTTGCTTGCTGTGTTTTTAAAAGAAGCCAAGATGAACAGAGCTGGGATCAGGAAAGACTTTGCTACCTACCCCGTTGTCATCCTGGGGACGGATAAGAATGGCGTATTTTTGAATGTGCTTGATGCAAATCTAGCTGTGAAGTGTACAACTGGGGCACAACTGCTGCCACTGAAGGGGTGGGTGTGTGTGGGGCCCAATTTTTGGAAAAAAGGGAGACTCCGCTTGGAGTAACCCTTGCTTGCTGTGTTTTTAAAAGAAGCCAAGATGAACAGAGCTGGGATCAGGAAAGACTTTGCTACCTACCCTGGTGTCATCCTGGGGACGGTTAATTATGGCGTATTTTTGAATGTGCTTGATGCAAATCTAGCTGTGAATTGTACAACTGGGGCACAACTGCTGCCACTGAAGGGGTGGGTGTGTGTGGGGCCCAATTTTTGGAAAAAAGGGAGACTCCGCTTGGAGTAACCCTTGCTTGCTGTGTTTTTAAAAGAAGCCAAGATGAACAGAGCTGGGATCAGGAAAGACTTTGCTACCTACCCCGGTGTCATCCTGGGGACGTATAAGAATGGCGTATTTTTGAATGTGCTTGATGCAAATCTAGCTGTGAATTGTACAACTGGGGCACAACTGCTGCCACTGAAGGGGTGGGTGTGTGTGGGGCACAATTTTTGGAAAAAAGGGAGACTCCGCTTGGAGTAACCCTTGCTTGCTGTGTTTTTAAAAGAAGCCAAGATGAACAGAGCTGGGATCAGGAAAGACTTTGCTACCTACCCCGTTGTCATCCTGGGGACGGATAAGAATGGCGTATTTTTGAATGTGCTTGATGCAAATCTAGCTGTGAAGTGTACAACTGGGGCACAACTGCTGCCACTGAAGGGGTGGGTGTGTGTGGGGCCCAATTTTTGGAAAAAAGGGAGACTCCGCTTGGAGTAACCCTTGCTTGCTGTGTTTTTAAAAGAAGCCAAGATGAACAGAGCTGGGATCAGGAAAGACTTTGCTACCTACCCCGTTGTCATCCTGGGGACGGATAAGAATGGCGTATTTTTGAATGTGCTTGATGCAAATCTAGCTGTGAATTGTACAACTGGGGCACAACTGCTGCCACTGAAGGGGTGGGTGTGTTTGGGGCCCAATTTTTGGAAAAAAGGGAGACTCCGCTTGGAGTAACCCTTGCTTGCTGTGTTTTTAAAAGAAGCCAAGATGAACAGAGCTGGGATCAGGAAAGACTTTGCTACCTACCCCGGCGTCATCCTGGGGACGGATAAGAATGGCATATTTTTGAATGTGCTTGATGCAAATCTAGCTGTGAATTGTACAACTGGGGCACAACTGCTGCCACTGAAGGGGTGGGTGTGTGTGGGGCCCAATTTTTGGAAAAAAAGGGAGACTACGCTTGGAGTCACCTTGCGGTGTTTTACATGATTTTAGAAGGGCGTGCCATGCCTATATCTGTGTGTCCTCTTTTTCCTTGTCCAGCTGTTTTGTTTTCGCATGAGTATATGTCCTTGTCACTTTCCCATGTGTTTGTGTTGTGTTGTGAGTTGTTTGTCACCTTTTGGACACCTTTGAGGGTGTTTTCTAGGTGTTTTTATGTGTTTGTGATTGCCTGCCATTGTTTCCTATGCAGTTCGAGTTCGGTTCGTCGAACGTTCGACGAGCCGAACTCGAACGGGACCTCCGTTCGGCGAAACGACCTCGAGCCGAACCGTTGCCGGTTCGCTCATCTCTAATAATGAGCAAGGCCGAGCCCACTAGACTGCAGCGCCTATTAGTCAGATGTGCCTACTCCATACACTCCAGTGTTTCACATTTTTTAATATTTTAATTTTTTTTCTGTATATAATATATTTTTGCTTCTTGTGATGTGGTTTTATCTCATGTGTTTTTTATTTTTCTTGTATCACTTATTTTTAATGCTCTCTTTTTCTAAGCTGATTTTTGAATCTGACAACTAATCATCATCCTCTGCATTTTTTGGATGCGTCTGCTTTTATTCAAAGACAGCCATTTATTGTGCAGCTCTTTATATATATTTTTTGTGACACAGTTATCATATATAATGTGACATATAATGTTTTCTCTTTTCTCAATTGAGCTCCACAATTTCTCTTGTTTGATATTGCTCGTTAGTGTCTGACGTTTGTGCCATTTTGTATGCTTTTGCTATGTGATGTTCTTTCCGTATTTACATCTCAGAAATGGTACCTTATGCGGCAGCGGGATCCTTGCGTCAGTGCCGTGTGTGTGTATGGGAGCCATGGTGATGCATCCGAGTTCCTGCGTATGTGCCAGCTGCAGCGGAGCCTGGTTCTTTTTCCACTGCTCGGGCTCGATAGCAGGCACACATGTTTTCTTCCTATAAAATGACCCACAGACACTTTTTCTGTCATACTACTCCTTTGAAAAAGCTGCTATTACAGTGAAACGTACATTGGGGCAACACCCTCTACTAATTTTTTTTTCCACATCTAGCAGAGGTAATGTAGACTCTAGAGAAAAGTAATATGAGTAGTGATGAGTGAATGCATTCATTACTATTCGCTATTTGCAAAATAGTACGGTGTTTGGGCTATTCGTTATATAGCAAGTAATAGTGTATTCGCCTCTCTATATTCGGATGTCCCACCCAGCATGTTTGGCGCCTGATTTGCAGCCACCAAACATGTTGGGCTTCTTAATCAATCACAGTAATGCCGCATTACTGTTATTGGCTGGCCACCACCATTTTGTGCACATTACATTGCCAGCATCTCTCTCCAAGCGCTTCATGCTCACCGATCACAGTGCGGCTGTCACACTGCTCCTGCTGCCTCTCTTCTTCTTCCCTACCCACTCATTAGCCTCATCACATATTCACTGCACCCTGTCTTTAGGCTCATACATATTCACTCCTTACCCCGCACACCGGTGATCATGATTGGTTGCAGTCAGACCTTCCCCCACACTGAATGACAGCTGTCTGACTGCAACCAATCAAAACCACCGGTGGGCAGGTCTATAACGCACAGTAAAATAAATGAATCATTTTAAAAAAAACTATGTGCAGTCTCCCCAATTTTGATACACAGCCAAGAAAAAGCCTTATAGCTGAGGGCTAGTATTCTCAGGCTGGGGAGACCCACGTTAATGAGATCCCCCAGCCTAAAAATATCAGTCAGCAGCCGATCGGAATTGCCGCATCCATTAGATGCGACAGTCCTGGGACTTTACCCGGCTCATCCCGATTGCCCTGGTGCAGTGGCAATCGGGGTAATGAGGGATTAATAACAATGTACAGCTGTCATGAAGCCCAAAATTAGTGATGCAAAAAGCTCTTTTATGAGACCCCCATCACTAAGTAAAAAGAAATACACATACAAAAATTGTTTATTTCGAATAAAATACAAAACCACCCTTTTTCACCACTTTATTAATCCCAATAACATCCAAATCCAACATAATCCACGCAAGGTGATACGACGGTCCTGGCTCTGCTACATCCGAGCCTGGAGAGACCTGCTTTCTGCCTTGAGTATCAGCATGTACTACTGACCTCGCTCCCTGGCAGCTCATCCTAACAGAACTGTGTGCTCTGCTAGGAGGAGCTGCCGAGACACCCCAGGCAGCTGACAGAGATAGCAGGCTGTGATCCCCGCTCGCTGCAGCATGTACTGACCTCAGTTCTCGGCAGCTCCTCCTGGCAGAGCTGTGTGCTCTGCCAAGAGGAGTTGCCGAGACACCTCAGGCAGCTGCCAGCAGATGGCAGGCTGTGATCACCGCTCACTGCAGCACGTGCTGACCTCTGTCCCGGGAGCTCTTCCTCGCCCAGCTGTGTGCTCTGCCAAGACAATCCAGGCAACTGACAGCAGATTGCAGGCTGTGATCAGTGCTTATCCAAGATGGCATTGTCGGTGTTGAAGTGCTGCCGGAGAGTGGGAGATGTACCCACAGTTTAACACCAACAATGCTGTGGGTGGAGGGCGGCAAAACCCACACCTCCATGCTGAAACTGTCACTGTTAAAGTACTGGCAGAATTCAGGACATGGCCCCGCATTTTAAGAGTGCTTCAGGTCCCTAGAGGTCATACCGTGGGAACCCAGGTATGAACTCCGATGATCCGAGTGACGTCACTGCTGTCAGCTGTGTCCTTCTTGTCAGTGTTTCCTAGAGCCTGGAGAGATTGAACATGTTTTTGGTCTCTCCAGGTTCGGATGTAGCAGAACCAGGACCGTCACAGGACCTCGTGTGGATTACGTCGTACTTGAGTGTTTTGGGATTAATAAAGTAGTGAAAGATGGTGGTTTAGTATTTTATTCCAAATAAATTATTTTTCTCTGTGTATGTGTATTTCTTTTTACTTATAGGATTAGTCATGGGCTTCTCATAGAAGACCCCTTTGCATCACTAATTCTGGGCTTGATGACAGATATGCGCTGTTATTAACCCTTTATTACCCCGATTTCCACCGTACCAGGGCAATCAGGATGAGCCAGGTAAAATCCCAGGACTGTCACATCTAATGGATGCAGCAATTCCGGGCGGCTGCTGGCTGATATTTTTAGGCTGGGGGCTCCCAATAACGTGGGTGTCCCCAGCCTGAGAATACAAGCCCTCAGCTATGAGGCTTTATCTTGGCATGGTATCAAAATTGGGGGGATCGCATGCCATTTTTTTTTATTACTTCTTTATTTATTTTACTGTGCGATATAGACCCGCCCACTGGTGGCTGTAATTAGTTGCAGTCAGACAGCTGTCACTCAACATGGGGTATAGGTCTAACTGCAACCAATCACGGTCACCGGTATGCGGGAGAAGGAGCGAATATGTATGAGCCTAATGAGCGGGTGCAGTGAATATATGATGAGGCTAATGAGCTGGTAGGGAAGAAGGAGAGGCAGTGGGAGCAGTGTGACCACTGCGCCGCGCTATGATCGGTGAGTATGAATCTGAGAGAGAGAATAAGTGACATAATACTGTGACATCCTCATTCCCAGAAACCGTATCTGAGTCAGAAATGTATGCAGGCATATTCTCCATGCTCTCCCTATTCACTTTCGTCACATTCCCATCCATTTCAGCCTTTTCCCCTCAGGCCCCCAGACCTCTGCTAGGTCCAGCAGAAAATTACTTGCAGTTCCCATTGACTTGCATTGTACTCGCTATTCATAAAGAATACATGAATATTACAAAGTATTCGTTATGAGTATAGCGAATACAAATATTACGGTACTCGCTCATCTCTAGATATTAGTAATAAAAATGTTCATAGATTATTTCCATACGGTAACAGATTCATTTATAAATTCACATATATACAGGCTATATCTGGATCAACATTTAGTCATCGTAAAAATAATTGATAGATTAAAAAAATAGCAAAACTGACAATTCTGACTTCTGGAAATGCACGAGGTTCAGATCCTTAAATTGAATGCTTGTGTTGGGTTCCCATGTGTAAAAGTAAATCCGAATTCATGGATTAGTAAAAAAAAAAGAATGGATGTGCCGTATTATTATAACGATATCCTCTGCTATGCTAATACTATACCTTTGCAATGCTAAAAACGCCTTGCCTTTATATATCAACCACTGTATTTGAGGTGCGAAGTTTCACAGGATGTTCTTTTGAAGCAAGCATCCACATTCTCTCAAATGCAGGCATAATTAAGAGAAATGACAGCTGCCTAGCTAAGTGAAGATATCCATCTTTTGAACACACCATCTTCCTTCCCCGTGGAACTGTTGATGTGATGGAGATCATGATATTCATCAGCGCAGGTCCCAGTCATCCTCCAGACGCTGAGAAGCAGGCTTCCATAATTCACATTTCCCAATCTCCTCTAGTTTCGCACAGGTATAAATTAAATTGGGACCTTCAGAAAACAGGTTTGCCAATAGGGAATTATTGTGAAACAGAACAGCCTGGGACGAAATGACATTCCAAAGCTATATACTTCCTAATGATATTTCTAGTCAAATGGTTTAAACATATGGATATACAGTGCATGTTTAGAATGCCGTATATAAATAAAAAAAGAATCCATTTCCCGCATTGCTCTAATAGTCACACACAGAGAGGCGCGCATGCTGCGTAGGCATGCTGGGCTTGTTTGTCATTATTTGTGCATTTTAGGAAAGAACTATGTATGAGATTTTTTAGGAAATCTATTATTAAACTGTACACTGTACATCAAATACCAAGTAATAAGTGTTTAGAAATATTTAACTACAGGAGTTCCTTTTTGGGTAATATTTTTCTCATCACTTCTCATTTTGAGTTATTATTTTAGGCTTATCAAAAACAAAATTCAAACTACTATTTTTACAATTACAATTTAATAAGTGGTGTTAAACTTGGCATTTTACATGGATTTTCACTTAAACATAACATATAACAAGCTGGTTTACGCTTTGACTTTGATGCAGTTCGTTAATGGTATAATGGTGCATCGGACACATTGTTTCACGAAACTACAACATTTTTTTCGCAAAAAAGGATAGATTTATAATCTGTAATACTTAGGCTATGTGCGCACTTTACGTCGAGGTAGTTGAAGTTCTAAATGCATCCTCTGGCAGAAATGGTCTTTGTCAAATTTGGTTTTGGCCACGAAAACGCTATAAATACGCTTGCGTTTTTACCGCGTTTTACATGCTTTTTCACTGCTTAAAATCAGATGCGTTTTGACTAATAATACAATGTTAAATAAAGTTTAAACATACAAACACTGTAAAAAAAGGAAAAAACAGATAACAAATATCAAGATTAATATCAAATAAAAAATGGCTTATTTTATTAAAATGATAACTTTGTGCTAATAATTATGCATAAAATTACATTTATTTATTGATTTTCATAAATTTAATTGTCAGATGATGTGTGTGTGTGTGTAAAGGGACATATCATGCCATTAATATTTTTTGTCAAAAACGCATGCAATTAATTGGTCCAAAAAGTATGTTTTCTGCATCAAAAAAGCATGTAAAACGCTAGAATTTTGAAGTTGATTGCGTTTTGCAACTTCTCATTGACTCTAATGTTAGCAAAACGCTGCCAAAGTGGCAAAAACAATTGACATGTTGCTTTTTTAAATGCTGAGTTTTTGGCAAAATTTATGCACCTAAAACGCTGCGTTTTAAACAGCAAAGTGCGCACAAAAAATACCTATTTTCCATAGACTTTGCTTGAAAATCAAAACGCATGCATTTTGGCATTAAAACACTGCAGTTCAAAACGCTGCGGAAACGCAGGTAAAAACGCAAAGTGCGCACATAGCCTTAAAGCCACAAATAATGTATCCAACATATTAGTCAAAAATGCAATACAGAAAAAGTGTCCAAGCACTCATTTACATAATATAAAAAAACTCTCCCTTTAAACATCAATTAATGACATTTCCATACCTGGAGGTACTTCAGGCTTTGCAGCAGAAATCATGGGAACAAAACCGCAAAAGTGCATAGTTTTCTGTTTATCTCATACAACATTGGACTTTTTGGGGGCATTACCAGATAGGTGGGTTGTGAAATTTTGGCAAGTTTTTCAAAATGCAAGGTTACATCCAGGACTTTAAAGAAAAACAAAAGTTTTTAGGTACTAAAAGGCAGGTAGTTGCTCTTTAACTGCCTGTTGTGTTTGGCACTGTTCTTTGCTACCACAGAGCGGTCACAGATCGCTCCTGCTGGTGGTTCAACTGCTTCCTCTGACATCACGTCAACAGATCAGCAGTTTCTCATCCGCTCTGCTCTGTAGACGGGGCAGGACAGCTGACATCATGCTGATTAAAAGCTGGCTCCCCCAGTTAGGCACCAGTGAGCTGGCTGTCAATCAGCATGACGACGGTCGTCCCACCCCGTCTACAGATCAGAGCGGAAAAGAAACCTCCACCCTATTGAAGAAGTCATTGTAGCAGTCTTTGGGGGCACTTTGCTGGCAAAGAATGGTGCCGAGCACAACAGGTAGGTAGTTAGCAACTACCTGCCTGATAATGCTTAGGCACATTTAAAAAAAAAAAAAGTCCTGGATATGCCATTTAAATGTATATAAAATGTGTATATAAAATGGATGTATTTTTTTGACAATGTAAATATACCCAAAAAAAAATCAAAATAAAAATGTTAACTGAGTGTAAATACTTTGCCTTACTCATTTATTATCAATTTTGAAAATTCTACTAGTATCCTGTTATAAGAGACTAGAGACTAAAGCATCATAGGAACTCACGCAGGTTAACAACACTTTTAGGTTAAAAGTGTTGTCCACTTCTAGGGACATTTTCTTTTTTACTTAAATGCATATGTTTGAGATTAACTCCTTCACACCATGGCTATTTCTGTTTTTGTTTTCCTCCCTTTCTTCCAAGCCATTTTGCTTTCTTTCAATATAGCCATATGAGGGCTTGTCTTTTGAGGGACGAGTAATACTTTAGAATTAAACCATTTATTTTACCATATAGTGTACTAGAAAATGGGAAAAAAATTCCAAGTGCGGTGAAATTGCAAAATTAGTGCAATTCCACAATTAGCTTTTGAGTTTTTTTATTTACCATGTTCACTATATCATAACATTTTTTTGGTAGTATGATTCTCCAGGTCAGTACAAGTACATAGATATTAAACATGTAAAGTATTCCTCAATTTGACTAGTACAACACAAATTCAGAGGTTTGTAAAAAAAAACCTCCTAAACTTTGCTTTTGTCGCCATTTTCCAAGAACTGTACATTTTTTATTCTTTGGGATCGTGGCAAAGTAATGGCTAATTTTTTGCTCTTTGAGCTGACCTTCTTACTGATACCATTTTTGGGTAGATGTGATGTTTTAATTGCCTTTTATTGCATTTTATTGCAATGCTGCCAGGGCCAAAAGAAGTAATTCTGGTGTTTTGAATTTTTTTCTCACTATGACCTTTACCAATTGTATTAATTTATTTTATATTTTGATATATTGGACATTTCTGAAAGCAGCGATATTAAATAGATGTATTTTTGAATTTTGAATTGTTTTATTTTCAATGGGGCAAAAGGGGAGTGATTTTAACTTTTGTGTTTATTTGATTTTTTGAAGCTACGATCATCTGATTGCTTGTGCTGTACTGGGCAGTACATCAACCGGCATTCACAGGAAGTATGTCATGACAGATACAGGTGTCATCAGCTGACCTGGCTGTCTTGACAGCTGACCCCTGGCTGATCAGATCAACCAACATGTGCAGGGAAAGTCATGGGCTCAGCGTGTGAGCCTACATCAAAGGTACGGAGACAACCTAGGACATACCAAAAATAAATTATTCAGCTCAACCTTGTAGATATTTATTAAGCAGGTACATTGCATATACTGACCTGTAATGTATTTTTGAAATCTGCAACGTGTTAAATTCTCTTGTGAATATACAGTGTGTCCACCCATATCCTGTCCACCGCCATAAACTTGAGAACGGCGGCAGCTATAAGTATAGAAGTGGTATCTAAGTATAGTAAATTAGCCATGCGCTATGCAATGAAACCACCTATAGCGCCACCTGGTGGAAAACAACAGAGTTAAAATTTTGTATCTTGAAAACGGAACGAGATAGAGAAAAAAAGTGAATTACAAAGTTGTAGGGCATCATCAATTCAATGTGAATCGATAACTTGATACAGAAATGCTATGATTAGAATGTGTAAAACTCACAAGGCTGCGGACATGAAGTGATACCTCATGGAGACCTTCCTAAAAGTCATTGGGTATGGTGGCTGCGTGGAGTGGCCTTCACACTCACCTGTCCTGACCCCATTGGACTTCTTTCTGTGAGGTCACATCAAACAATAGGTGTATGCGTCCCCTCCACCAACATTGCAGGACCTACGATGACATATTATAGGTGATTGTGCAAACGTGTCACCTACCATATTGCACAACATGCAGCAAGATACAGTATGCTGTCCAAAGTCCAGATGTGCATTGCAGCTGATGGTGGCCACTTTGAGCTTCAAAGTTAAATGAGCGCCATATGCGTGACCAGCACTCAATGTTTTGGGGGGGGGTCATGGGTTTCCTATCATAGCCTTTCTGTATGCAAGTTGTTGATTCGTATTGAATTGATGATGCTCTACAATTTTTAATTCACTTTTTTTCTCTATCTTGTTCCGTTTTCAAGAAATTCTAACTCCGTTGTTTTCCCCCAGGTGGCGCTATAGGTGGTTTTATTGCGTAGCACATGGCTACTTTACTATACCTAGACACCACTTCTATGCCTACTGTATAGTTGCCGTCGATCTCAAGTTAATAGCAGTGGATAGGATATGGGTGGACACACTGTATAGGAGGTGGTCAGGTCCCCATATTATTTATGCCATATTCCTGATTGTAAAAGATGTATTAGGGATTTATTAGGGATGAGTGAATGTATTCGCCACTATTCGGTATTCGATGGATAACAGGCTATTCGCACCATTCGGTATCCGACGAATAAAACAGTATCCGCTCCAATACTTTCACTTTCATTTCTGACTTCCTGGCGTCTGTTTTCCAGACAATGAACACATTTGATGTTACTTGCCCTCACAGTAATGCTGCAGCCATCTTTATTGTAGTGTTACTGTGATTGGCTTGGTCGCACAGCATCATAGGGGCTATATAAGCCAGAGGCCATTCTGTGAACACGCAGTCATAGGGAGCTGGCGGTGTAGATAGACTGCATTGTGTGCTGGAGAGCATTCGTAGATCCAAATAATAAGGGTATGTGCGCACGTTGCGTTCTGGCGTGACAAATAAAAAGCAGCGTTTTGTCACTGCATGTGTATTTCAAAAAGCATCCAAACCACTGCGTTTTGGATGCATTTTGAATGCATTTTGGATGCATTTTTGACAGCGCGGTCCCACTCAGCTCTGCTACATCCCCATAGAGCATAGCTAGTTGCGAGACAGAGCCGCGCGATCATAGTGAACTTGGATGAACTTCACCCGACTTCATTGTCATCGCGCGGCTCTGTCTGTGTGCCGCAGACTGATTTGCGATCACAGGTTAAGAACTCACCGGTGACGCAAATCCCCTAAGTGACTTAAGTGAGCCACGCAATCAGCGGTGCCTTCACTCAGGTTACTCGCGGCCAGCTGGAGTTTTCAACCTGAGAGGGTTGGTCGCAGGTAACCTGAGTGACGTCATTGCTGATAGCGCGACTCCAGTTGCTGCGTGGAGCTCACAGAGAATGGTGGTGTTCTACGGCTCCTATCAGCTTCATGCAGGAGAGCTGGATGCGTCGTGGGACCTTGTGGGGATTACGCCGAACCTGGAGCGGTATTTGAGGATTTTAATAAAGTGGTGAAAGAGGATGTTGCTTTTGTCTTTTATTCCAAATAAAGGACTTTATTCAGGTGTATGTGTTTATTTACTTTCACTTACAGGTTAATCATGAGGAGTGTCTCATAGACGCCTGCCATGATTAACCTAGGACTTAGTGGCAGCTATGGGCTGCCATTAACTCCTTATTACCCCAACTGCCACTGAACCAGGGCAATTCGGGATGAGCTTGGTAGAGTCCCGGGACTGTTACATCTAATGGATGCGGCAATTCCGAGCGGCTGCTGGCTGATATTTTTAAGATGGGGGCTCCCCATAATGTGGGGCTCCCCATCCTGAGAATACCAGCCTTCAGCCATGTGGCTTTACCTTGGCTGGTATCAAAATTGTGGGGGACTGCATGCTGGTATTTTTAATTATTTATTTATTTATTTTACTGCACTACATAGACCCGCCCACCGGCAGCTGTGATTGGTTGCAGTGAGACAGCTGTCACTCAGTATGGGGGCTCGTCATTGTTGGCAGTTTGTAATAAGCGGTATCCGCCTGTGTGTAGTATCTACACAGTATGTAGCTAGTACACAGCAGCTGATACCGCTTATGACAGACAGCCAGCAATGACTCTTAATTACTAGTGTACCTACAGCTATCCCTGTTCTAAGAAGTCATAGCCAGATATCCTGTACATTTGTTAATCTCATGTGCTAGTTATTGAAGAAGGCCACACGTTGGCCGAAATGTTTAACTGCACTGAATATGAAATAACAATAATAAAAAATCCACGTTTTTCAATTTATCGGGGAGTGCCTCATGTTATTAACTCACTATATGGTTTGGAAACCTACGTAAGCACCCCATGTACAGAATTCTATAAATGTGGAAGTGCCTTATCCTATTGAACTGAAGCTTCACTGAGACCCGAGTCCTGGGAATTGTTCCGTTCCCTTCCCGTATAGCAGTCAGCGCAAGTTCATCACTGGTGCTGCCCTTGGGTTACGTCTCCTGGCTCTATGTGTTGCTTTGTCCCGGGATATATGTGTGGGCCAGAAGACTTGAAATCCTCTGCCCAGTGGATTCTGTTGGCAGGACTTGCAGGTCTCAACAGCCTAGGGCTCCGCACCCTGAGGTGTGCGCCGGTCCTGAGGGAGCTAACAGCTCTACCCTCAGCGACCATGTTCTCCTTCATCTCACTTGTTTTCCTGTCTGTCACTGAGTGTCAGTGTCTCGCTTTCCCCCTCTTCTGGTCCTGGGACAAATTCCACCAGCTGCCTATCCCCAGGACCAATCTCCTGCAGCTCTGCTTCTTCCTCCTCTCTCTCTTTAGACTGTCACTTCCTATCTGCTGTGTCTGCTGTGAGAAACTACATAGGTAAGGATGGTTGACCACGGGGAGATCAACATCCAACACTGCTGAGACACCATCACGTGTTTCTCAACACAGTGACACTAGAACAACGCTCCCTGGGAAAATATGCAAAACAAGAATGCCATGGAGACACCATCACATGTTTCTCAACGCTGGCAGGAAACTAGCCAGATCTTTCACCAAGAAGGAACCACCACGGGAAGGGCAGTCTCCAGTCAAGGAGTCCACCTATGCCAAACATGGTATCCATCCTCAGATAGCTGTTTCGGGGTATTTGCCCCTCATCAGTGTGGAGTAGTAAACTGGCTAGTGGGAGCAATGATAAGTAGAAGACTACATAGGTAAGGATGGTTGACCTCGGGGAGATCAACATCCAACACCACGGAGACACCATCACGTGTTTCTCAACGCATTGACACTAGAACAAGGCCCCCTGCGTTGAGAAACACGTGATGGTGTCTCCGCGGTGTTGGATGTTGATCTCCCCGAGGTCAACCATCCTTACCTATGTAGTCTTCTACTAGGCATTGCTCCCACTAGCCAGTTTCCTACTCCACAATGATGAGGGGCAAATACCCCTAATTAGCTGTCTGTGGATTGATACCATGCTTGGCATAGGTGGTCTCCTTGACTGTAGACTGCCCTTCCCGTGGTTGTTCCTTCCCGATGAAAGACCTGGCTAGCTTCCTGCCAGCGTTGAGAAACATGTGATGGTGTCTCCGTGGCATTCTTGCATATTTTCCCAGGGGGCCTTGTTATAGTGTCACTGCGTTGAGAAACACGTGATTGTGTCTCCGCGGTGTTGGATGTTGATCTCCTCGAGGTCAACCATCCTTACCTATATAGTGATCTACTAGGCATTGCTCCCACTAGCCAGTTTCCTACTCCACACTGATGAGGGGCAAATACCCCGAAACAGCTGTCTGTGGATGGATACCATGTTTGGCATAGGTGGTCTCCTTGACTAGAGACTGCCCTTCCTGTGGTGGTTCCTTCTTGGTGAAAGATCTGGCTAGTTTCCTGCCAGCGTTGAGAAACATGTGATGGTGTCTCCATGGCAATCTTGTTTTGCTATGAGAAACTGTCTGACTGGCTGTGTGTTTGTGTGTCGCCTTACTCCCCTTGTCCAGCTCCTTCCCCTGGGTTTCTGACTAGTGAGCAGAGGGTCCACTACATTAGTGATGGCCACCCTCCAATGTCTCTACCCCAGCCCAGTCCTGGTGAGAGGGCAACTGTGTATGGTGGTGAATTGTGGTGGTTTACCGCTGATGACCTCCTCCGTACTTGAGATGAATACTGCACCTTGGGTGAGTTGCAGTACCGTGTGGCGCCTGCAGCTGCAGGGGCACCACAGTTACTATTCACTGACTATTTACTATTTACTATTCACTGACTGGCCCTATAATGCAATTAAGCCTCTTAGGTGCCCACATAACATTTACTAATGCCCTCTGAGGCCCCTCACATGCATGATGCAATGCAGTATGAGGTTTCAGAGATATTCACACAGCAAGGCATGCTCGTAAACACTGTTTTTTTGGTAGTTTGGGCTAATAGATTACACTGCCTATAAGCTGTTATTTTTGCACGCTATGCAATTGTACTGCCCCCGAGCCACTCGGATCCGGAACCGCGGTGGCTCGAGGGGTCTCCGGACCCAGGGGGTCATGCGGACACTCGAATTTATAAGGGGTGATATGTACAGGCGGTTAGAATTTCGTGACGCCACCCACGGTGCATGGTAAGATGGAGTACCACCGCTGCTGTTGGGAGTGCCCGATGGTGGTGGTATGGCACAAAGGTGTTTAACACCTCCGTGGGTAGGGGGCTTGCCCCGGGGCCCGGTGTTGGGTAGTCAAGGGGTGCCGTTGGGGAGGAAAGGGTTTTCTGCGTACTCACTCAGTCCAAGAATACTGACACCGACACCTTGTAAACCAGAATTCTGAGCACCGCTGCAGCAGGGAAGGAGTACGTGTGGATCTGTGCCCTTGGTGTTGCTTGTTAGCCTGTGACCTTTTCCGTGGCACTTTGTTTGCTATTTGAACCCTGTAGTGTGGAACCAGTCGGGTCCCGCACACCTGTATGGCTAACAGAGTGAGCTTGCTCTCAGGGTTCACGCTTGCGATTTTCTGGACTATGTGTTGGGAAAGTCCTATCCCCTCGTTGCGCTAGTAGCCCGATTGTGGAGCAGGTGGAGGATGAATCTTGAAGACTTCACCCTCATCGGGTAAATTATCAGGATGCGTAAAGCTACTTCCCAGCCTAGGGTCCACGTACACCGTAGTGCCCTGGCCCCTGCCCGGAGATGGCTCAAGGCCGCCGGCTGCCCTCCTCGGCAGATCCGTGCCCCTTGACATGATCCCCTGTGACCGGGGATCCAGCACCTACCAGGCCCAGACAAACGTCTGCCACCTAGTATTCTACAGGGAGCCCTGCTCCTGACCTCCTCCAACTACTTGTGTCCTCTCCTCTCGAGAGTCACCACACACTCTCCTGTTCCTAACACCTCTGACTCTCCCCTACCAACCCCCCAAGTGGGTGGCCGTATTCCCTTCAGGCCCCCCAATGGTGTGTCTGGTGGGTGTGGGGCATAGTGTTCCTAGGGTTTTGACTGGCTCTGCTCTTAGCAACACCGAAGGTCAGGGATCTGTAACCAAGGAGGATTTGGATACTGTGCAGAAGGGCAGATTGCACAATACCCTGTGACGACCTGATAGGCCAGGTCATCGCACAAAACTGTGTGATGCAGCGCTGTACTTGATTTAGAATTACGAGCACTGATCACTCTGCATCAATCCTACAGTGTCCTATCCCTACAATGTATTTGTTTTTTCCTAACTGCATCTGTCACTGTCCCTCACTCCAACAGCTTACTCTCCCTATTCTAGTGAAGGCAAAAGAGAGGTGCAGCCCGTGATCTGGCCTTTATACAGGCCGAGTCGCAGTGTGCACTGACCAATTACAGCCATGCCAATACTTGGCATGGCTGTGATGGCTTAGGAAGTGCCCACAACCTAAAAGCTTGCTGATTTTCTGTTCTGCAACCTCTCAGCAAGCTGTATTCGGGTGACAAACCCAAACAGGAACCAGACGTACAGTTAAAAGTCTGTATACAGGGTTCGGCACTGGACACAAGGTGTCTGGTAAGGACCCTAAACTTTACAGTTCAGGTTTGTTCATCCATAGTTATTAACTAAAAATATTAAGCTTAAGCTACTTTCATTGAAGTTAGGACTAGAGATGAGCGGTGTTCAATTTGAATCGTTCACCAATTTCAAATTCGAGCTGTTTTGGGCAATGTTCGAGTCGTTCGACGAACTCAAATGATTTGCTTAACGTTCGACTGTTCGAGTTACCGTTTGATAACAGTTCGATCACCAAAAGTGTAGCTAGTTACTAGCTGGCTTCTCACTGTAATACTGTAAGTCACTGTTAATAATGATATTATCAAAATTCAGCTTATAGTGTGCGGGGGGGGGACGGGGTTTAGATCAGTGCTGCTGAGTGCTGAAAGAATGGTGATCGCCATTTTTTTTTCCTAACCGCGTGTATAGTAGGGCGGGCCATGCTGTCAACCAATCACAGACACACACACAGCAAAGTGAATTTTTGCCAGACAAGCAAGGGCATTTTTCATTGGCTGTGCATGTCACATGTCTTTGCCCTATAAGACCCGGCCATTTTCCTTATCGCCACCATTATCTAAGTAATGCGGGTGGGTGACAGTCACCACTCCTGTTGTTGCTGCTGTGGGCGCTATACACTTATACAGTGCAATCTACACATTGGTTAGGGATTAGGGACTACTCGTAATTTCAGCCCTTTTCAGGGCTAGATTAGAGCAGTTCATAGCCATTTTTGCTAGGCAGATCTGTGCCAGTGCTGTGCAAGGGTTTTTCACAGCTTCTGTCTAAATCAGCTCGGGCAATTCCTTGGGGCATAGTATCAGCATGTGTGATACTCAGTGATGTACCACTGCTTTCCACAAACATAGCCCCCTTTTCCATTTCTGCTAGACAATTTGTAACTGCAAAAAGTGCAGGCAATTCCTTGGGGCATAGTATTAGCGTGTGTGATAGTCAGTGACGTACCACTGCTTGCCACAAAGATAGCCCAGTTCTGCGTTTCTGCTAGACAATTTGTAACTGCAAAAGTGCAGGCAATTCCTTGGGGCATAGTATCAGCGTGTGTGATAGTCAGTGATGTACCACTGCTTCCCACAAACATAGCCGAGTTTTCCATTTCTGCTAGACAATTTAAAAGTACAGGCAATTGTTTGGGGCATAGTATCAGCGTGTGTAATAGACAGTGACGTACCACTGCTTTCCACAAACATAGCCCAGTTCTCCATTTCTGCTAGACAATTTGTAACTGCAAAAAGGCAAGGCAATTCCTTGGGGCATAGTATCAGCGTGTGTAATAGTCAGTGACGTACCACTGCTTGCCACAAAGATAGCCCAGTTCTCCATTTCTGCTAGACAATTTTTAACTGCAAAAAGTGCAGGCAATTCCTTGGGGCATAGTATCAGTGTGTGTGATAGTCAGTGACGTACCACTTTTTTCCACAAACAGCCCCTTTCTCCATTTCTGCTAGACAATTTGTAACTGCAAAAAGTGCAGGCAATTGTTTGGGGCATAGTATCAGCGTGTGTAATAGTCAGTGACGTACCACTGCTTTTCACAAACATATCCCACTTCTCCATTTCTGCTAGACAATTTATAACTGCAAACAGTGCAGGCTATTCCTTGGAGCATAGTATCAGCGTGTGTGATAGTCAGTGACGTACCACTGCTTTCCACAAACATAGCCCAGTTCTCCATTTCTGCTAGACAATTTTTAACTGGAGCTAGTCCAGGCAATCCCTTGGGCATAGTATCAGTGTGTGATAGTCAGTGGCGTACCACTGCTGTCAACAAAGCTACCCCACCTCTCCATCTGTAGTAGCCAATTTTTAACTGTAGCTAGTCCAAGCAATCCCATGGGCATAGTATCAGTGTGTGATAGTCAGTTGCGTAGCACTGCTGTCAAGAAAGCTAGCCCACCTCTCCATATGTAGTAGGCAATTTTTAACTGCAGCTAGTCCAGGCAATCCCTTGGGCATAGTATCAGTGTGTGATAGTCAGTGGCGTACTACTGCTGTCAACAAAGCTACCCCACCTCTCCATCTGTAGTAGCCAATTTTTAACTGCAGCTAGTCCAGGCAATCCCATGGGCATAGTATCAGTGTGTGATAGTCAGTGGCGTAGCACTGCTGTCAAGAAACCTACCCCACCTCTCCATCTGTAGTAGCCAATTTTTAACTGCAACAAACAGTTGCCAATTTGTTCACATACAAAATGAGTGGCAAATGATTCTCACCTCACCGACACCAACACAGGAAGGACTTGGTCCTCCTGGATGCGCAAGACACATGAGTGCCTTCTTGCTGCACTACCTACAACATGACCCTCAGATTGTCAGAATTCGAAGTAATGCTGACTACTGGGTTGTCACACTCTTAGATCCCCGGTACAAGTCAAAATTTGGCGAAATAATTCCTGCCATAGAAAGGGACGCACGTATGCAGGAGTATCAGCAGAAGCTGTTACACAATATGAGATTGGCTTTTCCACTAAACACCAGTGGTGCACAGAGTGAATCTCACAGTTCTAACTTGCCAACCATGGGACTGTCGAGTCATCATCACTCAAACTGCACCAGCAACACTGTATCTAGTGATAGCAATTTTATGGAATTGTTTCATGAATTTTTTAGACCATCCTTTACAAGGCCATAAGACACAAGAAATCTGACACATAATCAACTCCTGGATAGGATGATACAGGAGTATCTCCAAGTGAATATCGATACCATGACTGTGCAACTGGAGCCTTGCTCATTTTGGGCTTCCAACCTGGAAAATTGGCCTGAGCTCGCCACCTACGCCTTGGAGATCTTGTCGTGTCCCACAGCCAGTGTTCTCTGGAACGTGTATTTAGTGCTGCTGAGGGTGTGCTTAAAGAAAAGCGCACGCGTCTGTCCAGTGACAGACTGACGTTCATCAAGATGAACAATTTATGGATCCGCAAGGACTTTTCTACCCCTGTGTCATCCTGGGGATAGTAAAGGCTTGTGTATTTTTGATTGTGCTTCATGCAAATCAACATTTTAAGTTTGCAACTGTGGGACAATTGATGCTACTTGTGGTATCTGTGGCCACATTTTTTGAAAAAATGGAGACTCTTGTTGGAGTCCACTTGCTGTGTTTTACATGATTTTAGAAGGGCATGACATGCCTATATGTGTGTCTTCTCCTCCTTTTGCTCATCCTGGTCTTTTCTTTCAGCATGAGTATGTGCACTTGTCACTTTTCCATGTGTTTGTGGTGTCTTCTGAGTTGTTTGTCACCTTTTGGACATCTTAGAAGGTGTTTTCTATGTGTTTGTATGTGTTTGTGTTTGCCTGCCATTGTTTTCAATGGGGTTTGACGGTGTTCGACGAACGTTCGACGAACACACCCGCCGTTCGACGAACCGAATTCGAACACTAGGGGGGTGGCTCATTTCTAGTTACGACCTCGACTTATTGGTCCGTACAAAATGCAATGGTCATTATTCCTGTTGCTTTCCGTACAGCAATACAAAATACATAATTTGTATTCTACAGATCTCTGTTATAGAAATATGTAGGTTTGGGATCTCCTTTTCCCTTACCTCCACCTTCGGTCTTAGTTGCTGGATGTTTAGAATTCCAGGTGTCCAAGATTATTGATTGTAATTTTTTGCTGTTCGTTATTATACTTGGTTCATTGGCAAGGCTATGGTCCTGAGGAGAGGACTTTGCTCTCCATGCTCAGAGCTTGGTTAGGACATTTCATCATCTCCACCCCAAGCAACTGGGTCCTGAGGGTCCAGAGGCACCTCTTAGAAGGAGGGTAACAGTCACACGTAGAGTTTCACAAACTTTGCCGACTGTCATGGCGGTGCAAAGTCCTGTTAAGATTACAGATTCTAACAGTCCTCTTGAAGGATGCTCTGGTGTCTGGGATCAATGCAGGCAAACTTGGGCATTGATTTATTGTGTGCTGATTCATGGACAGGCTAGCAAGGGTTAATCTCTAAGTCTGCCTGTTAGTTCTCTTTGATTACCTGTTGTGAGGCATCCTATCACATCTGCTCCCCTCCTATACAGTTAGGTCCAGAAATATTTGGACAGTGACACAATTTTCGCGAGTTGGGCTCTGCATGCCACCACATTGGATTTGAAATGAAACCTCTACAACGGAATTCAAGTGCAGATTGTAACGTTTAATTTGAAGGTTTGAACAAAAATATCTGATAGAAATTGTAGGAATTGTACACATTTCTTTACAAACACTCCACATTTTAGGAGGTCAAAAGTAATTGGACAAATAAACCAAACCCAAACAAAATATTTTTATTTTCAATATTTTGTTGCAAATCCTTTGGAGGCAATCACTGCCTTAAGTCTGGAACCCATGGCCATCACCAAACGCTGGGTTTCCTCCTTTTTAATGCTTTGCCAGGCCTTTACAGCCGCAGCCTTCAGGTCTTGCTTGTTTGTGGGTCTTTCCGTCTTAAGTCTGGATTTGAGCAAGTGAAATGCATGCTCAATTGGGTTAAGATCTGGTGATTGACTTGGCCATTGCAGAATGTTCCACTTTTTTGCACTCATGAACTCCTGGGTAGCTTTGGCTGTATGCTTGGGGTCATTGTCCATCTGTACTATGAAGCGCCGTCCGATCAACTTTGCGGCATTTGGCTGAATCTGGGCTGAAAGTATATCCCGGTACACTTCAGAATTCATCCGGCTACTCTTGTCTGCTGTTATGTCATCAATAAACACAAGTGACCCAGTGCCATTGAAAGCGATGCATGCCCATGCCATCACGTTGCCTCCACCATGTTTTACAGAGGATGTGGTGTGCCTTGGATCATGTGCCGTTCCCTTTCTTCTCCAAACTTTTTTCTTCCCATCATTCTGGTACAGGTTGATCTTTGTCTCATCTGTCCATAGAATACTTTTCCAGAACTGAGCTGGCTTTATGAGGTGTTTTTCAGCAAATTTAACTCTGGCCTGTCTATTTTTGGAATTGATGAATGGTTTGCATCTAGATGTGAACCCTTTGTATTTACTTTCATGGAGTCTTCTCTTTACTGTTGACTTAGAGACAGATACACCTACTTCACTGAGAGTGTTCTGGACTTCAGTTGATGTTGTGAACGGGTTCTTCTTCATCAAAGAAAGTATGCGGCGATCATCCACCACTGTTGTCATCCGTGGACGCCCAGGCCTTTTTGAGTTCCCCAGCTCACCAGTCAATTCCTTTTTTCTCAGAATGTACCCGACTGTTGATTTTGCTACTCCAAGCATGTCTGCTATCTCTCTGATGGATTTTTTCTTTTTTTTCAGCCTCAGGATGTTCTGCTTCACCTCAATTAAGAGTTCCTTAGACCGCATGTTGTCTGGTCACAGCAACAGCTTCCAAATGCAAAACCACACACCTGTAATCAACCCCAGACCTTTTAACTACTTCATTGATTACAGGTTAACGAGGGAGACGCCTTCAGAGTTAATTGCAGCCCTTAGAGTCCCTTGTCCAATTACTTTTGGTCCCTTTAAAAAGAGGAGGCTATGCATTACAGAGCTATGATTCCTAAACCCTTTCTCCGATTTGGATGTGAAAACTCTCATATTGCAGCTGGGAGTGTGCACTTTCAGCCCATACTATATATATATAATTGTATTTCTGAACATGTTTTTGTAAACAGCTAAAATAACAAAACTTGTGTCACTGTCCAAATATTTCTGGACCTAACTGTATGTGCAGGCTAGGTACTTCCACCTATGTCAGCTATAGTTTTTCTTAGCTGGAATGGTGTGGTGTTCCAGACTATCTGGCGCTTGTAGTACTTATTGCATTGTGCGGTTGTGGAGTTTACCCCAGTTGTTTTTTGTTGCTACCTTCCTGCTCTTGTTTTCCTTCTGAACCTCTTCTTGTCTAATCCTGTGTGTGTGTGTGTGCAATGTGTCAGAGTTTTGCTTTTCCCTTGTCTGTCTTTATCTGTGTTTAACATCATGCTCCTGCCTCATCCTTCTATGTTGGGAAGAGGGGGTAATCAGATTAGGTCAGGTAAGGAAGAGCAGGGCCAGGAACTGGACTTCAGTGTTTCTATCATTAGGAGCAATCTGGCAGTGAGGGATAGCATAGGTGGATCCCTAGTGTGTGGGACAGCATAGCGGCCCCTATGCCTTTTTATCCAACAGTCATACAGTGACATTATTGTGATATTAAATTCGAGGCTTCTTCACCTTTTTTTGGGTCACCATTGCAGACTTAAGTAATGTGTGTCGCATGGTGCTTTTGTCGCGGGCGGAGGAGGGGACGCTGTGCTCACCCACTGCTCGGGTCTGGCTGCTACTGCTGCTGCTCGGTGGTGGCTTGAGCGGTGGGCCGGATCCCGGGGACTCGAGCGGCGTTCCTCGCCCGTGAGTGAAAGGGCGGTGGTGTGGTTTAGGGAATATTGTCTGTGACGTCACCCACGGTTGTGGTGAAGTTGTGACACCACCGCTGCTCTGGACAGGGATCCCGAGAGCGATGACAGGGAGCAGCTTGGATGTTGGTTCTCCCCTCCGTGGGTCTGGGGTTGGTTGTCCCTGGGCCCCGGTGAGGGGTTTGGGGGTGACAGGTGGGTTACGGGGCCTGGTGAGGTGCGGGTTCGCGGGGGTAGCGCTGTGCCGCACGGCACGGTGGTACTCACTCAGCTAGTAATCCACACAGAGTCTCTGGTCAAACAAACGGCCAGATGGACGGGTCCCACAGGCGGCTGCGGTTGTTCTCCTCCCGGTAGGTTGATGGTGACTGTCTTTCCCTGCACCTGTGTTGTGTTTACGGTTCCAATGGCTTCCCACCTGTAACCCGCTACCCAGCTTGGATCCCCTTGGATCCCCAGAGGGAGCCCCTTTTGCCCGCAGGCTCTGGCCCTGGGAACTGTAGCCTTGGCGGTGACTGTGTTTCCCTCTACGGTGTGAGCTGTTGCCTTCAATCGGATCTTGGCTGCTGGGAAACCCCGGAGGTTCCCTTCGCTAACGGATTTGACCGGTTTTTCAGCGTCTCCTAGCCTGGTCGGTGTCCGTAAGCCCTGCCGGATGGTGCTGGCTTCTCTTTGCTCTCTGATCCGGTACTGTCAGGCCACCGCCCGTCCACAGTCTGTACGGTTCACTACAATCAGCCTCTCCTGCAGACGGTCACCACCGTCTGCCAACCTTGCTGAGTGCCCGGGCCACACACCCGGACATGGTCAGTCTCCTCTCCTACTCCTTCGCTCTCTCTAACTCAACTCAAAACTCTTCCCACCTCCAGGACTGTGAACTCCTTGGTGGGCGGGACTAACCGCCTGGCCCACCCCCTGGTGTGGACATCAGCTCCTGGAGGAAGGCAACAAGGATCTGTTTTTGACCTTGGTGTGCCTAGCTAGGATGTAGTATTTGTTGGTGTAGTACCTGTGACAACCTGGCTTGTCCAGGGCACCACACTTTCATGGACGTCTATGATCTCCCTATTATAAAGCATATGATCCACCTCCACTGCCATGTTTGTTGCACAATAACTGATAGACCTTGTGATGAGCTGTGACTTGTTGACTCTGATTCTATGCCTCTATGTGCACCTCTTGGCTTTTGAATGGATTAACGGACTTCATTTTGAATTATTTCAACTGTCGGGGAACTCACATGATGTAGTTTGGCAATTTTCTTAGCTGAGAGACCTCTATCGATGAGCTGGATGATGCTGTGTCTCTTTCTTGGGAATCTTCATGGTTGCTCCTCAATTTAAACAAGTGACCTTTTGTTTGGGAATCAGGTTTATACAACAGTGAGCTATTGGGGTATATGAGTACAGGTTGTAATTTGTAGTATACAGGAAGAAAAATTTCTTTCAAACACCACAAACAAAACAGTTGCAATGCAGTGACATGACAAGAATCTACATAACTAATCATATACTAAATAATTGCAAGTTAAATTTCTGTATGAGTTAGCCAAGATGATGGTCAATAAAATGAAGGTTGTCTCACACTCAAAGATGTAGTGGATGGTGAGGTATGGAGCCTGAAATACAAAAGTTGAAAACATTGTTACTGTTTTGCTTGTTACTGTATTTTGGGGATTAATTTTGTGTTTGATTAGTGGTGGCAGCATGTTGTGTAGACAGGGTGTTAATTTTGCTCACTTTATAGTCTATAATAGAGTTTTAGTGCTGCATTGAGTGAGAGGAGATAAATTAACCCTTGCAGCGCAGTGCTGAGAAGTGTGCATGTGATACTCCCATTTAAATCAGTATAAATAACTCTGCTATACTCAATTATATGGGCTGCTAAACTTGTATCTTCCAGTATAGGAGGACTGTATGGCGATAATATCAGCCTGGGCTTTTAGATAGTGGTTTTAATTTCGTAACAGAATAGTCATCCCCTGAGTTGTCCACTTATAACCCTTATAATTGATATGCACCTCCGTAGTTATACACATGGTTGCCTGTATTAGTGGAGTACTCTGATGTGTTTTGCTTTCCTAATGCTAAACCCCTAGCAATGCCTCTAGATAGACCATATGGAGAAATAGTATGCACCCTTTAGTTGTCAATTTTTTTATACTGTACAGTTCCTAGGGGAATAACAGAGGAACGACACAACAGAGCTGAATGGAGTTTATGAGTTTGTTCATTGACTTTACGAGTGTGAATTCATAAATAGTCATACATTAACCTAGCGGCATACTTTCTTTGGAAAATAACATTTCCGCTATGTCCAGGCAGTGACTGTTACACATTTTATGATACACAACTAGAAACAATAGATATTGTTAAACAATGAAAGGAAAGTATAGAATAAGATATATTAAATATATATATTTGCGGTTTATACTGTACATGTGATGCTGTTTCTAAATGCTTTGTAGATTTAATAAGAATACTTCAGTAGGATAATTTATCTGAAATGTTATTTTTGCTGCACACTCAGGAGTAACGAAATCTTGAAGTCAGGCTACCCTGCATGCATTTTTATTCATGAGACGGCTTTCACTGTACATTGAAGACACCAATAGGCATATGCATATGTTTCCCTAAGCATATGGTACGAATATTAGATGCACTTTCTAGTCTCTGTTTACTATTCCAACGTGAAGCTGCCAAAGTGGGTCCTGCTGAGAATAATGTCTGAACCAAGACAAACTCATCTGAATTTCATGAAATCTCTGCTCGACACCATGTCAAAGGATTGCCTCCCCTTCAGCCTTCTCTCAATCATGGAGGTACAGTAGTATTATTAACAAGTATACAAACTGTATCAGTCTCTATAGGAAGAAAAGCAAAAAACGACCTTTCCCTTAAAGCAGTATTACTCAATTTATATTATACTTGCAGATGATTTAACCTTTCTGTCTGGAGAACTCAAAGATTTAGCTCTTGCTTTATTTATCTTTTTAGAGATAAATATTAACATTGTTTTTAGTGGGTAAATGTTACTTTATAAACTTTTGGCAAGTCGATGGGAAAAAGTGTGAAACTCATTAGGCCTAAGCCACATGGCATGAAAATCAGAGCGAGTGGAATGCGTTAAAACATCGCATTCCATTCGGACCAATATTTGCCTGTGTGCCAGCACCCATAAGCGATTATTTTCTCAGCCCTAATCGGACAGACAAAACAATCGCAGCATGCTGCTGGTGCAATGCGATTCCAGATTCTCCCGCACCCATTCAAGTCTATGGGGTGAGAGAATAATCGCACTGCACTCGCATTACACCGGTGTACCGCGAGTGCAGGGCGAGAATGGCAATAGCCGGCAACGGAGGAGAGAGGGAGATAAATCCCTCCCTCTCTCTCCTCCGCAGTACCGGCCCGCCCCTCCTCAGAGGCAGCTGTGGTCCGATCGCACGAACGGACCTCAGTCTCAGTGACACTTGCATGACACTTGGCTGCCGCTGTGCTGCCAGCATGAGTCGAGTGTCATGCAAGGATCGCAGTAGTGCCCCATGTGACCCCAGCCTTAAAGTAAAACCGTCATCAATATGAGGTATACTATGTTCACAAATTAATAAATTTTTAGCATATAAAATAAATATTGTGCGCCATATTTTTTTTTTCTTTTATTAGCACATGCTAAATTTCATCTGTTTTGCAGAATCATAAATGACAAATCATGAATATTTATGAGAGGTTCCTGTCCAGCCTTATTAGAATGCAGTACATTATTTAAAAGGGATCTATCATGTAGACAGGTATGAAGACATCTATTATAAGGGCATCTATTAGGGATTTAACAAGGGAAGTAAAAGTAATTCCAATAATAGTATAATGATATACAGTAAGCTGTGCTAAAGTGTCTTCATTGTTAAGGATGAACTTAGGCTGGATTTCCACAAATGTATTTTTGCCCCTATCTGAATTGCATCATACAGATAATTGCTATGTTTAAATTGAATATGTCAGCATATTTTGCTATGTAATCATAAGGTAGAGGATAAGAAACTGATTTCAGGAATGTGTCAGTTATTAGGCTGTGTGATGTTGTTTCCATACAATTAGTGTTTTATCAGCAGGAGATTATCAATGCCAGGACTCCCGCTTGAGAACTGGTCCAATTGTACCACCATCATGATTAGCAGCTTACTGTCAATAGACATTGTATATAGAAATCCATGGTGTGGGTGAGGTTAGCTTTTTGAGCTCTCCTAGATGCTAGATCTAGAAACTCTGATTGTGTCACACATGCTGCACCCAGTAAATTAAGTGATACATTGATTGAATCAGGGCCTCATGTTGTACATTCTGATGATCTCACACGTGGTAGCAAAAACCTGGGGATAGATTCTCTTTAAATGGCTGGAATGCAATTATCAGTCCTTTTGTGACCTGCATATATATTTACTTTATTTAATCACCTTTTCTATATGAGAATATTAAATAAGCACTCCCATCCATATTTTCTAAATTAAATGTGTATATAAATGCATATAATGTAATGTACACTACAGTACAAAAGTTTAGGGTCACTTAGATATTTCCTTATTTTTTAAAGGAAAGCACATTTTTTTCAATAAAGTTAACATTAAATTAAACAGAAATACACTCTATACATTGTTAATGTGGTAAATGACTATTCTAGCTGCAAACGTCTGTTTTTTAATGCAATATCTACATAGGTATATAGAGGCCCATTTCCAACAACTACCACTCCAGTGTTCTAATGGTACATTGTGTTTGCTAACTGTGTTAGAAGGCTAATGGCTGTTTAGAAATTCCTTGAAAACCCTTGTGCAAGTATGTTAGCACAGCTGAAAACAGTTTTGCTGATTAGAGATGCTATAAAACTGACCTTCCTTTGAGCTAGTTGAGAATCTGGTGCATTACATTTGTTGGTTCCATTAAACTCTCAAAATGGCAAGAAAAAGAGAACTTTCATGTGAAACTCGACAGTCTATTCTTGTTCTTAGAAATGAAGGATATTCCATGCAAAAAATTGCCAAGAAACTGAAGATTTCCTACTCCCTTCAGAGGAGAGCACAAACAGTCTCAAGTGTAGAAAGAGAAGTGGGAGGCCCCGCTGCACAACTGAGCAACAAGAGAAGTACACTAGAGCATCTAATTTGAGAAATCGATGCCTCACAAGTCTTCAACTGGTAGCTTCATTAAATAGTCCCCGCAAAACGCCAGTGTCAACGTCTACAGTGAAGAGGCGAATCTGGGATGCTGGCCTTCATGGCAGAGTGGCAAAGAAAAAGCCATATTTGAGAATGGCTAATAAAAGAAAAATATTTATATGGGCAAAAAAACACAGACATTGGACAGAGGAAGATTGAAAAAAAGTGTTATGGACAGACAGATCGAAGATTGAGGTGTTTGGATCACATTGGAACATTTGTGAAATGCAGAACAACTGAAAAAATGCTGGAAAAGTGCCTAACGCCATCTGTCAAGCATGGTGGAGGTAATGTGACGGTCTTGGGTTGCTTTGGTGCTGGTAAAGTGGAAGATTGTACAATATAAAAGGGATTTTGAATAAGGAAGGCTATCACTCCATTTTGCAATGCCATGCCATACCCTGTGGACAGCGCTTGATTGGAGCCAATTTCATCCTACAACAGGACAATAACCCAAAGCAGACCTCCAAATTATGCATAAACTATTTAGGAAACATGCAGGCAGCTGGTATTCTATCTGTAATGGAGTTACCAGCCCAGTCACTATAGATCTGTTGTGGGAGCAGCTTGACCGTATGGTACGCAGAAAGTGCTCATCAAGCCAATCCAACTTGTGGGAGGGTCTTCTGGAAGCATGGGGTGAAATATCTCCAGATTACCTCATCAAATTAACAGCTAGAATGCAAAGGTCTGCAAACTGGAATTACTGCAAAGGGAGCATTCTTTGACGAAAGCAAAGTTTGAAGGAAAAAATTATTATTTCAAGTAAAAATCATTATTTCTAACCTCGTCGATGTCTGGACTATATTTTCTATTCATTATGCAACTCATTTGATAAATAAAAGTATGATTTTTCATGGAAAAGACTAAATTGTTTGGGTGACCCATATTTTTTGAACTGTAGTGTATATATAAATACCTACCACTACTCTCTCCAGTGTGCAGCACCATTCTGTTCCTCTTCTCAGTGACATTGCCACAACTGAGAATAGCCGGCTCACTCTATGCTGTAACTCTCTTTTACCATATACCGTATTTTTCGCTTTATAAGACGCACCTGATTATAAGACGCACCCCCAAATTTGGTGAAGGAATAGAGAATTTTTTAATAAATGGGGTCCGTCTTATAATGCCAGTGTCCTTCTAACAAATAATATAGGGTATATGTGCCTCATAGCCCCCTCATCCTAAAATTAGCCCCCTTAATCTGGATATGGCCACCTTATATTGAACACGTCCCCCAGTGATGCTACATTTCCCCTATGGCTGGCACACATCCTCTATGGCTGGCACACGGCCCCTGTGGCTGGCACACAGGCCCACTCTGGCTGGCACACAGGCCCACTGTGGCTGGCACACAGGCCCACTGTGGCTGGCATACAGGCCCACTGTGGCAGGCAGACAGGCCCACTGTGGCAGGCAGACAGGCCCACTGTGGCAGGCAGACAGGCCCACTGTGGCTGGCAGACAGGCCCACTGTGGCTGGCAGACAGGCCCACTGGGGCAGGCAGACAGGCCCACTGGGGCAGGCAGACAGGCCCACTGGGGCAGGCAGACAGGCCCATTGGGGCAGGCAGACATCACCCTCTGTTACATATCGCCCCCATGTTGCTGCTTTTAGTAAAATAAACTCTTTCCTTACCTTCTGCAGCACTGTCTTGTCTTGTGTCTCCCTCCTCGGGGTTGAGCTCCTGCAGTGTCTCCTGCACTTCCTACTTCCTGGTTCTAGTGCAGGTCATGTGATCAGGACAGCAGAGAGATATCTCTGTGTGCCTAATCACAGCAGCAGGAGGGAGACCGGGCAGATGCTGGAGGAGGGGAGTAAAGAGTTTATTATTTTACTATGGGCAGCAGCACGGGAGGCTATAGCTAACACAGGGGGAGGGGGGATCCTGCGCGATCAAAGGTAAGCACAGGCAGATATAATATGTGCAGCTCCCCCAGCCCATCAGCGCGATGCAGTTTCAGCACCACGCTTCTGATGGACAGCGGCTGTGCATATTATATGAGCGGGAGCAGGAGATCAAACGCTGCCGCTCCCAGCTTTTCCTGCCCCCAGCAGCCCCCAGCACCGCTCCAGAGCTGCCCGCACCTCCACAAGACTCTGTATATATATATATATATATATATATATATATATATATACACCCCCCCTCCCGTATATTCGGATTATAAGACGAACCCCCTACTTTCCCCCAAAATTTGGGGGAACATAAGTGCGTCTTATAAAGCGAAAAATATGGTAATCTATAGAGTCTCATTCTATTGCTCCATAGGTTTACATTGTAAAAGTCACTTCCGGGTCACGCAGAGCACAATATGACCCAGAGACATCTTGGAGAAGAGGAGAAGAACAGAGCTGGAGAAAAGAGAGAGCAGAGGTAGATGATTATATTAGCACATTTATACTACATTACTTGCACATATACACACATTCCATAGATTCCATAGATTCTGGAAGGTCTGTTTTTTCATAATCAACAAGAAAAAATGATCTAAAAGCTGATTAGGTGCAATAAGCATAGTTTATACCTCCCTTACTTTTAATTTTTTGACTTTTACCTTTTAACAATTAGAAAATTTAAAAAAAGAAAAATAGAGGAGTTATCAGTTATAAAACAAATTGGTCGAAGGGAAAATGCTTAAATAAATAAATAAACAAACCAACATTTCTATACTTGATACTTATTGGTGTTCTAAGTGTGTGTTATGACTTGCATGTTTATGATCAGACTCCTTGGTCAGACATATTTCATCACTTACACATGCATGATGCCTGAATACAGAGACGTTTAATATTCCATGAAAACACTTTTTTTCTTCCTGTTCATCTCTAGTCATGGAAAAATAAGACATGTCCCCTCTATTCACCAGACTTGTAAATGATGCAGTCTAGTGGTTTATTGAAGGACAATGATTGACGTTCAGGTCTCAATTCTTATCTTTATTTTGGCTGGACCCTAAGTCCTTTCCCTTCAGTGAACCACTACTTTGCTAGCAATTCTTGTGAATGTCTGTGACATTTCCATATTCTTCTACCCATGAGCATTCAGACATATGATTGATATTAGTGTCTGATGGTGAGTGACCTCTGCCTCCGACTTACAGCTCCATTCAAATGATGGAGAGGGTGTTGCATGGCCGAGTGCTTTCTCTTGATTGCAGATCCAGTAGAATAGAAACTGCACTATTAAATCAGATTAAAGCTGGAGGGAAAGCTCATTGTCAACGGATGATTGAGGGTATGGCTAAAGGAGGAAGCTATTAGTATCCGGATAACTTTGGGGGTTATCTATCAAAAAGGAGAAAATGGTAATAGAAGCTGAGCTTCTGGGGGAAAACCTCCGATCTGAGTTTCTTCAGTTGCTACAATCATTTTTCACTCTCAGGTTCAGATATAACCCTAGCACTGCAGGATTTCTAACCTTTAAACATGTATTAAACAGTAATAGACAAGGTTCTAGTCTTATCATCAACACCTTGTGACGCAACGCTTATCACTTCATCTCCCTTCTCCTCCGACAACGACTTGATGATGCAGTGTGGCGGATTATTATGTAAATTCTATGCAGTGACCTAGTGCTTCTGGTCCTTAAAACAGATGGGTCTGATTCAAATCAACATATTTTAATTTTCGCAGTAGGGAATAACCACTATCTATGCATTATGTTGCTTTGCTATGCAAATCACAAACAGATCATTACCATAAACTCAACACTTACTGTGGATGGTGAGGTTTGAGTTATAGATGTACATGCAGGTATAATTTATGTCATCTCCTGTCTGCAGGAGGCTTCGGATAGACAGATTGGCCATCGTAAAATGGGCAATTTGTTTGTGTTTGAAAAGAGCTCATTTTTGTTGAAGAGTGACTAAGACCCGCAACACACATCTGTTTTTTTAGTACGTGTGCGGTACGTATTTGCACGTACCGGAGACTCGTACACACGGAGACCCATGCTATTCAATGGTAGATGGCACACACACGTAAAATCACACGGAACGTGTGTCCGTGTGATAAGTACGTGTGTGCGCTTTTCTGCATGGACGACATGTCCGTTTTTGGCCGGCAGCACGCAGTCACGGACCCGCTAAAGTCTATGGGTCCGTTCCTGCACGGACCGCACACAGAGTATGTCCGTGTTCAGCACGTTTCGTGCGTGTGTGTTTTTACACTAGCGATCTTATTTTGTTTTTTTTTAAATTAAATTCAGTATACTTACCTTTTTTTCTGCTGTTCTCAGTCATACTTACATTGGCGCTCGTTTTTTTTCTTTCCCCGGCTCATACCGCTCCCCGATCACCAGCGCGGCGAGGAACAGCTGTGCAGAGAATACGCGGCAACAATTACTTTGAATATGCCGGCCGCTCATTAGTCAATCTCGTATTCCCTGCTTTCCCCACCCACAGACGCCTGTGATTGGTTGCAGTCAGACATGCCCCCCACGCTGAGTGACAGGTGTCTCACTGCACCCAATCACAGCTGCCGATGGGCGTGTCTATACTGTGCAGTAAAATAAATAAATAAATAATTAAAAAAAAACACGGTGTGCGGTCCCCCCAATTTTAATACCAGCCAGATAAAGCCATACGGCTGAAGGCTGGTATTCTCAGGATGGGGAGCCCCACGAAGCCCCAGCCTAACAATATCAGTCAGCAGCCGCCCAGAATTGCCATATACATTATATGCGACAGTTCTGGGACTGTACCTGGCTCTTCCCGATTTGCCCTGGTGCATTGGCATTCGGGGTAATAAGGAGTTTTTGGCAGCCCATAGCTGCCAATAAGTCCTAGATTAATCATGTCAGGCGTCTCCCCGAGATACCTTCCATGATTAATCTGTAAATTACAGTAAATAAACACACACACCCGAACAATCCTTTATTAAAAAAAAAACACTAACAAATTGCCTTGTTCACCAATTTTATAAGCCTGAAAAAGCCCTCCATGTCCGGCGTAATCCAGGATGGTCCAGCGTTGCTTCCAGCTGTGCTGCATGAAGGTGACCGGAGCTGCAGAAGACACCGCCGCTCCTGTCAGCTCCACGCAGCTAATGAAGGGAATAGCGCCATCAGCTGTATTCAGCGTTGGCCGCGAGTAACCTCAGTGACAGCTCAGCTGATCGCGCGGCTGTCTTCAGTTGCTGCGTGGAGCTGACAGGAGCGGCGGTGTCTTCTGCAAAAAATTAACCTCACATTGATGATGAAAGCAAAGAGGAGATAAAAGGAGGCACCATGGTATGTGTCCAATGTTTTCACTATAATTCTCACTATATTTTATGAGATTTATGCTCTTCATGAACCAAGAATGGCCACCATAGGCCAGAGGTATTCCCTTGACTCATTTAGGCACATAGCATCCTCCAATAGATCTTTAATAAACCAAATCAAATGGTGGCCGATTGACAGTATTAAACACTGTCTATATGATTTGGCACATACAATACATACAGTTGAAACTAGAAGTTTACATACACTGTATAAAAAGACACATAAGCATGTTTTTCTCACTATCTGACATGAAATCAGAATAAACCTTTTCTGTTTAGGTCAATTAGGATTGCCAAACTGGTTGCAAAGTGGCTTAAGGATAACAAAATCAAGTTTTGGAGTGGCCATCACAAAATTGAAAATTTATGGGCAAAAGTGAAAAGGCCGATGCGAGCAAGCCGACCTACAAACATGGCTCAGTTATTCTAGTTCTGTCAGGAGGAATGGGCCCAAATTCCTACCAACTATTATAAGAAGCTTGTGGAAGTATATCCAAAACATTTCAGCCAAGTCATACAGTTTAAGAGCAACGGTACCAAATACTAATGAAATGTATGTAAACTTTTGACTTTGCAGAAAGTAATAAAAATGCCTTAAACATTCTCTATCTCTCATTATTCTGGCATTTGGCAAAATGAAATAATTTTGGTTCCTAATAGACCTAAAACAGGAAAGGTTTATTCTGATTTCATGTCAGATAGTGAGAAAAATATGCAGATGTGTCTTTTTAGATAGTGTATGTAAACGTCTGGTTTCAACTGTACATGATACTTACTATATAACAATATCCTAACATTGTTCTACTACTGGTTTAAGTCTTATTTTTAAACTATGATATGCAATACATGTTTGTGTCTTTAATGGAATAAAGGTAATGTCATGATCCAGGCCGGCTTTTCTCTGCTGTGGTTACACCCAGCTCTAGCCTGGTCATGTCAGGGGTTAACTTCCCTTGCCTCCTTCTGGATCCCAGAACACTATATCTTGCCTCTCTACCTATGGTTCACTGCCAGTGATACTTCTGCCTTGAAGCTTGTTTACTGGCTCTGGTGATTGCTCCTTGTCTGTCCTGACTCCCTGCTATGGTGTCCTGACTTGTACCCTCCCCCGTTCATCTGCCTGTCTCGGTCACTGACTTCCTGCTCCTGTCTGTTGTTTGTGTTTTCCTCTGCATACTTGATCTCCCGGCTTCCGATTCAGTTCTGGTTTCTGACTTGATTGTGATACTCTCCTTGTAGTGATTTGACTTTTCTGGGTAGACCCTGACTGTTTGACTACTCTATTGAACGCTGGTGGTTCGCCTGTTAACTGCCTGCTGACGTTTTTCTGCTGTACGTCAGCACTTTCTGTTACAGTGGGACTTTGTCTCTCCTTCACTATTCTGCTGCCACCTAGTGGAGAATACGCTGTGCTACGTCTTACTAGTCCTTTGTACAGCGTGATAGGTACATTTTGTAGGACTGACTGGTATAGGCAAATGGCATTACTATGTTGGCAGGCACCTGTCTGGGGAGTAACTAGGTAAACGTTAGGCATTGCAAGTGTCTATACATTATGGGCACAATTCATCATCTGTGGATTTTTTTTATATTTTGTTTCTCTTAACTTGTGGAATTCACTGATAGGGTTTTTATGGGAAAAAAAAGTCATTAAAATATTGCACACAGTTTATGACTTTTTTGCAAAGTGATAAATGGTCTTGATGTTTTTAACTAGTTTTAAAACTATTTAGAGCAAAAAGTTGCAAGTGTTTTAATTTTTTAAATGTCTCATTTTTTTTTTTAAAACCATTTTATTGTACATAAAACCACTCCAAGAGGGAAGGCGGGGATGGTGGAAGGGAACAAGGTACATTTTTATCAAATTTTGTGACTTTTTGAACAGTCACAAATAATGAATCAGCCAAAAACATTTTGATACCCTAAACTATGTCCACATTGGTGAACTAAATAAAATAAAGAAACAGGTGAACACTTATAAATTAGACTTAAAGAAGGTGCAAATAGAAAGACCAAAAACACCAAAAAGTTAAAAAAATAGGAGCTAATGCAATTGTGAATAGGGCCTTCTGAGTACAGTGGAACCTCGGTTTACGAGTAACTTGATGTGCGAGTATTTCCCTATACGAGCAAAGCTTGCTGTAAATATGTAACTCAGTTTACGAGCAATCTTTGCTGTACGAGCGAATACTCACCGCACACACTTTCGGTTTTGTACTTTCACCGCGCTCTGACCCGCTCTTGCAGTCCACACAAACACGAACACACACGCATAAACACGCACAAACACACACACAAACTCACACATATTATGATCACCTTACCTTTTGTTCCCTCACCAGCCTCCTGGTTCTTGTAGTCCTGCAGTATGTGTATCGAGTAACCATCGCAACGATGGAGGAACGTCCGCTGTGAGCAGTTCTCAAAGGCAGCGCGCTCACCAATTAGAGGCAAGTTGCTCCTGCTTATGACATGGACGCTGACAGCGGAAGCTCCTGCATCGTCGCGATGGTTACCCAATACACATACTGTACCTGCGGACTACAAGAACCAGGAGTGTAAGGGGAGCATAGATTGTGTGTTTTTCTTCGTGTTTGTGCATGTTTGGAATGGCATAATAGGGGACATTGCACAAGTTGTGGAATAAATTGTTTGAGCTTCCATTATTTCCTATAGGAAATTTTGCTTTGCTAGACGCGTAACTTGGTTTACAAGCACACTTCAAGAACAGATTGTTCTCGGAAACCAAGGTTCCACTGTATTATAATTTTGTATTTTGTTATATTGTTTCTGGGATGTGACTGATTTTCATGGTTATGACATCAACTGCAGCATCTATCAACATGATGTACACTGGTTATGGGACATCGAAAGCGTCAATGTGAGAAATATTTGCAAAAATTTTGACTCAAGGGGAGTATGAAGGTTTCATCTGCAAAATGAAAGTCACTTGTAAATGAATCAATATGATTTTTACACTTCATTAGCTGTCGTATTACACCAAATACTGATTAAGAAAACATTGCTATTATTATTCATAGAAAGAAAAAATAAACCTTGAAGAAGATGATGGTTTTTTACACATCGCATAAAGTGCACAGGCAAAAATAGACTAAGAAAGAATTGGCTTCCTTCCGATGGCAACTTCTTATACTCTATGATACCCATTTTTTCAATATATTTATACAGGAAGAAACCCTGCAGAAACTGACACCAGAGATCTAGCTTAAGGCAAGTTAATTAGGCCTTATTCACATCATGTCCATGTCCACGCTCATGGCTCCGTCAGGGGCATCTGTCAAGATCCATTTATTTGCGCCCCCAATGGAGTCAGTGACTTTAATTAGGCAAAAAGAGTCCAAAAGACATAACTTAGGACTCTGGTTCTCCTTCTTTGTTGTTCAGATTTTAATTGCATTGCTGGGTCTCTTAAGTGACTCTTCGATGTAGCCCTAGCATTCAACAGTATTGATACCGTCTTGAAAGATCAGCAGGGCTTAGATACAGTGGCTCAGTTTCATATGTGACAGTATAGCTCTAATAATGTAGTTATTAAATAATTTTAAATAATTGTCAGATATCAACTCTACAGTGAAAAATTTTCAGTATAGTTTAATACAGTGATTCACAGGTAATGACATCTCTGATTTACTGATCATTTACTTTCCTTCTTTTCCTCTATCTAGACCAAGAAACATCTTCTAGCCCTCACTCATCTATGCAAATAACCTGAAAATGTCTAGCTCAGTGCTCCCTCCACAGTAAAACTGCCTTCCTTATTGCACCACACAATGCCAGTATTATTTCTTATGTTCTACTCAGTATTTGTGCCCCAGCAGTGCTCCACTATACCATCCACAAAACAATAATGGCTTAAATGACTTAAGGCCCCGTTACACGCAACGACGTATCTAACGATATATCGCTGGGATCACGGATTCCGTGACACACATCCGGCATCGTCAGCAACATCGTTGCGTGTGACACCAACGAGCGGCCGTTAATGATGGAAAATACTCACCAAATCGCCCATTGTTGACACGTCGTTCATTTTCAAAAAAACATTGATTGTTGAAGACGCAGGTTGTTCGTCGTTCCCGAGGCAGCACACATCGCTATGTGTGACACCTCGGGAACCACAAACTACAGCTTACCTGCAGCCGCCGGCAATGAGGAAGGAAGGAGGTGGGTGAGATGTTACGGCTGCTCATCTCCGCCCCTCCGCTTCTATTGGGCGGCCGCTTTGTGACGCCACTCTGATGCCGCATGAACCGCCCCCAGTGACGTCGCTAGGCAGGTAAGTATGTGTGATGGGTGTTAGTGATGTTGTGCGCCACGGACAGTGATTTACCAGTGATGCACAAACGACGGGGGCGGGTACACTTGCTAGCGATATCGATAGCGATATCTCTGCGTGTAAAGCCCCCTTTACAGTCATGGATGAAAATGTTGGTTCCCTTAAAATTGTTGCAGAATATGAATTATTTCCCCTAAAAATTTATTGCAGTTACACATGTTTTATTATACTCAAAAAACATAGAAAAAAGGCTAATTGGTCATCATTTTGCACAAAGCACTAAATGTGGGCATATTGTGGGTAAAAAATTTAGTTTCAAGCATGTGATGGTCGTATAAAATCACCTATGGTAAGTAACAGGTGTGGGCAATCTGAAATTCACACCTGAAACCAGATAGAAACGGAAATGTTGACTGCTTCTTTGCATTGTGTGTCTGTGTATGCCAAACTAAGCGTGGAGAACAGAAAGAGGAAAAGAACTGTCTGAGCACTTGTAACGTTAAGATTGTTAATATTTTTCAACAATTTTGATTCTCAAGTCTATCTACACAGATCTTGATGTTCCTTTGTCCACGGTGAGCAACATAATCAAGAGGTTTAGAAACCACGGCACTGTAGCTAATATCACTGGACGTGGAAGGCAGAGAAAAATTGCTGGAAGTCTGTAATGCAGGACAGTCCAGATGGGATGATGGATAAGCCTGGTATGTCAATTCATGCACTCTACTTTCCCATGAACTGATCTTCACTCCACTTTGCTCTGCTGTGTGTGCTAATACCTGGTATGTCAATTCATGCACTCTACTTTTGCACTATATCTGACCTGTTCTTTCTTTGCTTCAATATCTTCCTGACATCCTCCAGCATCTCAGTGTGATCTTTCCCCCCTGTTTTGCACCCCCCTTTTATGACCTTTGTTTATTTTGCCTATGTTAAGCTGCATCCATTTTTTTTTTCTTTGATTGAGTGATCAAGGGGTTAGTCTTGCAACCCACCCCTTCACAGCTGAGTGCACTTGTATGTGTATATAGTGGGGCAACTAAAAGTCTGCACAAGACTTTTCGTCTGCACCAATACAAGTATGCACCATATAAGTATGATGCATTGAATTAGGCCAGAATTGGGCCGGAAGTGACCGGAAGGTAACAGCATACATAGTCACTGTAAACAATGTTTGTGTTTCTATTCACTTTCACCCCTATAATACATCACTTTTTACTGCCACCACTGATCCCTAAAGCCAGTAATGAACTTTTCATCTCTCCCTCCATCCTCCCCACCCATCTCACCTTCCCCTCAGATATTTTCTTCCACATTACACCCAGTGTCTCCAGACACACACGTCCATCTCATGGCCTCTCCTGCTCCCACTTAATAACACTCTCACTGCTTCTCCTCACTGCTGGGGATATTGCTTCAAATCCTGGTCCTCCTCACCACATCCCTATTGTCACTTCAAATCCTCTTCAACAACCTAACAAAAATTTCCGCAACCTCGCAAACCTCATACCCATTCACCCAGCCCCCGCTCCCCCAGTCCCACTAACAGGAGCTCTATGGAACGCTCGCTCTGTCTGCAACAAACTATCCTACATTCATGATCTGTTCATTACTAAGAAACTCTCCTTCCTCGCCATCACAGAAACCTGGCTCACCCCCTCTGACACTGCCTCTCCTTCTGCACTTTCTTATGGCGGTCTCCAACTCTCTCACACCCCCCGCCCCACTAACAAGCATGGTGGAGGAGTTGGTTTGCTCCTGTCCGACCAATGCTCCTTTACACCAATTCCACTACCACCCTCTGTCACGCTCCCCTCTTTTGAGGTGCACTCCGTACGCATCTACGCCCCCTCCAACCTTCAACTGGCTGTCATTTACCGCCCTCCAGGGCCAGCCACTGCCTTTTTTGACCATTTCACCACCTGGCTACTACACTTCCTTTCCACCGACATCCCCACCATCATCATGGGTGATTTCAATATCCCCATTGACACTTCCCACTCATCTGTCTCCAAACTTCTAACACTCACTTCCTCCTTCAACCTCACCCAATGGCCTTCTGCAGCTACTCACAAAGATGGCCACACGCTGGACCTCATCTTCACTCGCCTCTGTTCCCTATGTAACCTCTCTAACTTGCCTCTCCCCCTGTCTGACCACAACCTACTCACATTCTCTTCCCTCTCTTCTCCAAGTATGCAACCCCCCCTCCACAAATTTTCACACCCTCGCAGAAATATCAAACACATTGATTTACACGCCCTTTCTCAGTCCCTTCTCCCCCTCACAGACATTACATTTCTACATGATGCAGATGCCGCTGCAACTTTATACAACACTACAATCTCTGCAGCTCTCGAATCAGCTGCCCCCCTCACACACACCAAAACCCACACAATCAACAGGCAACCCTGGCACACAAGGCAGACTAAAGAACTTAGACGGGCTTCCAGAATTGCTGAGCGCAGATGGAAGAGGTCTCATTCCACTGAGCACTTCATTGCATATAAAGAGTCCCTCACCACTTTCAAGTCTACACTTACTGCTGCAAAACAAACCTACTTCTCATCCCTCATATCTTCTTTCTCTCACAACCCTAAACAGCTATTCAACACTTTCAATTCTCTCCTCCGTCCTCCGGCACCACCTCCCTCTCCTCTCATCTCAGCTGAAGACTTTGCCTCTTTCTTCAAGCGGAAGATTGACAACATCAGAGCAAGCTTTGGCCCACAATCACCACAGCCCCTCATCATAGCTACTCATCCCTCTTCCTCCAAATCCAGCTTCTCCACCATGACAGAAAACAATCTCTCCACTCTACTCTCAAGATCACATCTAACCACCTGTGCACTGGACCCGCTCCCATCGCACCTCATCCCCAACATCATCGCAGTCCTCATCCCAGCCCTAACCCATCTCTTCAACCTATCACTAGCAAGTGGTGTATTTCCTTCATGCTTTAAACATGCCTCTATTACACCCATCCTCAAAAAGCCCTCCCTTGACCCATCCTCTGAGTCAAACTATCGCCCCATATCCCTTCTCCCCTACGCCTCAAAACTACTGGAACAGCATGTCCATCTTGAATTGTCCTCATACCTCTCCTCCTGCTCCCTCTTTGACCGGCTTCAATCTGGCTTCCGACCACATCATTCTACCGAAACTGCCCTAACCAAAGTCATCAATGATCTACTAACCGCCAAAGCCAAGCGACACTACTCTATCCTCCTCCTCCTGGACCTGTCCTCTGCCTTCGACACAGTAGACCATTCCCTCCTACTACAGATTCTCTCATCTCTGGGCATCACAGACTTGGCCCTATCTTGGATCTCCTCATACCTAACCGACCGAACTTTCAGCGTCTCCCATTCTCACACCACTTCCTCATCTCGCCCCCTATCTGTCGGTGTCCCTCAAGGCTCAGTTCTTGGACCCCTGCTGTTCTCCATCTATACCTTCGGCTTGGGACAGCTCATAGAGTCCCACGGCTTCCAGTATCATCTCTATGCTGATGACACACAGATCTACCTCTCTGGACCTGACACTACCTCTCTACTAACCAAAATACCACAATGTTTGTCTGCTATTTCATCCTTCTTCTCTGCACGATTCCTAAAACTTAACATGGACAAAACAGAGTTTATTGTCTTTCCTCCTCCTCACTCATCTCCTCCAACAAGCCTTTCCATCAAACTTGATGGTTGCTCACCCACCCCAGTCTCACAAGCTCGTTGCCTTGGAGTGACCCTAGACTCTGCGCTATCCTTCAAGCCACACATCCAAGCACTCTTCAACTCATGCCGATTACAACTCAAAAATATCTCCCGGATCCGTGCTTTTCTTAACCAAGAATCTGCAAAAACATTAGTGCATGCCCTCATCATCTCCCACCTCGACTACTGCAACCTCCTGCTCTCTGGCCTCCCTTCCAACACTCTTTCACCCCTCCAATCTATCCTAAACTCTGCAGCCCGTTTAATCCACCTCTCCCCTCGCTACTCCCCAGCCTCGCCACTCTGCCAATCCCTTCACTGGCTTCCCATCGCCCAACGACTCCAGTTCAAAACATTAACCATGACATACAAAGCCATGCACAACCTGTCTCCTCCCTACATCTGTGACCTAGTCTCCCAGTACCTACCTGCACGCAACCTTAGATCCTCACAAGATCTCCTTCTCTGCTCCTCTCTTATCTCCTCTTCCCACAATCGTGTACAAGATTTCTCCCGTGCATCCCCCATACTCTGGAACGCTCTACCTCAGCACATCAGACTCTCCACTACCGTGGAAAGCTTCAAGAGGAACCTCAAGACCCACCTCTTACAACAAGCCTACAACCTACAATAGCCCTCAGCCCAGTAGACCACTGCGCAACCAGCTCTGTCCTCACCTATTGTACCATCACCCATTCCCTGTAGACTGTGAGCCCTCGCGGGCAGGGTCCTCTCTCCTCCTATACCAGTCTGTCTTGTACTGTTAATGATTGTTGTACGTATACCCTCTTTCACTTGTAAAGCGCCATGGAATAAATGGCGCTATAATAATAAATAATAATAACAATAATAATAATAAGGAGACCCTAATTAAGTTCCAAACAAATTTAAGTTGCCTGCAGGCTTAGGGTGCATTGGAATCAATACAACCTATCTGTCAACATTTGATTTAAATGAAATGTCATGGAAGGAGACCCAAGAGGACCTCACTGCTGACACAGAGACATAAAAAAGCTAGACTGCAGTTCACCAACATGTACTTTAGAAAACCAAAGTCCTTCTGGGAAAGGGTCTTGTGGAGAGATGAGACAAAGATAGAGCTTTTTTTTATAGAGCACATCATTCTACTGTTTACCAAAAATGAAATGAGGCCTACAAAGGAAAGAACACAGTACCTACAGATGTTTTGGGGTTGTTTTGCTGTCTCTGTCATTGGGTGCCTAGACTATGTGCAAGGCATCATGAAATCTGAAGATTACCCAATCCAAGATTAATCCAAGATTTGGATTGAAATGTAGTGCTCTGTGCCAGATTACGTCTTAGGTCAGTGGTGGGGAACTTTTTTTTTGTCCCAAGAGCCATTTAGAAATGTCTACCATCATTCGGGGTCCCCACTTTCAACCTGAAACTTCCCCTGCTATATTTGATCAAACAATTAATTAACTCACCCCTTACTGTGGTGGCTGGGGCTACTTCTCTGTGTTGTGGCTGTGATGTTAGGTGGTATTAATGTTGCTTCTCTTTTGCTTTTTCAGGTTTGTCTTGGTCTAGAGCACTGCTTGTGCATACAGTGAAGGATTAGGTCCTCACATTAGCCAGTGCTAGCTTGTGGAGGATGTACCTTGTGGGTGGGGTTAGTGCATAATGTACTTCCGTTCCACAGAACTTAAAAGAGGGGTGGCAGCCCCAATGACCCCAGTATTGTACATGCCTCCCATTACTGTGCGTTTCCCCTGAGTAATGTCTGTGCCCTCCAGTGAAGTATGTGTCCCTAAGTGATGGCTGTGCCCCTAGTGATGTATGTACCCACCGTGATGTATATACCCCCAGTACCCTATGTGTCCCCCAGTGATGCCTGTGCCTCAGCATCTCCTGTGGTGTATAGATGCCAAATTCCCCTGTGACGTATATGCCCCCAGTCCCTCCTGTGATGTATATGCCCCAACGTCTCCTGTGATGTATATGCCACAGCCCCTTCTATGATGTATATGCATTAGTGTCTTCTGTGATGTATATGTCCCAGCCCCTGCTGTGATATATATGCCCCAGCATCTCCTGTCATAAATACTGCAGCCCTCATAACAAAAAAGGTGTAAGTGCAATATTTTTCAGAATGTAATACTTCATTTTTTGGAACAAGTTCAAGGGTGCTAATACTTTTGGCCATGACTGTATAGTATTAGTGCCCTCTATTGTGTCTCAATATTGACTGTTAGCCTCAAAATATATCAAAGCAGATTCACAGTTTTTAACATATACAGCAGGTGAAATAAGTATTGAACAGAACACAAAGAAAGAGCCAACAAAACCTTCAAGATTTGGATTGTTTATATGAGGAAGAAAAGGCCAAAATTACACATGAGCAATGCATGTGACTAGTTTCTCCATATAGGGGGTGTCTTGAAACTGTCATCACTAGAGATGAGCAGACCAGTTGAAGTTTAGTTTGGCGGCTTCAGTTGGACTTTAGATAAAGTTCGGTTTGGGACTCGGACTTGATTTGAACTCCGATGGAAGTCCCAATTTGGTCAGTTCGGGTCTTCGCCCACATGCAGCCAGCCATAAACAGAACACTTGTGGAGGAGGGTGGGCTGGGTTTTTCCATTTTTTATTGCTGCACACTACATCTGATTACGTAATCCATATGAAGTCCCACAATGATCCTCTTCTTTGCTGTATCCAGAGGCAGCAGAGAGGGACAACATGTCAGCAAGGTCCAGGAATCACTGACAGCTGAGAGGGACCCGGCTGTGAGCAGGTGACATCATTCTGTTCACCTGAGGTCCCATCCGGATTTCCATGATGTGACCTTAGGCAACCTGACTGCTAGAGATGTCAGACTGTGAGATACGGCTGTGACTCACAATCTGACAGGCCGGCAGTCAGGTCACCAGAGGTCACACTGGGGGCATTCCCCGCTTTTGAGGTTTAGTGTTTGTACTGAACATAAACTTTACAGAAAAACAAAATTCAGGTTCAGAGTTCAGATGCTTTATGTATGAAAACCACTCTTGTGAGCATTGCTGTGCTCTGGTACACTCAGTCCTCAGCCCAGTGCCAGCCGCTTGTAGTGTTTGATTGCCACACACTAGGAGTAACAACAGTATGATTAGATATAGTGTGCCCCTAACAAAAAAAATGGAAAAACCCCACACAACCAATCCCGGAAGTGATCTGGCTGCATGTAGACAGAGATCCGAACGGCCAAATTAGTGACTTTTATTGGGGTTAAGGTAAAGTCTGGGTCCCAAACCAATTCTAAAGTCCAGCTGAATCTGAACATTTAGAACATAAAAAGACCCAATAAACTAAATATATGAAACATTGCCCTCTTTGATCTAGTAGTATGGTTGTTGCTTGGGGTGCGAGAGGTTGTGAGTTTCAATCCCAACCAGAGCTCATGGACTGTGACAATATATAAAACATTGTAATTTTTAACAGCTCCAAAAAAGGGTTTGAAGAGGTGAAATTTAAAATATTTATGGGCAAAGCTAAAAAGGCAGGTACGAGCAAGGCAACCTACAAACGAGACTCAGATACACCAGTTCTGTCAGGAGGAATGGGCCCAAATTACTACCAACTATTGTGAGAAGCTTGTGGAAGGATATCCAAAACGTTTGACCCAAGTCATACAGTTTAAGGGCAATGGTACCAAATAGTAATGTAAACTTTTGAACTTGCAGAAAGTCATAAAAATGCCTTAAAACATTCTTTCTCTCATCATTCTGGCATTTGGCAAATATAAATAATTTTCATAATCCTAATTGACATAAAACGGGAAAGGTTTATTCTGATTTTATGTCAGATAGTGAGAAAAAAATTCATATGTGTTTTTTGGTGTAAGTAAACTTCTGGTTTCAGATGTATTTCGGTGTCAGTGATGTGAATCATTCCCAACGTGACCATCTGAGACCAATCAAAAGCCTTAGCATGTGACAGATTTTTAGATTTGACAGAGTGTCAAGCTTTGGGGAATTTAATAACAAATTTGATTTGTTCCAAAGAAATGCTGTTCAGGTGCTCAGGTTTAATGGTTTAATTTATATATATATGGGGCGTGTCCTGGCTATGGAGGAGTGAGGACGTGTTTGTCTCAGCTCCTGCCACTGGACTACATTACTGACAATTAAACCAGCCCAAGAGCCTGGAAGAAAAAGGATATGCAGCGGAGGAGAAGGGAGAGCTCCCAGGGGCCCAGCAGAGGAGCGTCACGGACAGGGGAGAAGGGAATTAGAGGCTTCCTTACCGGGCCGAAGCAGAGGACAGCACCGCAGACATCTTCCAAGATGGAGCGGCAGGGGAAGCCCCAGCAGCAGCAGAGACAGAGGGAGGAAACCACCCGGGCAGTGGAGGAGAGGCAGCTGATAACCCCAGATAGCCAGCGTGCATGTCTCAGCTACAGGGGATCCCTGGAGCAGGGAGCATGGGTACAACCCCCACCATTGCTGATTTCAAACCTGCAGTGGGGAGGCCTCAGGAGGGGGGAGAGGTGCCCTTACCCCTGTCACAGAAGGAGGACAATAATAAATCTCAAGCAGAGGCTGTTAATGCTGCAAATAGGGAACAGGGCCCTGCTAGTGGAAATCCCCTATCTTCAGTGAGACACAGCCTGAGTCAAAGTGTGTATGATATGGAAATGCAAGCAGAGTTAGAGCCTGCCACAAGTACAATAAGATCACATGAACCAGGAGTGCTGGCAGAACTTAATGAAATCCGGGCACACATCTCTTCTATGCCCACCAGAGAAGATATGGAGACATATATAGCAAGGCTGGAACAGCCATACCGCACAGAGCTGTCGGCCCTGAGGGGGGAGGTGGAAAGAGTGGACACTCAGAACCAAATAGAGGCAGCTAAAATACAGAATATAGAAGACACCACTCAGGCACAAGAGGCCATTTTGGATGAACACTCCCGCCAAATACAATATATGGTGGAAGCAATGGACGATGCTGTAAACAGGGGCCGGAGAAACAATTCAAGGGTCCGGGGTTTACCAGAGTCTGTTGAACCTAAGGATCTCCAGAGAGCCCTCCAAGTGATGTTTAATGAGATCCTGGGTGAACCATCAAGCCAACCCCTGGAGCTAGACAGAGTGCATAGAGCGCTTGGCCCTAGACCTACACAGAATGACAGACCTCGAGATGTGATTTGCAGGGTCCACCATTATGTCCTTAAAGAGGCTATCCTGTTTAAGCTGCACAGTGGAGTTTCACCAGCATACGAGAGGAGCCAAGTCCAGATTCTGCAGGACTTATCCCGTTTCACTTTACAAAGAAGGAGAGCACTGAAACCTCTCCTGGAAATGCTCTGTTCGTATGAGTTTCAATACAGCTGGGGATTTCCCTTCCGCCTTCAGGTCCGACACGCGGGAAGAATGCATGTTCTTAGGAACCCGACTGATATGCCATTGTTTGCTGCAGCCCTAGACATTCCGTTGGTGCCTATAGAGGAATGGCCGGTGTTTCCAATGGGGGGATGGGGTGCTGCCCCAGATAGTGATCGGATGCGTGGCCCTCGAAGAAGAAGACCAGTCTGATGTTTAAGGAGTTATTGGTTTATAAACAAAAATTCATTGGGTTGTTTCTCAATAAAATATACCTCTTAGTTTTGCCATAATATTTTTGCCAGGGGGATTAAGTCTTTCTGATTATGAGGGAGGGGGGTTTCCTTCTGCCTTCCTGGAAGGGGGAACGGGGGGGCACCCCTTGACGGTGTATAACACAATATTCTCGCTAGACCTTGTGTCCTCACATTATATAGGGCTCTGGCTGACAAACTAAGTTGAATAATTGCTTATTGTTAGTCCGGGGCAGGGGGCTCCTTTGTAGAAAGTTCCCTCCCTGATTGGGATAACACGCCATAAAGGAGTGGCGTAGTCTCACCATCCCTAGGTTAGACAGTTTGGTATTCTCTTATACCTATACAGTTAATTTTAGTCTTTTTAGACCCGACGTTAGGGTCTTGTTGGGACCTTGCAGGCAGGAGGCACTCTGACCTCCTTGCCTTTGGTTTCTACTGCTTTGTTGGTAGTTTCTTTTGTGTTCTCGACCTTCTTACCTCTTCTCTTTTATTTTCTCTTCTCTTTCCCTGGTCTTCCTATCCTACTTGCCTGCACATCTCTCTCTCTCTCCCTAATCCCCGAACCTATCTCAGAGTCCCCACCGTTCCTCCGCATTGGAATGACGCAGATTAATTGGGGTTCACTAAATGTGAGGGGACTTAATGTCCCGCAAAAGCGCTCCCAGATATTTTTTGACATGCACAAAAAAAGAATCCATATACTATTGATCCAAGAAACACATTTTAAAACGGGTCACCTCCCCATCTTTAGAGACAGATATTACACTAACTGGGTCCACAGTTCCAACCCAGAGTCAAAATCCAAGGGAGTGTCCATAGGCATCCATAAGTCCCTAGTGCACACAGTTCTAGATACACGGGTGGACACGGAGGGAAGATTTATATTCCTGAAAGTTAATGTTAACTCATCCATTTTTACCATTGTCAATTGGTATCTACCGAATAGAGATCCGGCAAAGACCTGCTCCTCTCTCCTGTCATCACTGGATGAATTTGAAGATGGGACCGTGATCGTGGGCGGTGATTTAAACTTCACTTTGGACCCTAAGGTAGACACAACGTCGGGACATAACTTTCTCTCAATAAGGAAACTAACGAAGGTTAAACGTTGTATACAGGAACTCAGATTAGTGGATGGATGGAGAACACTACACCCAGTAGACCGTGACTACACATATTTGTCCCCCCCTCACTCTTCGTACAGCCGCATAGACCTATTCCTTGTAAGTCAGAAGGCCCTGACATGGCAGATACAGGCCTCTATAGGCAGTATCTTTTGGTCAGATCATGCCCCCATATTTTTGAACCTCACTATCCCGGATGGGCCTGGGAGGCCGTGGTCTTGGCGGTTGAATGATAGTCTGCTGAGGGACCAGGGATGCTTGAAAGACCTGCAGAACAAAATAGATGAATTCTTGGAGATACACTCAGGAGACACTACTACCCTACCTGTTCAATGGACACTCAAGTGTGTGTTGAGAGGGATTTTGATCAAACATGGAGCTAGGATTAAGAGGGAGAGAGCCCAAACCATTCTGTCTCTACTTCAGAATATTTCAGACCTAGAGAAGATCCATAAGCAGATTTATGTATGAATATGCGGACAAATGTGGCAGACCACTAGCTAGGTTATTACATCCGAGGGGGGACCCCAGTCACATCCCTACGATCAAAAAATCGGACGGCCTTTTGACTCAGAACCCAATCCACATAGCGGAGCAGTTTCAAAAATATTAGTGACCTTTACGACATAAGGGGCAAATTTGGGGATATGCCACAAGAAGCTTTGGAGACTAAAATAAATGATTACATACTTAAAACAGCCCTGCCAACTATACTCAATACTGAGGTTGAAAACCTAGAAGCAGACTTTACAGAGACAGAAGTGGCATCTATTATCAGGGATTCTCCCTCAGGCAAAAGCCCAGGTCCGGACGGGTTTACCCCTAAGTTCTATAATATTTTTCAGACTCAGTTATCCCCGTTCATGACCAAAGTATTTAACGCCATATCTGAAAACTCCCAGTGGGTAGCACAGTCTCTTGAAGCACACATATGTGTTATCCCCAAACCGGGAAAGGACCACTTGCTGGTTACAAATTACAGACCCATCTCACTGATTAATTTAGATTTGAAATTTTTCTCTAAAGCACTTGCCAACAGACTTGCCCCATCCCTGCCTGGGATAATACATACGGACCAGGTGGGATTCGTAAAAGGCCAGGAGGCACGGGACAACACCAACAAATTGTTCCTCCTGATGGCTCGGTCGAAGGCTCAGTCTCTCCCCATGTGTTTACTTTCAGTGGATGCGGAGAAGGCCTTCGACCGGGTCAGTTAGAGCTTTATGATGGCAGCCTTGAGACAGGTGGGTTTGGGTCAGAAATTTTTGGGTAAAATTGCGTCCCTGTATACGAGACCCTCAGCAAAAGTCAGGACAAATGGGTTTCTATCATCATCCTTTCTGGTCCACAATGGAACGAGACAGGGATGTCCACTGTCACCCCTCTTATACATCATAGTCATGGAGCACCTTGCGGTCGCCCTGAGAAACAACACAAGCATCCACGGGATAGAGGCGGGGGGGAGAACCATAAGCTGGCTCTATTCGCGGATGACCTTCTCATGTTCATTTCCCAACCACACATATTCTTCCCGTCCTTGCTCAAGGAGTTCGAAGAGTTTGGCAACTTAAGCAACTTCAAAGTAAATTTTTCCAAATCAGAGGCCATGAACGTGACTTTATCGTCAGAAGACCTTGCGAGAGTATCACAAAACTTCCCTTTTAAGTGGCAACCGTCAGTTTTAAAATATCTGGGAGTTATGGTACCTAGGGACCCAGCAAAAATTGTACATTACAATTTTTTCCCCTTATTAGAAAGAACAATCAGGGACTTAAAGAAATATGACAAACAGAGATTGACGTGGTTTGGGCGTATAAATGCGATAAAAATGGATGTGTTACCGAGGTTCCTGTTTGAGACAATACCCATACAGCTACCGCTAAGTTATTTCTCCAAGATCCGGAAAGCCTTGTCTGGGTTTGTCTGGGGGAACAGGAGACCCTGAACAGGAATTAAAACTCTGACCAGACACAAAAGTGACGGGGGGGCGGGGCTCCCAAATTTTCAGTTATATTACAAGGCAGCTATCCTAACGAGATTACTGGACTGGCATTTTCATGGTGATTCAAAACAATGGGTGGTGATTGAACAGGATATGTTGGGAACTCCCTTACATTTACTCCCATGGTTAGAGAAAGAAAGTAGGATCCAGATAGCGAAGGGAATAGAGTTCACGCGGACAGCGATGGGGATGTGGGATGGAGAGATAAAAAAGGGATCTCTCTCTCAGGAGCAGGGCCCACTTACCCCCGTATTCGGTAATAAGAAGTTCCCCCCGGGACTCCACTCCCATAGATTTAGGGGATTTACTCAGGCGGATGATACTCGTTTTTGTCACGTGCTCCAGGGACACACCCTACCAACTTATACTTCCATGCAGGCCACAGGGAGAGAGATCTCCTGGATGGAATATATGCAGTTGAAATCTTTCCTCTCATACCAGGACAGGGAGAGAAGGATGAGGACACCCCCTACTCCTTTTGAGAACACATTTTTGCAGGGGTCATCCCCTGGACATGGCATCTCACTCATTTATAAAATGCTGAACCAGAGAAATAGGGTGGATAAACCTCACTTTGTCTGTAGGTGGGGAGAGGAACTGGGAGAGGATATTCCAGAGGACGATTGGAGCAGAGCGTACCTGTGGACCCCCAAGCTTTCCTTGGCATGCGCCGCTCAAGAGAAAAGTTATAAAATTCTCGCAAGGTGGTACCATTACCCGACTAAATTACATGCTATATTTCCCTCTGTGTCTGATGTGTGCTGGAGGTGTGGCACAAACACAGGTACAATGCTACACATATGGTGGAGCTGTACTAAGCTGCAACCCTTTTGGGACTCAGTGTTCTACCTGTACAAAAAGATGAGCGGAGGTGAAATAGAAAAGTCCCCCCAGGTTGCCCTTCTTTCTATGCTCCCAGGAGCTATTAAAACACAAAAAAGGGACATGTTGCGATTTTGCCTGGCGGCTGCCCGTATGATTATCCCACGATTTTGGAAACAGACTAGATGCCCTACGGTGCTGGATTGGTTGGAGGAGATGACAAACCTCCAGAGAATGGAGGAGCTGACAGCGGAACTAAATGGGAACACAGAAAAATTTACTACAGTTTGGGGACCATGCATTATGTTCATGGAGTCCCCATAGTTTGTGGAGAGTTTGGCGAGCTTTTGGAACTGAGAAACGGTGGGGAGTCTCATTCCTCCACCCCCATTTTTTCTTTTTCTTTTCTTGCTTTCCCCCCTCTCCCCCCTTCTCTCTAATTTCCTCTTCTTTATGCTTGTATCTTTTCTCTTCTTTCTTTCTTTTCTGAACATTAATCTGCATTTTTCTAGTTTCATTTTTTATATGAAAAGTTTTATCAATAATTCATAAGACAATAGACATACAAGGAGAATGAGTATATTAGGATACGGAAAGTCAAAAGAAGTGGGAATTCTGACTTATAATTTATAAGTGGTTGTATGGTAATAGCACAAAGATAATTTGAAGAATTCCAAGAAATTTAGTAATGTAATAATTTCTGGATGTTATCCCGGCATTGAGAAAATGATGTTTATGTATTGTAATTGCACAAATGGTATGTTTGTATATTGACAACAGTTTCATCAATAAAACAGATTTCAAATATAATTTATTTATTTTTATATATATATATATATATATATATATATATATACAGTGCCTACAAGTAGTATTCAACCCCCTGCAGATTTAGCAGGTTTGCACATTTGGAATTAACTTGGCATTGTGACATTTGGACTGTAGATCAGCCTGGAAGTGTGAAATGCACTGCAGCAAAAAAGAATGTTATTTCTTTTTTTTTTAAAATTGTGAAAAGTTTATTCAGAGGGTCATTTATTATTAAACAGGCTATTTACTTCGTGCAGCATTTGCTTGGACCTGTCCCGCCCACAGCCATGACTCAGTCATGGGTACGGGATTGAAATAGACCAGGTGAGTGCTGCTAAGAGCAGTTCTACTATTCATATTTGAGGCCATATGGCACATTTGATAAAAATATTTTAGTGTAGGACTGCCTCAAATGAGATTTGCCGTTACGTGGCGAGGCAGCTCAAGAAATTGCAATTTTTTGCCAAAAATCTCAACATTTTTTTATAATAAGTACAGCTTGGAATGTTTAGTGCTGAAGTGCACATTTGGTGCTGGCTTCTTGTTTTTTCTTCATTGAATTGGTCGGTGGTTGACCTCCACCTTGCTATGCACCCCAATTTGGGATGTATTCCATCTGTCTAGATTTTGGCGGTTGGTGACTGTTCACATTAAGTCATCAGGCTTTGTCCACAGGCTATTTACTTCGTGCAGCATTTGCTTGGACCTGTCCCGCCCACAGCCATGACTCAGTCATGGGTACGGGATTGAAATAGACCAGGTGAGTGCTGCTAAGAGCAGTTCTACTATTCATATGTGAGGCCATATGGCACATTTTATAAAAATATTTTAGTGTAGGACTGCCTCAAATGAGATTTGCCGTTACGTGGCGAGGCAGCTCAAGAAATTGCAATTTTTTGCCAAAAATCTCAAATTTTTTTTATAATAAGTACAGCTTGGAATGTTTAGTGCTGAAGTGCACATTTGGTGCTGACTTTTTGTTTTTTCTATATATATATATATATATATATTTATATACAGTGCCTACAAGTAGTATTCAACCCCCTGCAGATTTAGCAGGTTTACACATTTGGAATTAACTTGGCATTGTGACATTTGGACTGTAGATCAGCCTGGAAGTGTGAAATGCACTGCAGCAAAAAAGAATGTTATTTCTTTTTTTTTAAAAAATTGTGAAAAGTTTATTCAGAGGGTCATTTATTATTAAACCCCTCAAACCACCAGAATTCTGTTTGGTTCCCCTAAAGTATTAAGAAGTATTTCAGGCACAAAGAACAATGAGCTTCACATGTTTGGATTAATTATCTCCTTTTTCCAGCCTTTTCTGACTAATTAAGACCCTCCACAAACTTGTGAACAGCACTCATACTTGGTCAACATGCGAAAGACAAAGGAGCATTCCAAGGCCATCAGAGACAAGATCGTGGCGGGTCACAAGGCTGGCAAGGGGTGCAAAACCATTTCCAACGAGTTGGGCCTACCTGTCTCCACTGTTGGGAGCATCATCCGGAAGTGGAAGGCTTATGGAACTACTGTTAGCCTTCCACGGCCTGGACAGCCTTTGAAAGTTTCCACCTTTGCCGAGGCCAGGCTTGTCCGAAGAGTCAAGGCTAACCCAAGGACAACAAGGAAGGAGCTCCGGGAAGATCTCATGGGAGTGGGGACATTGGTTTCAGTCAATACCAAAAGTAACGTACTCCACCGCAATGTTCTCCGTTCCAGACGAGCCCGTAAGGTACCTTTACTTTCAAAGCGTCATGTCAAGGCTCATCTACAGTTTGCCCATGATCACTTGGAGGACTCTGAGACAGACTGGTTCAAGGTTCTCTGGTCTGATGAGACCAAGATCGAGATCTTTGGTGCCAACCACACACGTGACGTTTGGAGATTGGATGGCACTGCATACGACCCCAAGAATACCATCCCTACAGTCAAGCATGGTGGTGGCAGCATCATGCTGTGGGGCTATTTCTCAGCCAAGGGGCCTGGCCATCTGGTCCACATCCATGGGAAGATGGATAGCACGGCCTACCTGGAGATTTTGGCCAAGAACCTGCGCTCTTCCATCAAGGATCTTAAGATGGGTCATCATTTCATCTTCCAACAAGACAACGACCCAAAGCACACAGCCAAGAAAACCAAGGCCTGGTTCAAGAGGGAAAAAATCAAGGTGTTGCAGTGGCCTAGTCAGTCTCCTGACCTTAACCCAATTGAAAACTTGTGGAAGGAGCTCAAGATTAAAGTCCACATGAGACACCCAAAGAACCTAGATAACTTGGAGAAGATCTGCATGGAGGAGTGGGCCAAGATAACTCCAGAGACCTGTGCCGGCCTGATCAGGTCTTATAAAAGACGATTATTAGCTGTAATTGCAAACAAGGGTTATTCCACAAAATATTAAACCTAGGGGTTGAATAATAATTGACCCACACTTTTATGTTGAAAATTTATTAAAATTTAACTGAGCAACATAACTTGTTGGTTTGTAAGATTTATGCATCTGTTAATAAATCCTGCTCTTGTTTGAAGTTTGCAGGCTCTAACTTATTTGCATCTTATCAAACCTGCTAAATCTGCAGGGGGTTGAAGACTACTTGTAGGCACTGTATATATATATATATATATATATATATATATATATATATATATATTGAACGTGTGGCGGCCCTTGAGAAAGGTAGCCGAAACGCGCGTCGGGCTTGTGATCCTGGATATTCCCCATTCGTCTGATAAACACTGGGTATGTATTTGACTCACCTTGTCCGCTGGAAATGGTGGTTCTTTAATTATAGTAGCCACCGTTAGCGGGTTATACTTATTTTGTTGCACCAGTGTAATCAGACTCCTGGGGGGACTATATCAATGTCTGCACTCTATGGGTATGTTCTTTGATCCAATGAATGTTGTGACATATCTTCAGTTCATTATCCCAATATATTTTTTGTGTGCAGGCTGTATTACTATCAATATCTGGATCCCTACATAGTTACATAGTTACATAGTTACATAGTTACTTAGGTTGAAAAAAGACCTAGGTCCATCTAGTTCAACCTTCCTCCACCAGTTCTACATTTAGTCACTAAGTCATTTATAACCAACAATGTTTTGTGTACTGAGGAAATCATCCAGCTCTTTTTTAAAAGCTGTTATAGTATCTGCTATTACAACCTCTTGTGGTAGTGTATTCCACAGTCTGACCGCTCTAACTGTAAAGAACCCTTTCCTATTTAGGTGTCGGAATCGCTTTTCTTCCACTCGCAGTGAGTGCCCCCTGGTCCTTAGTATTGTTTTTGGAAGAAATAAGTCATGTGCCAGTCCTTTATATTGACCACACATGTATTTATACATATAAATGAGATCTCCTCTGAGACGTCTTTTTTCTAAGCTAAACATATCTAACTTTTTCAACCTGCCATCATATGGGAGGCCTTCCATTTCTTGTAATAGTCTAGTTGCCCGCCTTTGAACTGACTCTAACTTCTGAATGTCCTTTTTAAAATGTGGAGCCCAAAACTGGATCCCGTATTCCAGATGTGGTCTTACAAGTGATTTATAGAGGGGTAACAATACGTTGGGATCACGGGATCTAATCTCTCTTTTTATACACCCTAAAATCTTGTTTGCTTTAGCAGCTGCTGCTTGACATTGAGTGCTGCTGCTCAGCTTATTTGTAATGAGAATACCCAAGTCCTTCTCCTGTTCTGTAGTCCCGAGTTTACTTCCATTTAATGTATACGCAGCTATAGGATTACTCCGTCCTAGGTGCATTACTTTACATTTATCAACATTAAATCTCATTTGCCAAGTATCTGCCCATTCTGACATCTTATCCAGATCTTTTTGTAATATTGTACTATCCAGGTCAGTTTTTAATATCCTACATAGTTTGGTGTCATCGGCAAAGACTGACACTGTACTATCAATCCCATCCACAAGGTCATTAATAAAGAGAGTAAAAAGAATCGGTCCAAGCACAGATCCCTGCGGCACCCCACTGCTGACTATAGCCCATTTAGAGAATGTACCATTTATGACTACTCTTTGTTTCCTATCTCTTAGCCAATTCCTTACCCAGTTGCATATTGTGTCCCCTAGTCCTTGCTTCTGGAGCTTTAGTATAAGGCTATTATGTGGTACAGTATCAAATGCCTTTGCAAAGTCCAAAAAAAATCACATCAGCTGCATTACCAATATCCAGGTTTGAACTTACCCCCTCATAGAACCCCAACAGGTTGGTTAGACACGACTTATCTTTCATGAATCCATGCTGTTTGTCAGTTATCATATTATTTTCTGCAATATATTTTTGCATGTCATCCCTTAAAATGCCCTCAAAAACTTTGCATACTACTGATGTCAGGCTTACTGGACGGTAGTTGCCTGGATCTACCCTCTTACCTTTCTTAAATATCGGTACCACATCAGCAATCCTCCAATCCTGAGGCACCAACCCCGTTACAAGTGAGTCTAAAAAGATGAGATACAGCGGTCTGTCGATTACGGAGCTCAATTCCCTCAATATTCGTGGATGAATGCCATCTGGCCCTGGGGATTTGTCAATGTTTAATTTACTCAGACGTAGGCGTACTTCATCTTGTGTTAAATTAATTATATCAGGTGGTGGACTTTGATTTTTCACTTGTTGAATGATCCCTGGTACAGTCAGTTCCTTGGTGAATACAGATGAGAAATGCCTATTTAATATCTCAGTCTTTTGTTTGTCCTCTATAACTAACTTGTTATTATATTTCAAGGGTCCGATACTATCCTTTGTTTTCCTTTTGGCATTAATGTATTTATAAAAGATTTTGGGATTTATTTTAATGTCATTGGCGATTTTTGTTTCAGTAGCTAGTTTTGCTTGTTTGATTTCTTTTTTGCATTGCCTATTGATATCTTTATACTCCTGCAATGCTATTTCTGTATTCTCAGCCTTTAAGATTTTAAACGCCCTTTGTTTTTGTTTTATTATACTTTGTACAGTCTTATTTATCCATAGTGGTTTCTTTTTATTCCTGGACATTTTATTACCAGAGGGTATACGTTTTTTACAGGACTCTAGTAGTATATCCTTAAACTTACCCCATTTATGTTCGGTATCCCCAGTTACCATGACTCTGTCCCAATCTACACATTTAAGCTCTTCCCTTAATTTGTTGAAATCAGCTTTCCTAAAATTCCTGGTTTTAGCATTCCCCCTTTGAAATGTTCTATTGAATATTACGTCGAAGCTTACCATATTATGATCGCTGGTGCCCAAGTGCTCCCGGACCTGTAGATCTGAAATTGTATCCGGTCTATTTGACAGGACCAGATCTAGCAAATTATCTCCCCTGGTCGGTTCACCTACCATCTGAGAGAGGAAATGGTCTTGAATGGTAGATAAGAACTTACAGCTTTTAGCAGAACCAGAAGATTCTATGTCCCACTGTATGTCTGGGTAGTTGAAATCCCCCATAATAAGAACCCGATTATTATTATTAGCTGCCTTTTCAATTTGTTCCAGCATTTCACCCTCTATTTGTTCAGGTATGTTAGGAGGCTTATAGCAAACTCCAATTAGCATTTTCCCATTATTCCCCTCCCCATGTACATTTACCCATACTGACTCTACATTGTTGCTGTTCCCCTCAATGTCATCATACAACACAGGTTTTAGGTTAGATTTGATAAATATACACACCCCACCACCTTTTTGGCCTTTCCTGTCCTTCCTAAATGTACTATAACCCTGTATGTTTGTCACCCAGTCATGGCTTTCATCCAGCCAGGTTTCCGTAATGCCCACCACATCATAATCCATGGTTGACATAAGAGTCTCCAATTCATTCATTTTGTTTGCAAGACTTCTTGCGTTTGCCAGTAGACATTTAATCCTATTAACACCTTTATTACTCCTAGCCTCCCTACGTTCCTTGTATGTCCCATCCCCCCCTAATCCTTCATTGACCCCTACCGTTTCCCTGTCTCTATCTGCTCTATCTATCCCCTTATTTGCTCCACTACCCTCCCTCCCCCCCGATCCTAGTTTAAAAGCTCCTCCATCCGTCTGACCATTTTCTCCCCCAGCACAGCTGCACCTTCCCCATAGATAGTGAGGTTACTTCTTTTAGCCTATTATTGTTAGTATGTCTTTACACATTTTTGTGTTGTTGATCTTTTTGGTACTATCTTTAATAAAGCAAGCATAAACTCCATTGTGTGGTATCACATCCTTTTTATACCGTATATATAACAGCGGGTAAAATAATTATTGATCATGTCATCAATTTTCTAAGTAAGTAAATATATTTCGAAAGGTTATTTTTACATAAATTCTCAGTAGATGTCGGTAACAACCCTTCCAATCCAGACAAGCAAAGAAATCAACCCATAGATGTCAATAAATGAAGTTATGTACAATAATAAAAAATTACATGGGAATAAAGTATTGAACATGCTAACTGAAATATAAGGAGCTGTGCACAGGCAATTGCCACCTGGAGCTTGGTTTAAGTCAGTGTTTCTTCAACTCCAGTCCTCAAGACCTAACAACAGATCATGTTTTCAGGTTTTCCTCAATCAGGTTTTCAGGATTTCCTTAATGTTGGACAGGTGATGGAATTATCCCCTGTCTAATATTGAGTAAAACCTGAAAACATGATCTGTTGTTGGGTCTTGAGGACTGCAGTTGAGAAACACTGGTGTAAGTAATGGCTAAGCTTCGATCCTCAAAGCCAAGGCCAGTCTTCGCACCTACAATGACTGTTTAACCCCCTAAATGCCCCAATCAATAGTGATCTTTTAGGAGGCTGTGTCCCTATAGTGGTGAAAAAATAAATAAAATGGAGTAGGGTCCCCCCATATTGTGCTACCCAATGCAGATAAAGCAGACGGCTACAAGCTGCAGCCCCCAGCTGTGTGCTTTTTTCTTAGCTGTGTATCAAAAAAAGAGTGACCCTTTAAATAAATAGTTTTAAAAAATGTCATCCGGTCCCCCCAACTTTGAAATCCAGTATTGCAGTTTTCATGCGATATTGATGCTGTTTTTTTAAAGGATTTTTTGCAGATTTGGTGCACAAATTTGGTGCATAAATTTCAGCACCAAATCTGCATCTCTTGACAAAAAAAATGTAGTTTAGGTGCTGTTTTCTGCCAGGAAATTCAAATTTGTTACTGGAATTTATACACCAAATTCTTGCACCAAATCTGCATCTACTGGCAAAAAAATGCATCAATATTGCATCAAAACCATATTGCGTTGTGATCCCTTTTTTTGTTGCCAGAAGATGCAGAATTGGTGCATGAATTTGGTGTATAAATTCAAGCACCAAATTTGCATTCTGCGAAGAGAAGCAGGTCTTATTGAAGTCAAAAAGGTCACCTAAAGTGAGGTCAGTGAGCAGTGGCTCATTCAGTGTTTGCATGAAGCCACAGTGGGTGGCCATGTTCTGTAATGTCAGTGTGCTGTGATTTCAGAATGTAGCAAAGCTACGATCATTGTGGGGGCCTTAAGTGGATTGCATTGGGCCTTAGTGTTAATAAATTGGAGAAAGAGGGTGGGCTTTTTTGTATTTGATTTCAAATAAAGAATTTTTTTGATGTTTGTGTTTAGTTCTTTTCACTTACAGGATTAGTAATAGAGGGGTCACATAGACCTCTACCCATTATTAATGTAGGGCTTAGTAGCAGCTGTGAGCTGTCCTTAAACCCTTATTATCACCCCGATAACCACCACACCAGGGCATTTTGGATGAGCTGGTAAAGTGCTGGAATTGTCACATCTAACGGAAGTGACAATTCAGGGCGGTTTCAGGCTGATATTTTTAGCCTGGGTGGGCTCAATAACCATGGGCCTCCCAAGCTTGAGAATTCCAGCTCCGAGCTATCAGTTTTATCATGGCTGGGTATTAAAATTGAGGGGGACTGCCTGCCATTTTTTTTTAATTATTTATTTAAATAATTTAAAAAAAAGCCGCATGTGTTCCCTCATATTTTGATACACAGCAAGGCTATCGTGCATGGCTGAGGGCTACACCCTTTAGTCATTTGCTTTATCTGCACTGGTAATCACAATATGGGGGACCATAAGCCAATGTTTTTATTTATTTATTTTTACATAAACTATAGGGACACAGACAGCATGTAAGATTTCAAAGCTGTCACACAGGGTGGAGGCGGAGTCTGACTGCAACCAATCACAGATTCCGGAACTGATGGTAAGTATTGGAAACAGTGAATATATATGGGGTTAATGAGCGGACCTGGAAGCAGTGTTACAACTGCAGAGAAGGTCGGTAAGTATAACAGTCCAGCCCTATTAATTATTTTCTTTCAGTTTCCTTTTATTTTTAAATTATTAGAGTTGCCGAACCTGAACAGTAATACGAACTTCCCTAAGAAGTCTGTGTTTGGGGTCCATCCATGCATTCATACTAGGTATCCAGTACAGACCCTGAACTTTATAGTTCGAGTTCTCCCATCCCTAATTACCATACTTGGGCATGGCAATGCATTACACAGCAATCAGAGTAATAAAAGTTAATGTCCCATTGGGGGACTAAGTATAAAAAGTAAAAAATAAGTAAAATTAACAGCTCCATCAGCGGAAAAGTAAAAAAGCTATAGCTGTCAGAATATAGCGATGCAAAAATAAAGTTTTTTTTCTATAAAATAGTTTTTATTGTGTGAAGGAGGTGAGGCGTAAAAAAAATATGTAAATGGTATCGCTGTAATTGTACTGACCTGAGGAATAAAGCTGTATCTTCCCTTTTAACGTCAGGGAACAACAAAAAAATTCAAAACAAAATTTCTGAAAGACTGTTTTTTTTCATTTTGCCTCCCAAAAATTGGAATAAACACAAAAAATGTTATGTGCCTGAATATAGTAGGAATAAAAACGTCAACTTATCTTGAAAAAAAAAGTCCTCACATGACTGTGATGAGAGATGAAAAAATTATAGCTCTCAAAATATAGTGATGCAAAAACTTGTTAAAATATTGTTTTAGTGTGTGATAGTAGCCAAACATAAAAATCTGATATAAAACTCATATCGCTGTAATCGCTCCGGCCCAAATAATAAAAATCGTCTTATCACTCATACTGCATGGTGAATGGTATAAAAAAAAATTGATAAAATAAAGTATTAACTAGAGATGAGCGAACCGGCCGCGGTTCGGCTCGAGTTCAGTTTGCCGAACGGAGGTCTCGATCGAGTTCGGTTCGGCGAACCGCTCGAACCACATAGGAAACAATGGGAGGCAATCACAAACACATAAAACCACATTATAAATGTACACATACAGTTAATAAACATTGCCATAACACTTACCGGTCCCCGCGATCCCTCCTGCACTCTGTCTCCTGCCGCTATTCCATCCGATGATCGCTGAATCCTCCCGGTAACCAGCACTGCCAGCAGTGATGCAGGACCTATCGTGACGTCAAAATAGCCATGTGACCAGTCACGTGTCTGTTATCTCATTGGCTACAGACTGGTCACATGACTATGACGCATCATGTAGGACCTGTCATTGCATCTCTCTGTTACACGGTGCACGTTTGTGTATCGCCGTTTACCAGCGACATGCTCTAGCACACGGTCGACTCCCTGCTCTGCTTCCCCGTTCCCTTAAGGTACCGTCACACTAAGCGACGCTCCAGCGATCCCACCAGCGATTCCACCAGCAACCTGACCTGGCAGGGATCGCTGGAGCGTCGCTACACGGGTTGCTGGTGAGCTGTCACACAGGCAGATCTCACCAGCAACCAGTGACCACAGCCCCCAGCCAGCAGCACGCATAGAAGCGATGCTGCACTTGGTAACTAAGGTAAATATCGGGTAACCAACCCGATATTTACCTTGGTTACCAGCGCACACCACTTACCGCTGGCTCCCTGCACTCCTAGCCACATAACACATCGGGTTAATTTAACCCGATGTGTAGTCTGGCTATGTGTGCAGGGAGCCGGTAGTGACAGCGTGAGAGGCGGACGCTGGTAACGAAGGTAAATATCGGGTAACCAAGGAAAGGGCTTTGTTTACCATAGTTACCAGTGTCCGAAGAAGCCGGCTCCTGACCGGCTAACACAGCCAGTCAATAACGGAGATCACCGTTGCCATAGCAACATGCTTGGTAGCGGTGACGGGGACGTCTCGCTACCAGCACGCAGCAGCACCGGAATCGGAGCAGTGTTGCTATGGCAACCCGTGCCACCGCTTACAGCCGGGAGCCTGTGGTCACTCTCACAGAGTGATTTCTGCACGGAGCACTGCGTCCTTTCTCCCATGCAGCTGTGCTGTCTGATGGATCAGACAGAGCTGCATGTGTTGAAGGGGAAAGAAGACAGAAGAGCAGGATCGTGGAGGGGTGACAGGGGGTAATAAAGATGGAGTCTCTAATATGTCTGTGTATTTATTTCTATTAAAGTATTTTTTTTCTGTGTGGTGTTTTTTTTTAACCCTTTATTGGAGATTCTTAATGGCCAGGTCAAACTTGCCTGGCATTAAGAATCTCTGGCTTAATACTGGCTAGTAAAACAAAGCCAGAATTAACTCATGATTACCCAACAAGCCACCCGGCTCCAGGGCTGTTGGAAGAGTTGGATACAGCGCCAGATGATGGCGCTTCTATGAGAGCGCCATTTTCTGGGGCGGCTGCGAACTGCAATTCGCAGCAGAAGGGCCCAGAAACCTCGGGCTAACCTGTGCTGTGGATTCCAATCCTCAGCTGCCTAGTTGTACCTGGCAGGACACAAAAATGGGGCAAAGCCTACGTCGTTTTTTTTTTTTTAAATTATTTCATAAAATTCATGAATTAAGTAAAAAAAAAGGGCTTCCCTATATTTTTAGTTCCCAGCCGGGTACAGATAGGCAGCTGGGGGTTGGAGGCAGCTGTACCTGCCTGCTGTACCTGGCTAGCATACAAAAATATGGCGAAGCGTCCGTCATTTTTTTTGTAGTTTTTTGCTAAAAAAAATAAAAAATGTTTCCCTGGATTTTCTATTGCCAGTGAAGGTAACACCAAGCAGTGGGGGTTAGCAGCCAGTAGCTGCTTGGATTACCCTTAGCTAGCAATACAAAAAATGCAGCGGGAGCCCATATATATTTTTTTTTATTATTTATTTAAATAACTAAAAACAAAAAGGGCTTCCCTGTATTTTGATTGCCTGACATGACAGTGCTGTAAAAATAAATCTTTAAAAAAAATGACGTAGCGCTCCGCGGTATTTTTGATTCTCAGTGCAGATAAAGCAGACAGCTATGGGTTGCCACCCTCATCTGCATGGCGTTACCTTGGCTGGCAATCAAAATACAGGGAACCCCATAAATTTTTTTTATTTAAAAAAATAGTTAAAAAAAAATGACGTTGGGTCCCCCCATTTTTGATAGCCAGCTAGGGTAAAGCAGATGGCTGTAGCCTGAAAACCACAGCTGGCAGCTTTACTGTGGTTGGGAATCCAATATGGAGGTTACCCCAGGCTCTTTTTTTATAATTATTTTATAAATATTAGTAATTACAAAAAAAAAGGAGGGTGCCCCCCAAATTGGATCACCAGCCAAGGTAAAGTGGACAGCTGTGGTCTGGTATTCTCAGGGTGGGAAGGTCCATAGTTATTAGGCCTTTATAACCTAAAAATAGAAGGCCGCAGGCACCCCAGACGTGGCGCATGCACTAGATGCGCCAATCCTGGCGCTTCACCACAGCTCATCCCATGCCCTGGTGCAGTGGCAAACGGGGTAATAAATGGGGTTGATACTAGCTGTAAAGTCACCAGACATCAAGCCCAGCAGTTTGGGATGTCATGGTGTCTATCACATACCCGACATCATAAACTGTCAGTACTAACAAAAAAAATCGACAAAAAAAATTTATTTGAAAAAAAACTCCCCAAAACATTCCCTCTTTTACCAATTTATTGTAAGAAAAAAAATAAGGGCGTCCCACAATGACTCTGGACTGCCTAGAATATAGGGGGAGACACTCAGGGAACGTATCCCCCATTTTCTAGGAGTGCAGACCCTCCATGTGAGGAGTGTCGGTGCAATGAATCTGCACCCACTCTCCACAGCAGCAGAGTCCATGTCGTAACGGTTGCTACCAAAGCTGCAATGCCCTGCTCATGAGGTAAGGGCATGCCTAATCAGGAGAACTATTCTACATTTCCAAATATTGGTATTTGCTGATATTATTGCTTTTCCACCAACTATATATTGGGGATAGGATCTTGGAGATGGAATACCCCTTTAAGTCCAGTTATCCAGCTGAATGAATACTAATCAACAGAGCTCGCTATTTAGATGTGTTTTCTTGTGGCGTATAACAGACTCTCACGTTCAGCAGGGCAAATATAAAATCAAATACCTTCATTTGGAAATGTAGTATATAGCTCTCCTGATCAACTATGTTCCTTACCTCATGAGCAGGGCATTGCAGTAATAATAATAGTTTATTCATTTATTTAGCGCTATTAATTCCATAGTGCTTTGCATACATTGGGAACACTGTCCCCATTGGGGCTCACAACCTAAATTCCCTATCTGTATGTCTTTGGAGTGTGAGAGGAAACCAGAGTACCCGGAGGAAACCCACGCAAACACAGGGAGAACATACAAACTCCTTGCAGATGGTGTCCTTGGTGGGAATTGAACTCAGGATTTCAGCGCTGCAAGCCTGCAATGCTAACCACTGAGCCACCGTGCCGCCCATTTAGCTTACAGATGCATAACCACTAGAGTTGAGCGCGGTTCGTGGTTCGAGGTTCTCCAGTTCTAGGCTCGAGTGATTTTGGGGCCTGTTCTAGATCGAACTAGAACTCGAGCTTTTTGCAAAAGCTCGATAGTTCTAGAAACGTTCGAGAACGGTTCTAGCAGCAAAAAAACAGCTAATTCCTAGCTTGGTTTCCGCTGTAATAGTGTAAGTCACTCTGTGAATCACACTATTATGACATTTCAGTGTATAGTGTGCGTGAACAGCGCCTTCAGATCACTGCTGTTTCTATAATGGCGATCGCCATTTATTTTTTTTTTTCCTTGTCTTCCTTACCTAAGCGCGCGCGTGTAGTGGGGCGGGCCAGCATGTCAGCCAATCCCAGACACACACACAGCTAAGTGGACTTTTAGCCAGAGAAGCAACGGCATGTGTGATAGGATGTCCATGTCACATGTCCCTGCATTATAAAACTGGACATTTTCCTCCAGGACGCCATTATCTCTTCTGCGTCTTTGGTGTCAGACATCACTGTCGCAGCTCCGTCCTCCTGAGTCCTATCGCCGATACAGCTGTATGCGCTCCATACACAGCGTTAGACAGCTTAGGGAGAGCACTTTCTATCAGTCCTTTTAAGGGCTCAAACCGGTAGGGTCAGAGCCATAGGTGACAGGTCCTGAAAACAGAGACAGCGTCTGTGTAGCCAAGGTAAGGGATTTTGTCGCTGCATTTCCCCATTAGGAGGGAATAGAAAGGCAGGCTTCCATTCCTCTACCCAGAGCCCCACAATCCTGGCACTGTACCCTTCTGTCCTCTGCACACTCCAACTCTTTTTAACTAAGCCATTATGCTAGCAAACAGTCAGTGTACCTAGTGGCATCCTAAACGTGGCTATTGGACTTTTGTGTCACAGTAGTGCAAAGATATTTGCAGCACGTCTGCCTGTATTGCACACTCCAACTCTTTTTAACTAAGCCATTATACTAGCAAACAGTCAGTGTACCTAGTGGCATCCTAAACGTGGCTATTGTACTTTTGTCTAGTCACACTATTGTAAAGATATTTGCATCACGTCTGCCTGCATTGCATACTCCAACTCTTTTTAACTAAGCCATTATGATAGCAAACAGTCAGTGTACCTAGTGGCATCCTAAACGTGGCTATTGGACTTTTGTGTAGTCACAGTAGTGCAAAGATATTTGCAGCACGTCTGCCTGCATTGCACACTCCAACTCTTTTTAACTAAGCCATTATACTAGCAAACAGTCAGTGTACCTAGTGGCATCCTAAACGTGGCTATTGGACTTTTGTCTATTCACACTATTGTAAAGATATTTGCAGCACGTCTGCCTGCATTGCACACTCCAACTCTTTTTAACTAAGCCATTATACTAGCAAACAGTCAGTGTACCTAGTGGCATCCTAAACGTGGCTATTGTACTTTTGTCTATTCACACTATTGTAAAGATATTTGCAGCACGTCTGCCTGTATTGCACACTCAAACTCTTTTTAACTAAGCCATTATACTAGCAAACAGTCAGTGTACCTAGTGGCATCCTAAACGTGGCTATTGGACTTTTGTGTAGTCACAGTAGTGCAAAGATATTTGCAGCACGTCTGCCTGCATTGCACACTCCAACTCTTTTTAACTAAGCCATTATACTAGCAAACAGTCAGTGTACCTAGTGGCATCCTAAACGTGGCTATTGTACTTTTGTCTAGTCACACTATTGCAAAGATATTTGCATCACGTCTGCCTGCATTGCACACTCCAACTCTTTTTAACTAAGCCATTATGCTAGCAAACAGTCAGTGTACCTAGTGGCATCCTAAACGTGGCTATTGGACTTTTGTGTAGTCACAGTAGTGCAAAGATATTTGCAGCACGTCTGCCTGCATTGCACACTCCAACTCTTTTTAACTAAGCCATTATACTAGCAAACAGTCAGTGTACCTAGTGGCATCCTAAACGTGGCTATTGTACTTTTGTCTATTCACACTATTGTAAAGATATTTGCAGCACTTCTGCCTGCATTGCACACTCAAACTCTTTTTAACTAAGCCATTATACTAGCAAACAGTCAGTGTACCTAGTGGCATCCTAAACGTGGCTATTGTACTTTTGTCTATTCACACTATTGTAAAGATATTTGCAGCACGTCTGCCTGCATTGCACACTCAAACTCTTTTTAACTAAGCCATTATACTAGCAAACAGTCAGTGTACCTAGTGGCATACAAGAAGTGGCTATTGTACTTTTGTCTATTCACACTATTGTAAAGATATTTGCAGCACGTCTGCCTGCATTGCACACCCCAACTCTTTTTAACTAAGCCATTATGCTAGCAAACAGTCAGTGTACCTAGTGGCATCCTAAACGTGGCTATTGGACTTTTGTGTAGTCACAGTAGTGCAAAGATATTTGCAGCACGTCTGCCTGCATTGCACACTCCAACTCATTATAACTAAGCCATTATACTAGCAAACAGTCAGTGTACCTAGTGGCATCCTAAACGTGGCTATTGTACTTTTGTCTATTCACACTATTGTAAAGATATTTGCAGCACGTCTGCCTGCATTGCACACTCAAACTCTTTTTAACTAAGCCATTCTACTAGCAAACAGTCAGTGTACCTAGTGGCATACAAGAAGAGGCTATTGTACTTTTGTCTATTCACACTATTGTAAAGATATTTGCAGCACGTCTGCCTGCATTGCACACTCAAACTCTTTTTAACTAAGCCATTATGCTAGCAAACAGTCAGTGTACCTAGTGGCATCCTAAACGTGGCTATTGGACTTTTGTGTAGTCACAGTAGTGCAAGGATATTTGCAGCACGTCTGCCTGCATTGCACACTCCAACTCATTATAACTAAGCCATTATACTAGCAAACAGTCAGTGTACCTAGTGGCATCCTAAACGTGGCTATTGTACTTTTGTCTATTCACACTATTGTAAATATATTTGCAGCACGTCTGCCTGCATTGCACACTCCAACTTTTTTTAACTAAGCCATTATACTAGCAAACAGTCAGTGTACCTAGTGGCATCCTAAACGTGGCTATTGTACTTTTGTCTTTTCACACTATTGTAAAGATATTTGCAGCACGTCTGCCTGCATTGCACACTCAAACTCTTTTTAACTAAGCCATTATACTAGCAAACAGTCAGTGTACCTAGTGGCATCCTAAACGTGGCTATTGTACTTTTGTCTATTCACACTATTGTAAAGATATTTGCAGCACGTCTGCCTGCATTGCACACTCCAACTCTTTTTAACTAAGCCCTTATGCTAGCAAACAGTCAGTGTACCTAGTGGCATCCTAAACGTGGCTATTGGACTTTTGTCTAGTTACACTAGTGCAAATCTATGTGCAGCACCCCTGCATGACACCCTCCTGCTCTGTTTTTAATAAGCTATAATGATAGCAAAAAATACTGCCATTTAGTGGCATCATAGAACTGGCTGTTGTATTCCATTAGTGCCCCACTGGTGACAAGCTATTTATAGCACCTCTACATGACACCCTCATGCACATATTGCTACGCTAATGTTATAGCAAACTCATGGAATTCATTGCTGCATTTGATAATTCGGAGGGATAGAAAGTCAGGCTTCCTTTAGCTTTTCCTTCTGTTCATAGACAGCATCTCCAAGAGCAATTTCCCCTCCACGTCTAAGTGTGGAGAGGCAGCTAGTGCGCATGCATGTGCCGATTTACCCCAGCTGCAGCCTAATTACAGTGTTTCGCCTAGTGAGTATGCTCAGCCTGACTGTGCTATTCCTGACGCTAAGTCTTCATTTCGGGATACAGCACATGCTCCCACACTAAGTGTGAAAAGCCTCTTTGCACAGGTGCTTGCATTCCGTGCCGGTTCTAAGTCCTGTTTTGTGCCTAGACACCATGCTAAAGTTGATAGTCTTTTTTCAGAGACTGTATTTCATGCTACTGAGCATGCTCAGGCACTTACTGCATCAGAGACTAGGTCCGGTAATGAACTTTTTGGCCCTGCCCCTGATGTGGGGGTCCCATATAGACCACAGGGCATCAGGTGTCCTCCCAAATGGCTTGCAGAGGCCCACCCCTATGACTTGTCACCGCATTATTGATGGTCAGACGATGACTGGTGAGGTGTTTGGGTCATGGCAGCCATGAGGTCATCATTGAAGTTGCGGTTCCAAATAGGACGCTAGTTATGCCACTCATGACGTGTCACTCTACTTTTGTCTCCAGGAGGTGCATTGTGGTTCACCCTGGTTTGGGGCGGACCCAGGTTATAAAAGAGGCTGGAGCCAACAAGGAGGTGCGCAGTCTTCTATTATGCGCCGAAAGAGCACACCTCCATGTGTTGAACCCATTGCGGCTTTAGGCCAGAGGTAGGCAAGGATAGGGTGTCGATGCAGGCCACCACCACAGTTGGTAACGCAGAACGGTTAAGACCAGCTCCTGTCCTACCAGTCCTGCTTGTGCAGCCCAGTGGCATTAACAGGCCTGCTGCTGCTGATGCGCCTGCTGTCCACAGGTGTGCCCCTACGCACACGGTCAGCGTACTCAATGGCCCCTGTGTTGTTAACAGGGAGTTCCTGGGCTGGGTGGGCATGTGGACCCTGTGACGCTAACAGGGCTCACAGTCTCCAGATCTGAATGGCGTCTAACTCGGTTCAGGCTACTATTAGTTTCATAGCCACACAGCTCTGTATCCTCCACCAAACCTTCCAGTTGCCAACCTCTCCTTTTCCAACTGGGAGCACGGTGGACACTGACTGCTGATGGGGATATATACCTTTCTCTTTCTTTTCTTATTAATTTTCGTTATATAGCGGTAACATAGTATATACCACTTTATCCAAATCTGCCAGTCCCACTGTAACAGATGGTGTTTCTTCAGCAAATGTTACTGTTGCTTAACCACCAAATCCACGGACCAAAACTTTTTTCCCCTTTCCAACACACCTGTTCCCCTTTCCACCAGCATCTGTCCTTTTTCAACTCATTTTGGTATATGACCAAAAGTGCAACTCTGCAGGGACACCGTACTCAACGCCATCTCAGCACAGCAGCCAGCCCTCGGTCCCTCAGATGTGGACAAGTAAAAGACCATTTCCTCCTATCCATGACAAAGCGTTGAGATTCACTCTGTGCAGCACTGGTGTTTAGTGGAAAAGTAGATCTAAGATTGCGTACCACATTCTGCAGATACTCCTGTATACGTGCGTCCATTTCTATGGCAGGAATTATTTTGCCAAATTTTGTCTTGTACCGGGGATCTAACAGTGTGGCAACCCAGTATTCTGGATTACTTTGAATTCGTACAATCCGAGGGTCATGTTGTAGGTAGTGCAGCAAGAAGGCGCTCATGTGTCTTGTGCATCCAGGAGGACCAAGTCCTTGGTGTGTTGGTGCCAGAGAGGTGAGAATCGTGCCTCCTTCCTCTGCCCTCTCCCCACAACCTCGCACAACCGAAATGTGAGCAAGCTCTCACTCATCTGCTGAGTCTTACATGCCCATCGCCAGTTCGTCCTCCATTTCTTCATGGGCTCCTGCACCTTCCTCAACACTTTCTGCTGATACTATGCGCCCTTGTTAATCCCTCTCCCTCACCATGACTGCCGCATAGGTGCCGCTGACCATCTGGACCTCGTAGATCTTGTTTTCCCTTCCGCATATGACTCCTCCTGTACTTCCTCCCCTTCCTCTTGTCCCAACACCTGACTCCGAATAATAATTACAGTGTGCTCCATCATGTAGATGACCAGAATTGTCACGCTGAGAATGACATTGCCAGTGCTAAACATCTTCGTCGACATTTGTAAACTGTGTAGCAGGGTGCATATGTCCTTGATCTGACACCACTCCAGCAGCGTGATCTGCACCACCTCTGGATCAAGTTATCCCAGGCTATATGTCATAACGTATTGCAGCAGGGTTCGGCGGTGCTGCCACAAACGCTGCAACATGTGCAGATTCAAATTCCTGCGTGTGGGCACATCGCATTTCAGGCGTTTAACCACCAGACCTAAAGACTTCTGTAGCGACGAAAGTTGTTGAGCTGCTGTGTGCGCACGATGGAAGTGAGCACATAGCGAGCGTGCACGCTGCACAAGGCCATGTAGGCCGTGATGGTGTTTTAAAAATTGCTGGAGAATTAGGTTCAACACGTGAGCCATACAAGGCACGTGTGTCACATTGCCCTGACGATGGCCCGCAGCCAGGTTTGCATCATTGCCGCACACGGCTGTTAAGTCACCAACGGAGTCCGCTCCGTCAATTTGTACTCCGGTCGCCAGGTGACAACGTGTTCCTTTCATGAATAGTGCTGATGATGGGAGAGGAGTCGATGCCAGCGGCGCAGGTGGACGCAGGTTATGCTCACCCACTGGGCTGCATTACCTTGACAGATGCAGAATCTCTGGCTGAATGTAGCTGGTGGGTATCTCACAGATGAAATACCATCATTCAGCTACAACCAATGGGAAGACACCACACCCTTTTTTATGCCCATCCTGTCTGCAGACCACTGCCAGACATAGCTCTGCTTTTACCCCCAGTTCAGTTTTATGATTTTGTGTGCTTGTTACCTGACTACTTTTCCTGCTTGCTGTTTATGTACCTTGTTGGCCGATCCGCATTTCACCTCTGCTTGTTTTCTGATTAAGTCCTGGCCGTCCCATTCTGTTCCTGTTCCTCAATTAATGTTTTGACCCTGCCTGACTACTATTCTCTGGAACTGCAGCCTTCCACAGGTATTAATCACCTTGGGCCCTGTGCAATTCCTAATCCCTGTATAGGGGTTAAAGGGTTTCAGGGTTCTAGGGGTCCTGCTTGGTGAGTGGCTTCCCTCTAGCCTATCATTTACAGCCCATCTGAGTGTGTGGATCAAGGAAGGCGTTACACCGTGCTCCCTGCAGAAGGCCATGTGGGCCAGGATAGTGCTTTAAAAATTGCTGGACAACCAGGTTCAACACGTGAACCACACAAGGCACGTGTGTCACATTGTCACAGCGAAGGGCCGCACCCATGTTTGCATCATTGTCGCACCCGGCCTTCCCTGGCTGCTGGTTGAGTGGAGACAACCATTGATGAAACTTGGTCTCCAGAGCTAACCGTCCACAACTTCTCAGCGGTGTGACTCACATTTCCCATACATTTCAAAGTAAAACTTTGACCGCCTGATGGCATTGAGCTCTGCTGCCAGTATAGTAAGGAGGTGTGTGGTAGTCCTTGTGCGCAGTTACAAGGAAGGGTGGCCTGACCACACAGGGTTTGTGCCAAGGTGGAGGACCCACACGAGGTTGAAGAGGCAGAAGCAGTGTATTAACTTCTACATACAGAAGAAGGATTGAAACAACTCGTGGGGACGGCAAGACTTGTACAGCAGACCCTTCTCCATCTCTCCCCACAGTAACCCATTGCCCAGTCAGCGACATGTAACGCCCCTGTCCATGCTTACTGGGCCAATTATCTGTGGTGAAAAGCACCCTGTCACACAGAGTTTCTCAAGGAATCAGTGATGTTTAGTGCGACATGCTGGTGTAGCGCGTGCACGCCTTTGTTGGAGAAGGAGTGGCGCCTGGGCATCGGCTCTTGGGGCACTGCGATGGGCATAAGGTCTCGAAAATCCTCGGTTAAAAAGGTTGGAAAGGCAGCATTTTGGTAGCCAACAGTTTCCAGATGCTGAAAGTCAACCTCTGGTGACGTCACAGGCTCCTGCGATACTTGGCTGTGAAGGCGGCGGTCACTGAAGTTAGTGACAGCTCTGCTGTCAGCAGTGCAGGAGATCGTCACCGCAGGTAATGTACCTCGCTCCTGACAGCAGCACTTGTCATGCCCTGCAGTGACCTGAGCTGACCTATTGATGTTAGCTCAGGTCGCTGCGTTGCTCTCCCACCCAATGGGAAACATTCTGTTCTTCATTGACTGGGACAGTGACTATGGTATGGATCGTCATGGGAGCTCGTTGGATTACAGCAGACCTGGATTTGTTTTTCTTTCTAATAAATTGGTGAAAGAGGGAATGTGTTGGGGAGTATTTTTTCAAATAAAAATGTGTTTGTCGTCTATTTTTTTTTATTACTTACTGGGTTGGTGATGTCGGGTATCTGATAGACGCCTGACATCACGAACCCCAGGGCTTGATGGCAGGTGACATTACACATCTGGTATTAACCTCATATATTACCCTGTTTGCCACTGCACCAGGGCAACGGGATGAGCTGGGGCGAAGCGTTAGGATTGGCACATCTAATGGATGTGCCACTTCTGTGGCGGCTGCGGCCTGCTATTTGTAGGCTAGGAAGGGCCAATAACTATAGACCTTCCCACCCTGAGAATACCAGACCACAGCTGTCCGCTTTACCTTAGCTGGTGATCCAATTTGGGGGGGACCCCATGTTTTTTTTTATTATTTATTTATAAATAATTATAAAAAAAAGAGCCTGGTGATCCTCCAAATTGGATCAGCAACCAAGGTGAAGCTGCCAGCTGTGGTTTGCAGGTTGCAGCCATCTGCTTTACCCGAGCTGGCTATCAAAAATGGGGGGACCCCACATTTTTATTTTTTTATTATATATTTTTTTGCTAAATACAAGTCTAAGCACTCTTTAGTGCCACATGAAAGTCACTAAAGGGTGCCAGCTTAGAATATGTAGGGGGGTAAGACATTAAATGTGTTTGAAATCTGTCTGTCCATCCATCCATCGTAGCTTTTTAGGCTGCGTGCCCGCGATTAAGGTTTCAATTGTTCTGGACGCTAAGTTTTCACTGCGTCCATAACGCTGCGTTGTACAGTAGACGTGCAGTGGGAGGATTTTTAGAAATCTCCTACCCACGGTACTTATTTTCTCCACAGCATAAACTGACATTTGGTGCTGCAACGTGTCAATTTATCCTGCAGAGACGAGAGTTCTCTGTGAAGAGAATAGAGCTAAAGTCAGCAGCAGCTCGAACCTGGACCATGGTCATGAACATCACTCACATCTCCACAGACTCAGTGTCGCCGGATTGTGGACACATAACCAAAAAGTGAGAAATTTGCTGCTAGAGAAACATTTTTGTGATGCCCCTGGGGGTTCAAAATGCTCACTATACCCCTAAATAAAACCCTTGAGGGGTCTAGTTTCCAAATTGGGGTCACTTGTGGAGGGTTTCTGCTGTATAGGTACCCTAGGGGCCCTGAAAATGCAACATGGTGCTTGCAATCTATTTCAGCTTTACCAAAATTCAAATGGTGCTCCGTCCATTCCAAGTCCTCCTGTTTATCCAAACAGAGGTTTTTGTCCACATGTAGGGTATCACTGCGCTCATAAGAAATTGTATAACAAACTGTGGGGTCCACTTTTTGGTGTTTCCTCTTGCAAAAAAGTGCTAAATTTGATGCTAAAGCAAGATTTTTGTGAAAAAAATGAACATTTTTGATATGACGACCTAAGGTTTTCTAAATCTGTGAAGTACTTGTGGGTTTAAAATGCTCACTATACCACTGCATAAAATCCTTGAGGGGTATAGTTTCCAGAATGGGGTCACTTGTGGGGGAGCTCCACTGTTTAGGCATCTCAGGAGCTCTCCAAACGTGACATGGCGCCAACTAATGATTCCAGCCAATTTTGCAATCAAAAGGCCCTGTCACACACAGAGATAAATCTGCAGCAGATCTGTGGTTGCAGTGAAATTGTGGACAATCAGTGCCAGGTTTGTGGCTGTGTACAAATGGAACAATATGTCCATGATTTCACTGCAACCACAGATCTGCCAAAGATTTATCTCTGTGTGTGACGGGGCCTTAATTGCGCTCCTTCCCATCCGAGCCCTGCTGTGCACCCAAACATTTGATTTCCAGCACATATAAGGTACTGGAATACTCAGGAGAAATTGCACAATACATTTTTGCTACATTTTTTTTCTGATACCCTTGTAAAAAAAAGCTACTTGGTTGAAGTAACAATTTTGTGGTAAAAATGTATTTTTTTTATTTTCTCAGCTCAACGTTATAAAATTCTGTGAAGCCCCTGGAGGTTCAAAGTTCTCACCAAATACCTAGATAAATTCCTTGAGGGGTCTAGATTTCAAAATGCGGTCACTTATGGAAGGTTATTGCTGTTTAGGTAGCTCAGGGGCTCTACAACTTTAACATGGTGCCCGCAATCTTTTTCAGCCAAATTTGCTTTCCAAAATTCAAATATTGCTCCTTCTGTTCTGAGCCCTACCATTTGTCCAAACAGAGGTTTCTGACCACATTTGGGGTATCAGCACACTCACAAGAAATTGGTAACAAATTTTGAGTTCCATTTTGTTGTGTTACTTCTTCAAAAAGTGTATAAATTGGCGCAAGAGCAACATTTTTAGGTAAAATATAAATATTTTTTTCATTCCACATTGCTTTTGTTCTGGTGAGGCAAATGAAGGGTTAATAAACTTCTTGAATGTGGTTTTGAGTACTTTTTAGAGTACTACATTTTAGAATGGTGTCACTTTTGGGTATTTTCTGTAACCCAAGCCTCTCAAAGTCACTTCAAATGTGATGTGGTCCCTAAAAAATGGTTTTGTGAATTTTGTTGAAAAAATGGGAAGTTGCTGATGAACTTTGAACCCTTCTAACTACCTAACCCCAAAAAATTTGTTTCAGAAATTGCGCTAATGTAGAGATGTGGGAAATGTTATTTATTAACTATTTTGTAAGACATAACTCTGATTTAAGGGCATAAAAATTAAAAGTTTGAAAATTGCAAAATTTTTAAAATTTTCATCAAATTTTCGATTTTTTTCACAAATAAAAGCAAAAAATATCGTTCTAAATTTATAACTATCATGAAGTACGGTCACAAAAAAATAAATTTCAGAATCACTGGGATCCGTTTAAGCGTTCTAGAGTTATAGCCTCATAAAGGGACACTGGTCAGAATTGCAAAAAATGGCCTGGGCATTAAGTACAAAACTGGCTTCGTCCTTAAGGGGTTAAACTGCTGTTGATTTGTTTACACTGTCTCCCAAAGATCACTGTAAGGCACTGCTCATATTTATCCTGCACTCTAAGCTGAGCGCTTAGACTGGGATTTACATATACATCTCTGAAATGCATGATTGAGATGGAACCACTGATGCAACCTTCAGCATAAAAAGGCAGATAAAGACACTGTGGACAGTCTCTGGCCCATAATCCAGAAGTTTGCATCTTTTAAAGCCTTCATAAAAGCCACAATTTTGTGCACTTCTGAAAAGACGGACAACATCATACATAGGCTAGACAGAATCCAGAGTTTTTCTTTTTCCTCATTACAGTGAATGGATCTCTGGGGTGTGACATTTGAAACACATCATTTGGAGATTTAGATGGAAACCCCAGTGTAAATGCTCAGTGTTAAGCACCGGATAAATGTGCTCCAAAATGTCATGTAAAATGTTTCCAATAAAAAATTTAACGTATTCCACAAAAAAAGCAAGCCACCACTCAGGTATATCATCTGTCAATGGAAAGATGGGGGGCTTTTTTACATTACTGGAAAACCAAAAGCTCTGGAAAAGCACCATGGTTTTCCTCAAAAAGAAATCCAGCTAAATATGTACTCCCAAAGCCAAATGCACCACTCCCTTTTGAGCCTCACAATCTACCTAAACCACATCTAGCATCAAAATGTTTTGAATTTCTGCAGTTTGAAGAACTTGCTTAGCTTATCAGGTACATGTCTACAGAAGCATGAGCTGGTTATAATCTATGGGCACTACAATATATAAAAATCACAATGGCAAATTTGCAATTATCACTCAGCAACATCCGTTATTTCTGGAAAATACCCAAAGAGTCAAAACACTCACCACACCAGTGGATAAATTCACAGAAGGAGGATTCTGCTCTTCTGGCACTTTGGGGCTCTGTAAATAGACTCTGCTAACTGTTGTAGGAAAACCTATGCTACAAGGGTCAAAGAGCGCACCTTCCCTACCATGCAAATCTTGCCGTGTGGCTAAGCAGTGCCGTACCGCCACATGTAGAGTATTGTCATGCTCAGCAGAAATTGTGTGACACATTTTGATTCCATGATTACCCATTTCCCATTTTGGAGTGTGAAAATGTAAAATCTGAAACTAAAACTATTTTTTGTGGTAAATATGTAATTATTTTTTCTTCACCACCTAATGGTATAAAATTTGGTGACACACCTGTATTGTCAATATGATCACTGCACCCCAAGACAAATTCATTGAGAGGAGTATTTTATAAAATGAGGTCATATATGTATGGTTCTGCTGTTCCAGCACCTCTGGGGCTCTGCCACTGTGATATGGTACCAGCAAACCAGAACAGCAAAATGTACACTACAACATGGCACTTTTTCCCCTTCTGAGTAGAGATGAGCGAACCGGTTGTGGTTCGGCTCGAGTTCGGTTCGTCGAACGGAGGTCCCGTTCGAGTTCTGCATAGGAAACAATGGCAGGCATTCACAAACACATAAAAACACCTAGAAAACACCCTCAAAGGTGTCCAAAAGGTGACAAACAACTCACAACACAACACAAACACATGGGAAAGTGACAAGGACATATACTCATGCGAAAACAAAACAGCTGGACAAGGAAAAAGAGGACGAGACACAGATATAGGCATGGCACGCACCCTTCTAAAATCATGTAAAACACCGCAAGCTGACTCCAAGCAGAGTCTCCCTTTTTTCCAAAAATTGGGCCACACAGACACCCACTCCCTTCAGTGGCAGCAGTTGTGCCCCAGTTGTACACTTCACAGGTACATTTGCATCAAGCACATTCAAAAATATGCCATCCTTAACCGTCCCCAGGATGACACCGGGGTAGGTAGCAAAGTATTTCCTGATCCCAGCTCTGTTCATCTTGGCTCCTTTTTAAAAACACTGTAAGCAAGGGTTACTCCAAGCGGAGTCTCCCTTTTTTCCAAAAATTGTGCCCCACACAAACCCACCCATTCAGTGGCAGCACTTGTGCCCTAGTTGTACACTTCACAGCTAGATTTGCATCAAGCATATTCAAAAATACGCCATTCTTAACCGTCCCCAGGATGACACCGGGGTAGGTAGATAAAGTCTTTGCTGAACCATGACTTGTTCATCTTGGCTCCTTTTAAAAAACTCAGCAAGCAAGGGTTACTCCAAGCGGACTCTCCCTTTTTTAAAAAAATTGGGCCACACAGACACCCCATCAGTGGCAGCACTTGTGCCCTAGTTGCAAACAGGATGTTTTGATTTGCATCAAGCACATTCCAAATCCACAAGCATTTACTCTCCCCAGGATGACACAGGGGTAGTAAATTCCTTGTGGATCCATGACTTGCTAATTTTGATGAACGTTAGTCTGTCCACATTGTCACTGGACAGACGCGTGCGCTTATCTGTCAGCACACACCCAGCAGCACTGAAGACACGTTCAGAGACAACGCTGGCAGCTGGACACGACAAAATCTCCAAGGCGTAACTGGAGAGCTCTGGCCATTTTTCAAAATTTGAAGCCCAAAATGAGCAAGGCTCTATTTGCAAAGTCATGGCATCAATGTTCATTTGGAGATACTCCTGTATCATCCTCTCCAGCCGTTGACTATGTGTCAGACTTGTTGTCTCTGGTGGCCTTGCAAAGGACGGTCTTAAAAAAAATTCTGAAAAGATTCCATAAAATTGCTGTTACCAGCACCAGATATGGTGCTACTGGTACGGGTAGACTGTTGAAGATGACGAGACCGTCCCATGTTTGTCAAGTTACAACTGGGAGATTCACTTCCTGCACGGTTGTTTGGTGGAAAAGCCGAGCTAAGATAGAGTAACAGCTTCTGCTGATACTCCTGCATACGTGCGTCCCTTTCTATGGCTGGAATTATGTCACAAAATTTGGACTTGTTCGGGGATCTAATAGTGTGGCAAGCCAGTAGTCATCATCACTTCTAATTTTGACAATACGAGGGTCATGTTGGAGGTAGTGCAGCAAGAAGGCGCTCATGTGTCTTGCGCAGCCATGCGGACCAAGTCCACGCTGTGTTTGTGGCATAGAGGTGCTAACTGTTCTTTATTCCTCTGACATCTCCCCCCAACCTCTTTCAACTGAAATTTGATCAAGGTCTCCCTCATCCGCTGAGTCTTCCATGTCCATGGACAGTTCGTCATCCATTTCTTCATGTTCTCCTGCACCTTCCTCAACATTTCGCCTGCTACCATGCGCCCTTGTTGATCCCTGTCCCCCATGGTCCCATGCCTGCCGCGTTGGTGATGATGAACGTCTGGACCTTGGTGATGTTGTTGTCCCTTGCGCATATGAATCCTCCTGTAGTTCCTCCCCTTCCTGTTGTCCCACCCCCTGACTCCGAATAGTGTTTAGCGTGTGCTCCAGCATGTAAATGACTGGAATTGTCATGCTGATAATGGCATTGTCAGCGCTAAACATATTCGTCGCCATGTCGAAACTGTGCAGAAGGGTGCATAGGTCCTTGATCTGAGACCACTCCATCTGGGTGATCTTCCCCTCCTCTGCATCTCGTTGGCCCAGGCTATACGTCATGTCGTATTGCACCAGGGCTCGGCAGTGCTGCCACAGTCGCTGTAACATGTGGAGAGTCGAATTCCAGTGTGTCGCCACATCGCATTTCAGGCGATGAACCGGCAGGCCGAAAGACTTCTGGAGCGATGCAAGTCGCTCAGCTGCGGCGGTTGAACGGCGGAAGTGAGCAGACAGTTTTCGTGCCCTGGTCAGAAGGCCATCTAGGCCGGGATAGTGTGTTAAAAATTGCTGGACAACAAGGTTCAACACGTGAGCCATACAAGGCACGTGTGTCACCTTGCCCAGGCGAAGGGCCGCACCCAGGTTTGCAGCATTGTCGCACACGGCCTTACCAGGCTGCAGGTTGAGTTATTAAACTCAGTCTCCAGAGCTGCCCACAACTCAGCCGCTGTGTGACTCCTATTTCCAAGACATGTCAAGCTAAAGACCGCCCGATGCCGTTGCGCTCTGCTGCCAGCATAGTAATGAGGGGTGCGTGATTCCTTCTGCGCAGTGAGAACGCTGGTGGCCTGACCAGGCAGGCTTGGGGCGGAGGTGGAGGACCCAGATGAGATGGAGGAGGCAGAAGCAGTGGCGGAACTTGGACAGACAGAGGATTGACACACAAGTCGTGGGGATGGCAAGACTTGTGCAGCAGACCCTTCACCATCTATCACCATAGTTACCCAGTGCCCAGTCAGCGACATGTAACGTCCCTGTCCATGCTTACTGGTCCAAGTATCGGTAGTGAAATGCACCCGTTGACACACAGAGTTTCTCAAGGAAGCGGTGATGTTGTGTGCGACATGCTGGTGTAGCGCAGGCACACCTTTCTTATTGAAGTAGTGGCGACTGGGCATTTGGTACTGGGGCACAGCGACAGACATAAGGTCTCTAAAATCCTGTGTGTCCACCAGGCGGAAAGGCAGCATTTCGGTAGCCAACAGCTTACAGAGGGATAAAGTCAACCTCTTAGCTTTGTCATGGGTCACAGGAAATGACCTTTTATTTGTCCACATCTGAGGGACAGAGATCTGGCTGCTGTGTGGAGACGGTGTTGAGTAGGGTGTCCCTGGAAAAATGCAGCTTTGTGAGGAAAGTGCAGGCGTAGACATGATGTTGCCTGCATCCAATGTTGGTGCTATCGATATCTGAGAGAGCTGCACACACGCACTTGATTCCCCTTCCAAACCAACTGACAACCTACCAAGCAAACTGCCTGTTGCGGTTACAGTGGTGGAAGTTGTGCGTGGAAAACCAGGTGTGACAGCTGTCCCCACAGTCCTAGAAGATGAAGAGAGCGCGGATGCACTGGAAGGGGCAGGCGGTGGATGGTTCGCTCTGCTAGGCCGCATTGCAGCACGGTGAGCTTCCCACCGGGACATATGATATTTATTCATGTGACGATTCATGGAAGAAGTTGTCAAACTGCTGAGGTTTTGACCTCTACTAACAGAATCATGAAATTTTACAGATCACATAATTTGGGCGATCTTTTGCTATGTCAAAAAAGGACCAGGCTAGGCAAGGCTTAGAGGGCTTGCAACCTGTTGATCCACCCCGACTAGTGCTCAGAGGCAGAGTGGTGGCTGAGGATGCAGTTGTAGACGTGCTACCAGTACTCCGACTCTGTCTAGGAAGGCGCAAGGTAACTTCGTCATCAGTTGCATCCTCCTCCACCACCTCTGTTGACCTCCTCGAGTGCCTGACTGTGGGTTGACAGTAGGTGGGATCTAGAACTTCCTCATCAATTGTTGTGTTTGCACTCCCCTCACCCTCAGACCGAGCCTCTTCTTGCCCTGACCGAATATTTAAGTTTTCATCCCAATCTGGTATCTGCGTCTCATCGTCATCAGTATGTTCCTCATTGTCTATAACAACAGGTGTAACAGTTGGTGAAAAAGGGTCAACATTATGCTCAGAAACTTGATCCTCATGGCCTAAATCAGAGTCACAAAGGTTCTGGGCATCACTGCAGACCATTTCCTGGTCTGTACTCACTGTAGCTTGGGAGCAGACCTCTGATTCCCAGGCTATAGTGTGACTGAACAGCTCTGCAGACTCAGCCATCTCAGTTTCACCGTACTGTGCAGGGCGGATGGAGACTTCAGAGCTGGGAGAAAGCAAGTTTGATTGGGATGACAACTCAGAGGACTGGTGTTTTTTGGATGCGGTAGTTGAGGTGGCGGAGAGGGCACTTGTTGGACCACTTGAGATCCATTCAAGCATTTTTCTTTTTTGGCCATCATCTACCTTTGTTCCAGTTGTCCGTGTCCGTAAAAAAGGGAGCACATCGGATTGTCCACGGTAAGTAGTAGACATCTTACTTTTGCTGGAAGATGGTCTATCTTCAGCAGATGTTAATGGAGCTTTGCCACCTTCCCCACGGACAAACCCTTTTTTTCCTTTTCCAACACGCCTCTTCCCCTTTCCACCGGTATCTGTCATTTTGCCACTCATTTTGATTGCGACAAGATTGTGCACTTAAAATGTGGTAGTACAAATTGAGAGGTGGTGCAGATTGCAGCGGTGGTCTAGCTTTATTAACAGCAGAATAAACAACAATAATTATCACTGACAATGCAACTACGGCCCTTAAACTGGCAGCAGTGTTTGGTAGTATAATGGCTTAGTAACAATGAGTTTGAGTGTGCAATGCAGGCAGACGTGCTGCAAATATCTTTGCTCTAGTGGGACGATACAGAAGTTCAACAGCCACGTTTAGGATGCCCCTAAGTTCACTCAGTGTTTGCTAGTATAATGGCTTAGTAACAATGAGTTTGAGTGTGCAAAGGGCAGGAGGGTACAGTTGGCAGGGTTGTGGGTCTCTGGGTAGAGGAAAGGAAGCCTGCCTTTCTATCCCTCCTAATGGGGAAATGCAGCGAGGAAATCCCTGACCTTAGCTACACAGACGCTGTCATCTTGTGTAGCTGTTAAACTCTGTTTTCACGGACCTGTCACCTATGGCTCTGACCCTGCCAGTATGAGCCCTTAAAAGGACTGATAGAAAGTGCTATCCCTATGCTGTACAGCGCTGTGTATGGAGCGTACACAGCAGTATCGGAGATAGGAGCTGCGCCAGTGGTGACTGACACCAAGGACGCAGAAGAGATAATGGTGTCCGGACGGGCAGATACTCGTTTTTATAATGCAGGGACATGTGACATGGACATCCTATCACACATGCCGTATCTTCTCTGGCTAAAAGTACACTTAGCTGTGTGTGTGTCTGGGATTGGCTGACATGCTGGCCCGCCCCACTACACGAGCGCGCTTAGGGAAGGAAGACAAGGAAAAAAAAAAAATGGCGATCGCCATTATCCATACAGCAGTGATCTGAATGTGCTGTTCCTGCACACTATACACTGAAATTTCATAATAGTGTGAGTCACAGAGTGACTTACACTATTACAGCAGAACGCCAGCTAGTAATTAGCTGGTCTTTTTGCTGCTAGAACCGTTCTCGAACGTATCCAGAACTATCGAGCTTTACAAAAAGCTCGAGTTCTATTTCTATCTAGAACAGCCCCCAAAATCACTCGAGCCGCGAACTGGAGAACCTCGAACCACGAACCGCGCTCAACTCTACTTCTGAACTTTCCCCTGTGTCTGAAAAGTAGTTCCTAAATACATGAAAGGTAATGGCGCACACAAGAAAAATTGCACAACAAGCTGTGTGATCGATTTTTTTCCTATTCGTTTTTGTAAAAATTAAAAACTTTAGGTTAAAAACATTTTAGCAATAAAAATGTAATTATTCTTTTTCACCACACATTCTGTGAGGCACATGTGGTGTCAACATGCTCAGTGCATGGCAAGATGAATTCATTGAGGGGTGTAATTTGTAAAATGTGGTCACTTATAGGGGGTCTCCTTTTTTAGCACCTCTGGGACTGTGCCAATGCGACAAAGCACCCTCAAACCATTCCAACAAAATCTGTACGGAATATGGTGCTCCTTCCCTTCTGAGCTTTTGAACTGTGTCTCAAAAATAGTTTTCAACCACATATAGGTTATTGTCAAATTTAGGACAAAATAGTGTAACAAATTGTACCTTTTTGTTTTCTCAGATTACTCGTCTGAAAATTAAAAACTTGGGGCCAAGCCACACGTATTGGAAAAAATGGTAAATTTTCATTTTCTCACCCCCATGTTATTTAATATTGGGAATCTTCTGAGGTGGAAAAATGCTGACAATACCCCAAGATAAATTCGTGGAGACCTGTAATTTCCAAAATGTGTTCACTTAGGAATTCTGCTGTTTTTCCATGTCAGAGGCTATTCAAATGGGACATGGAGACTGCAATCTATTCCAGCCAATATGACAATCCAAAAGTCAAATAGCGCCCCTTTCCTTCCAAGAACTGACATGCCCAAACAATAGATTTCCATCACATATTGGGTATCTGTGTACTCAGGAGAAATTGCACAACAAAAATGTTATGGTTCATTTTCTCCTGTTACCCTTATGAAAATTAAAACTTTTTTACCATCTCCTTGGTAAAAAAATGTGTTGGTACATTTGTCCATTCATCCTTCATTCAATTAATCGAAAACAGCCCCACACCACGATAGTTCAATCTTCTCCAAACTTCACTGTTTTTATGGAGCTTTGGGGGTGTTATGCAGTGCCTTTTGGCTTACAAACATGTTATGTATTATGACATCCGATCAATACAATTTTGGTCTCTTTTAACCAGAATATATACTTCCAGTTTATTACAGTCTTGTCTAAATGTTACTGAGCAAACACTGAACATGCTTTTTTTTCCCAGCAATAGAGTCTAGCATAGGGAGCATGCATAAAAGCCATGGAGGTTCAGTGTATTATTTATTGTTTTCTTTGAAACAATTGTACCTGTTGATTACAGGTCTTGCTATAGCTCTGCACAGGTGATTCCTGGCCCTTTGACAACATTTATAATAATTATTTTCACTCCTTCTCATCTGAAATCTTTCAGGGATCACCTGGTCATGGCTGATTTATGTGAAATAATTTTCTTTCCATTTCTGAATTATGGCCCTAAAAGTTCTCACTGGAACCTTTAGAAGATGAGCAATTATTTTGCATCCAATGGCATCAGTATGATGTGCAACAATAAGGTTGCAAAGGTCTTGAGACAGCTCTCTGATTTTACCCATCATGAGATGTTCCTTGTGTGGCACTTTGGTAATGAGACAGTAAGTGGCTGGATTGCTTTCTAATTACTGATAAATTTCAGCTCGTGTACTGACTTTCCATGATTTTTGCACCTCTATTTTTTCATGTGTTAAATACTTTTTCCCTGTGATATTTCTCATTACTACATACAGTACAGACCAAAGGTTTGGACACACCCTCTCATTCAAAGAGTTTTCTTTATTTTCATGACTCTAAAAATTGTAGATTCACATTGAAGACATCAAAACTATGAATTAACACATGTGGAATGAAATACTTAAAAAAGTGTGAAAGAACTGAAAATATGTCTAGGATCTTCAAAGTAGCCACCCTTTGCTTTGATTACTGCTTTGCACACTCTTGGCATTCTCTTGATGAGCTTCAAGAGGTAGTCACCGGAAATGATTTTCCAACAGTCTTGAAGGAGTTCCCAGAAATGCTTTGCACTTGTTGGCCCTTTTGCCTTCACTCTGCGGTCCAGCTCACCCCAAACCATCTCGATTGGGTTCAGGTCTGATGACTGTGGAAACCAGGTCATCTGGCGTAGCATCCCATTACTCTCCTTCTTAGTCCAATAGCCCTTACACAGCCTGGAGGTGTGTTTGGGGTCATTGTCCTGTTGAAAAATAAATAATGGTCCAACTAAATGCAAACCGGATGGAATAGCATGCCACTGCAAGATGCTGTGGAAGCCATGCTGGTTCTGTATGCCTTAAATTTTGAATAAATCCCCAACAATGTCACCAGCAAAGCACCCCCACACCATCACACTTCCTCCTCCGTGCTTCACGGTGGGAACCAGCCATGTAGATTCCATCTGTTCACCTTTTCTACAAAGCAAGAAGGCCTGCGGAGACACTATCACATGTTTCTCAAAGCTGGCAGGAAACTAGCCAGGTCTTTCACCGGGAAGGAACAACCACGGGAAGGGCAGTCTCCAGTTAAGGAGACCACCTATGCCAAACATGGTATCCATCCACAGACAGCCGTTTCAGGGTATTTGCCCCTCATGAGTGTGGAGTAGAAATCTGGCTAGTGGGAGCATTGCCTAGTAAAAGACTATGTGAGCAAGGATGGTTGACCCTAGGGAGATCAACATCCACCACAGCGGAGACACCATCACGTGTTTCTCAACGCAGTGATTCTAGAGCAATGCACCCTGGGAAATATTCAAAGCAAGAAGGCCTGCGGAGACACTATCACATGTTTCTCAACGCTGGCAGGAAACTAGCCAGGTCTTTCACCGGGAAGGAACAACCACGGGAAGGGCAGTCTCCAGTTAAGGAGACCACCTATGCCAAACATGGTATCCATCCACAGACAGCCGTTTCGGGGTATTTGCCCCTCATCATTGTGGAGTAGGAATCTGGCTAGTGGGAGCATTGCCTAGTAAAAGTCTATGTGAGCAAGGATGGTTGACCTTAGGGAGATCAACATCCACCACTGTGGAGACACCATCACGTGTTTCTCAACGCAGTTATTCTAGAGCAATGCACCCTGGGAAATATTCAAAGCAAGAAGGCCTGCGGAGACACTATCACATGTTTCTCAACGCTGGCAGGAAACTAGCCAGGTCTTTCACCGGGAAGGAACAACCACGGGAAGGGCAGTCTCCAGTCAAGGAGACCACCTATGCCAAACATGGTATGCATCCACAGACAGCCGTTTCGGGGTATTTGCCCCTCATCAGTGTGGAGTAGGAATCTGGCTAGTGGGAGCATTGCCTAGTAAAAGACTATGTGAGCAAGGATGGTTGACCTTAGGGAGATAAACATCCACCACTGCGGAGACACCATCACGTGTTTCTCAACGCAGTGATTCTAGAGCAATGCACCCTGGGAAATATTCAAAGCAAGAAGGCCTGCGGAGACACTATCACATGTTTCTCAATGCTGGCAGGAAACTAGCCAGGTCTTTCACCGGGAAGGAACAACCACGGGAAGGGCAGTCTCCAGTCAAGGAGACCACCTATGCCAAACATGGTATCCATCCACAGACAGCCGTTTCGGGGTATTTGCCCCTCATCAGTGTGGAGTAGGAATCTGGCTAGTGAGAGCATTGCCTAGTAAAAGACTATGTGAGCAAGGATGGTTGACCTTAGGGAGATCAACATCCACCACTGCGGAGACACCATCACGTGTTTCTCAACGCAGTGATTCTAGAGCAATGCACCCTGGGAAATATTCAAAGCAAGAAGGCCTGCGGAGACACTATCACATGTTTCTCAACGCTGGCAGGAAACTAGCCAGGTCTTTCACCGGGAAGAAACAACCACGGGAAAGGCAGTCTCCAGTTAAGGAGACCACCTATGCCAAACTTGGTATCCATCCACAGACAGCCGTTTCGGGGTATTTGCCCCTCATCAGTGTGGAGTAGGAGACCTGGCTAGTTTCCTGCCAGCGTTGAGAAACATGTGATAGTGTCTCCGCAGGCCTTCTTGCTTTGAATATTTCCCAGGGTGCATTGCTCTCGAATAACTGCATTGAGAAACACGTGATGGTGTCTCCGCAGTGGTGGATGTTGATCTCCCTAAGGTCAACCATCCTTGCTCACATCACCTTTTCTACAAAGACACGGTGGTTGGATCTAAAGATCTCAAATTTGGACTCATCAGACCAAAGCACAGATTTCCACTGGTCTAATATAAATTCCTTGTGTTCTTTAACCCAAACATGTCTCTTCTGCTTGTTGCCTGTCCTTAGCAGTGGTTTCCTAGCAGCTATTTTACCATGAAGGCCTGCTGCACAAAGTCTCCTCTTAATAGTTGTTCCAGAGATGAGAAGGTATGTCCAAACTTTTGGTCTGTACTGTATAACAATTTATAGACATCTATGGTTTGATTTCTTTGCCTGTAAATAGGTTGTTACAATCATCTTGTGAGAAATACTGTATATATGAGCAGAAAAATTAAATTTAATGCTATGACTGATCCATGATATGATGGTAAAAACAGAGCCCAACAGATGATATTGTTGCCTGTCATTTTACAAGATAAAAATTCAGCATTCTGCATTATTGTTTCTGTCAGATTAGACAGATTTGCCATGAAAGAGCTTCAAATAATGGTGTAATGGTATCTTATACACATGTCATATTAATACATTGAATAAAAATCCAGTTTGCCACATTAACACACCTGATAAAGATGAGCGAATCTTTTGAAACTTCCCCCAAAACTCGATTTGAAGTTAATAAATTTGCATGAATTTCAATACTGGAAAGTAATGATGAGTGAATGTACTCGCCACTATTTGTTACTGGCACAAATAGTATGGTATTAACCCCTTCAGCCCCCAACCTTAAATACCTGGCCATTTTTTGCAATTTTTACCAGTGTCACTTTGACAGGTTATAACTCTGGAACGCTTCAACGGACCCTAGCGATTCTGACATGCTTTTTTCATGTCATATTGTACTTCATGTCAGTGGTAAATTTAGGCCAATATGTTTTGCATTTATTTGTGATAATTTCGGAAATTTGGCGAAAATTTTGAACATTTTGCAATTTTCAAAATTTGAAATTTTACTCTTATAAATCTGAGAGATATGTCTCACAAAATAGTTACTAAATAACATTTCCCACATGTCAGCTTTACACCAGCACAATTTTTGAAACAAATTTTTTTTCCGTAAGGAAGTTAGAAGGGTTCAAAGTTCATCAGCAATTTCTCATTTTTCCAACAAAATTTACAAAAAAATTTTTTTTAGGTACTATATCACATTTGGAGTGATTTAAAAAACTTAGGCGACAGAAAATACCCAAAAGTGACCCCATTCTAAAATCTGCACCCCTCACTCTGCTCAAAACCACATCCAAGAAGTTTATTAACCTTTTAGGAGCTTCACAGCAACCAAAGAAATGTAGAAGGAAAAAATGAAAATGTTGCTTTTTTTACACAAAAATGTTACTTTAGCCATACAATTTTGCATTTTCACAAGGGCATCAGGAAAAATGCACCATAAAATGTATCATGCATTTTCTCCTGAGTATGCAGATACCTCATATGTGGTGGAAATCAAATGTTTTGGCACATGGCAGGGCTCAGAATGCAAGATGCGCCTTTTGAATTTTTGAGTGTAAAATTAGCTGCACTCATTAGCAGATGCCATGTCGGAGTTGAAGACCCCCTAAGGCACCTAAACAATGGAGCTCCCCCACAAGTGACCATATTTTCGAAACTAGAGCCCTCAAATAATTTTTCTAGATGTTTGATGTGCACTTTGTACCCCTGGGGGCTTAACAGAAGTTTATAACGTTGAGCCGTGAAAAGAAAAAAAAAAAATTACCACAAAACTGTGGCTTCAACTAGGTAGCTTTTTTTTCACAAGGGTATCAGGAAAAAATGCACCATAAAATGTGTTGTCCATTTTCTTCTGAGTACGCAGATACCTCATTTGTGGTGAAAAATCAAATGTTTGGGCACACGGCAGGACTCGGAAGTCAAGGAGCGCCATTTGAATTTTTGAGTGCAAAATTCGCTGCACTCATTAGCGGACACCATGTCGGGTTTGAAGATCCCCTGAGGTTCCTAAACAATAAAGCTCCCCCACAAGTGACCCCATTTTGGAAACTAGAGCCCTCGTGGAATTTATCTAGCTGTTTAGTGAGCACTTTGAACCCCTGGAGGCTTCACAAAAGTTTGTAATGTTTAGCCGTGAAAATAATTATAATTTTAATAATTTTTTTTTACCATGAAATTGTTTTTTCAAGCAGGTAGCTTTTTTTCACAAGGGTATCAGGAAAAAATGCACCGTAAAACATATTGTGCAATTCTCCTGAGTACACAGATACCTCATCAGTGGTGGAAATCAATTGTTTGGGTGCACGGTGGGGCTTAGAAGAGAAGGAGCGCCATTTCACAGCAAAATTGGTTCAAATTATTACCAGATGCCATATTGCATTTGGAGACTCCCTGAGGTGCCTAAACAATGGAGCTCCCCCACATGTGACCCCATTTTGGAAACTAGACCCCCCGCCCATACAAAAAAATTTGTTTGCAAAAATAAAAAATACGGACGTCAGTAAAAAAAAAAAAATAAAATAATGAGCGCCTGCAACTGACACTATGGCAAGTGCCACATGTGACAGCGATGCACGAATCTCGCATTGCATCATCCAGCACAGCCGCACAATCCTGTCTGGAAGAGGGCGACCATGCTGGATGATGCAATGTGAGGAGGCAGGCAGCAGATCGGGAATGTGAGATGGCAGAGGCGGGCAGCAGATCGGGAAGGTGAGATGGCAGAGGCGGGCAGCAGATGGGGAGGGTGGGAGATGGCGGTGGCGGGCAGCAGATCGGGAAGGTGAGATGGCGGAGGCGGGCAGCAGATGGGGATGGTGGGAGATGGTGGTGGCGGGCAGCAGATCGGGAAGGTGAGATGGCGGACAGCGGGCAGCAGATCGGGAAGGTGAGATTGCGGACAGCGGGCAGCAGATTGGGAAGGTGAGATGGCGGAGACAGGCAGCAGATCAGGAAGGTGAGATGGCGGAGGTGGGCAGCAGATCGGGAAGGTGAGATGGCGGTGGTGGGCAGCAGATGGATAGGGTGGGAGATGGCGGAGGCGGGCAGCAGATTGGGAAGGTGAGATGGCGGAGGCGGGAAGCAGATCGGGAAGGTGAGATGGCGGAGGCGAGCAGCAGATCGGGAAGGTGACATGGCAGAGGTGGACAGCAGATGGGGAGGGTAAGAGATGGCGGAGGCGGGCAGTGGATCGGGAAGGTGAGATGGCGGACAGCAGGCAGCAGACCTGGAAGGTGAGATGGCGGACAGTGGGCAGCAGATCGGGAAGGTGAGATGACGGACAGCGGGCAGCAGATCGGGAAGGTGAGATGGCGGACAGTGGGCAGCAGATCGGGAAGGTGAGATGGCGGATAGCGGGCAGCAGATCGGGAAAGTGACATGGCGGACAGCGGGCAGCAGATCGGGAAGGTGAGATGGCGGAAAGCGGGCAGCAGATCGGGAAGGTGAGATGGCAGGCAGCAAGGAGCAGATCTGTAAGGTTAGATGGCGGACAGCGGGCAGCAGATCGGGAAGGTGACATGGCAGACAGCGGGCAGCAGATCAAGAAGGTGAGATTGCGGACAGCGGGCAGCAGATCGGGAAGGTGAGATGGCGGAGGCGGGCAGCAGATCGGGAAGGTGAGATGGCGGAGGCGGGCAGCAGATGGGGAGGGTGGGAGATGGCGGTGGCGGGCAGCAGATCGGGAAGGTGAAATGGCGAAGTCGGGCAGCAGATGGGGAGGGTGGGAGATGGCGGTGGTGGGCAGCAGATCAGGAAGGTGAGATGGCGGAGGTGGGCAGCAGATCGGGAAGGTTAGATGGCGGTGGCGAGCAGCAGATGGGGAGGGTGGGAGATGGCGGAGGCGGGCAGCATATCGGGAAGGTGAGATGGCGGAGGCGGGAAGCAGATCGGGAAGGTGAGATGGCAGAGACGAGCACCAGATCAGGAAGGTGACATGGCAGAGGTGGACAGCAGATGGGGAGGGTAAGAGATGGCGGAGGCGGGCAGTGGATCGGGAAGGTGAGATGGCGGAAAGCAGGCAGCAGAACTGGAAGGTGAGATGGCGGACAATGGGCAGCAGATCGGGAAGGTGACATGGCAGACAGCGGGCAGCAGTTCGTGAAGGTGAGATGACGGACAGCGGGCAGCAGATCAGGAAGGTGAGATGGAGGACAGCGGGCAGCAGATCGGGAAGGTGAGATGGCGGACAGCGGGCAGCAGATCGGGAAGGTGAGATGGCGGACAGCGGGCAGCAGATCGGGAAGGTGAGATGGCGGACAGCGGGCAGCAGATCGGGAAGGTGAGATGGCGGACAGCGGGCAGCAGATCTGGAAGGTGAGATGGCGGACAGCAGGCAGCAGATCGGGAAGGTGACATGGCAGACAACGGGCAGCAGATCGGGAAGGTGAGATGACGGAGGCGGGCAGCAGATCATACAGGGTGGGTGATGGTGGAGGGGGCAACAGATTAGGATGGGAGAGAGCGGGCAGCAGCTAACTGAGGGGGGCAGCGGCTGATGGGAGAGAGCGGTGGCAGATGGAGGCGGCTGCAGCAGATAGAGGAGATTAGCGGTGGATCAGCGGCGGCAGTGGATCGGGGGATCGGCGGCGGTTACAGTGGATCGGGGGCAGGGGCTTACCAGCGCACTTGCAGGGATCGCTCCCCTCGGCTTCTACGGACAGAGTAAAGCAGAGGGGAGTTGTCACCGGCCCCAGATCCACAAGGCCGATCTCTCCAATCAGAGTTGGGAGCGGGTGAAGCACCGATCACCCAGCTCCAGCCAATAATCAGTGCAGCAGCTGCACTGATTAGGGCTGTATCTCAATGTTTTAGTCATTTTCAATGGCTGAAACATTACAGTGGCTGTGATTTGCTGAACGGTGTTCGTCAGCCAATCACAGCCTCCGTAGGCCCGGGGAGGAGGCACCACCCCTTCTGAGGTCAGGCAGAAGTCCCCTCCTCCCCGAGTATAAGGTTTGTGTGAACCGATTGCACTCACCGGGGCTCCGGGGCCGCAATTTCGCCATGACGTACTGGGTACGTCATGGGTCGTTTAGCACCATGTCACTATGACGTACCCAGTGCGTCAAGGGTCATTAAGGGGGTAAGATATTTGTTACTTAATGAGTATTTTGGTCCTCACCTCGCAAGATTCGAGTCCTGAGCCCTGCATGATTGGTGTTTGATTTTCACCACTAAACATGCTGGGATTACTTGCCAATCACAGTAATGCCATAGCTAGTGATGAGCAAATGTATTCGTTACTATTCGCAGAATAGTATAGTATTTGGGCTATTCGTTATATTGCGAGTAATGGTGTATTCACTTCACTATATTCGGATGTCTCGCACAGCCGTTTTGGCACCTGATTTGCAGCCAATAAACATGCAGGTCTTTTTAATCAATCACAGTAATGCTGCAGCCATCTTGGTTGTGGCATTATTGTGATTGGCTGGCCACTCAGCATCATAGGGTCTATGAAACACCTTCCGCTGCCATTTTGCACATATTGTATCCAAAGCCTGCATTGCATCAGCGTAGGGATAGAGCAAGCAGCTTTTAAGGAGAGTTTAGGCCTCTTAATAACACAAAATGTCCTTTTCAGAGCTGCCTGTAACGTAGGTTAGTGTAGCGTTCAGAGGCCTGCGACACACTCACGTGAAAATCATGCACGTGCCGCGAGACACGTATTTACCCTGCGTATTGCGTGTAGGTAAGTACGTGTCTCTGGTACGTGTGGACCACGTGTGTTCTCCGTGTGCTATCCGTGATAACACACGGAGAACCGGTAATTTGCATACTCACGTGGTCCTTCCTGCCGTCCGTGGTGCTGATCTTCGGCTCCAGCCCTGCCGTCTCCCTGCTGCTGCTGCTGACGGCTGCAGTGAAGTGAATATTAAATGAGTATAATGAGCGGCGGTCAGCAGCAAGTGTCAGCAGCGGCAGAGACAGGAGGGCAGGAGAAGGTGAGTAACGATTTTTTTTTTTTACTCTGGCATGTGTGTTTTCTCCGACACGTGTCACATGGGACCGCATCCACACTACATCCATGTGGTACGGGTGCGGGCCGTGTGACACTCATGCTGCCGGAGCAACACGGACATGTCAGCGTTTTTAACACACGGAGACACGTAAGTACGGAACGGACACACGTTACGCTCCAAAATACTTATGTGTCTCCTAACCATAGGGATTACCTAGGTCCCCGTGTGCACGTGTCTCCGGTCTGTGTAAAAATGACACACACGGACCGGCGGCACGTGAGTGTGTCGGAGGCCAGAGGGATACATTTCCGAGCAGAGACAGTGTTTAAAGCATAGTGTGACACTTTGTCCATTGTACCATCCAGAAACCAGAATACAATGGCTCTTTTAAGAGCTGATAGCACTGAACAAAGTCACAGCAGGGAGAAAGAGAGATTGTAGATTAGGTAGGAAGTCAGGATCTGTTTCCACAATATTTCGGGGTTCATAGCCAGCCTTGTGGCATCCAGATCACCCACATTAATACATTGCTAGTGGCTTTTGCAAATAATTACAAAGCAGTACTCTAGAAATTATTGCTGATACAGTAAAGCACCGTTCCTGTTTCCACAATATTTAAAGGGTTCTCACAACCTGAATTGTGCCATCCATCAACATTAGCCACAATAATACATTGCTAGTGGCTTTCGGAAATAATTACAAAGCAGTACTCTAGCATTTACTGCTTCCTATTACAGTAAAGCACCATTCCTGTTACCACAATATTTAGGGGTTCACAGCCTGCCTTGTGGCATCCAGATCACTCACATTAATACGTTGCTAGTGGCTTTTGCAAATCATTACAAAGCAATACTCTAGCATTGCAATCAGTGCTGCTTGATAAAGTAAAGCACCATTCTTGTTTCCACAATATTTAAGGGATCACAGCCTGCCTTGTGGCATCCCAATCAACCAACTTAATACGTTGCTAGTGGCTTTTGTAAATAATTACAAAGTAGTACTCTAGCATTTACTGCTGCCTGATACAGTAAAGCACTGTTACTGTTTCCACAATATTTAGGCTATGTGCGCATGTTGCGTAATTGCATGCAGTTACGCTGCAATCTGCACCACAGCGTAACTGCATGCATTCTGCGTCCCCTGCACAATCTATGGAGATTGTGCAGGAGACATGTGCATGTGGCGTATTACAGCGCAGCGCTTCGGCTGCTGCCCGAAGCGCACTTTCTAAGAAGTGACATGTCACTTCTTTCGTGCGCTCTGCATGAAGTCCCTGCTCTGTCTATAACAAGAAGTAAATGGTACTTCCTTTGTGCTGATGGTAATAGATGTAGGGGTGCGCTTCAGGTTCCAAGGCCTTTTGTCAATAGAAGAATACAAGGCACTCCCAAGATTGGCTGCAACGTGTGATTTATTTAATGTGCATAACAGAACGTTTTTGGTCCGTAGACCTTCCTCAGTAAGCACATTCGTGAAGAGGAGTTCAGTGTGGGTGATTAGCGTGGTGTCCACCGCCGCATGGAGGCTGCCATGAGACTCCATGCGGCGGTGGACACCGCGCTAATCACCCACGCTGAACTCCTCTTCACGAATGTGCTTACTGAGGAAGGTCTACGGACCGAAAACGTTCTGTTGTTATGCACATTAAATAAATCACACGTTGCAGCCAATCTTGGGAGTGCCTTGTATTCTTCTTCCTGCTCTGTCTATGGCAGGGGCTGGGAGGGGCTACATGCAGAGCGCATGAAATCAGCTTTTGTTTCTGCAGCGATTTGAAGTGCACGTGTGCTGTTCAAATTGCTGCAGAAATTTCTGCAGGGCTAGTACGCAACGTGCGCACATAGCCTAAAGCCTGCTTTACACGTTGCAATTTCACACACGATATCGTATGCGATTTGCAACGCCCCATCGTATGTGTGGCACGTTCAATTTGTTGAACATGCCGCACATACAATTAACCCCCGTCACACGTACTTACCCGTCCATACGACCTCGATGTGGGCGGCGAACGTCCACTTCCTGGAGTGGGAGGGACGTTCGGCGTCACATCGACGTCACGCGGCAGCCGGCCAATAGAAGCGGAGGGGCGGAGCTGAGCGGGACATAAACATCCCGCCCACCTCCTTCCTTCCGCATTGTGGGCCGGGAGCCGCAGGACGCTGCTAAGATCTGTTCATCGTTCCCGGGGTGTCACACACTGCGATGTGTTCTGCCCCGGGTACGATGAACAACCTGACGTTCAATCCATGAGGAATGAACGACGTGTGTGCAATGAACATTTTACCGTTCAATCGCAATCGTACGTACCTGTCACACACTACAATGTAACTTACAATGCCGGATGTGCGTCACTTACGACGTGACCCTGCTGACACATTGTAAGATATATTGCAGTGTGTAAAGTGGGCTTTAGGGTTCACAGTCTCATTTGTGCTGTCTGTGCTCATCAGCTACATTATTACGCTGCTAGTGGCTTTTGCAAATAATTGCAAAGCAGTACTCTAGCATTTACTGCTGCCTGATGCAGTAAAGCACCGTTCTTGTTTCCACAATATTTAAGGGTCCACTGCCTGCCTTGTGGCATCCAGATCAGCCACATTAATATGTTGCTAGTGGCCTTTGCAAATAATTACAAAGCAGTACTCTAGCAATCAGTGATGCCTCGCACAGAGTACTCACTTGTATTTTCTCCACAATACTTTTGGGGTCAAAGTTTGCTTCACTTGATGACCAAAATGGCAGTGTTAAGGGACAGAAACGTGGACATGGGCATGGTGTTGTCAGTGGTGGGCAACAAGGCACTGAGTCTATGTCAGGTCAGAAGAAGCTTTATGCATCCACTATGTTCCTTGACAAATTTCCCGGTCTGGAAAATAAACGTGTGTGGATTCCAGAAGAGCAAGAGCAGATTCGGTCTTGAATGGCTGACAAGGCCTCCTCGCATTTGTCAAGCAGCAACCAATCTTCCACGACCACAAAGTCTACTGTGGATACACAAAAGACTGGCCCATCCAATCCTCCACCTGGTCCTCTTTCCTCCCCCATTTATCAGTCACAAGAGACATAACCCCAAGCTTGGCCACTCTGAGCATCTGTTTTGTACGTATCCGTTGGTTGACTCTGGCCTCTCACCATGCAGCATTGAAGAGGGATGTGAGGAGGTGGCATACATGCACAAGTACTTGAGGACCTACGGCCAGAAGAAAGCCAGTTTGAGGAACCTGATTTACTGCCTTCAGAGGTGGAGGCTGCTGATGATGAGACACAGTTGCCATCAGGTAAGCCTACAATCTGAAGTGGGAAGGAGGATGAGATGGAAGATGAGGTGGTCGATGATGAGTCCACTGATCTGACCCGGACCATTGACATGCATAGCCAGCACAACAACACAGGGGAAGATGGATATGTAGCAGTAACACAGACAGTAAGGGGTAATGGTTTGCTTAGTGAGTGAGAACTTGGTCAACTGTTCCCCAGAGCACCCCCACTGTGGCCCAAGTCAGGGCAAGGGGGCATTCAGCCACTGTATGGAATGTTTTTTATGAAAGTCATTCAAAGAAAAACATTGTAATCTGTAGCATCTACCATACCAAGTTGAGCAGAGGTCAGGGCAAAGGCAACCTGAGCCCATCAGTATGTGGAAAAACATGGCAGCCAAGCACCCCAGTAGGTGGGCAGAACACCAAAGTACCAAATTTGTGTCTGCGGGTCAAACCACTGCCATGTAGCCTGTGCTAAATCCTTCACAATCTGCTGTCCAAGAAACAGGTGTTCATACATCCTTCCCATAAGATGCAATTGCACAGACACAGCAAACATCAACCACATCCACTTCCTTGTCTCAGTGAAGAGTCCTGTTATCCGTGCCTGAGATCTTGGAAAGGAAGCGTAAATTCCCAGCCATGCACCAGCAGGCACAAAACTTAAACTTTCACATTACCAAATTGCTAGCCGTGGAGATGTTGCCTTTTGGGATTGTGATAACACAGTGTTTCTGTAATCTCTTGGCTGTGGCTGCCCCACGATACAGTGTTCCCAGCCACCACTGTTTTGCCCATTGTGCTGTCCTCACATTACACAAGCTTGTGTTAAACAATCTCAACCGTGCTCTGAGCAACGCCGTAACCGGGAAGGTCCACCTAACAACAGACAAGTGGATAAGTTGTTGTGAACAGGGACGATATTTATCTGTCATGGCAGACTGGGTGAACCTGGTGGAGGCTGGGATAAACTCGCAAACTGTAACATCACACATCCTACCCACGCCAAGAATAGCGGGACTAACTTCTACCAGCATTTCTGCCTCATCATATGCCACTTCCTGTCTCCCCTCCTCATCCTCCTCCTGCTCCTCATCCTCTGCTGAATTACACTCCCCATCACTGCTAAGCTGGGAGCTGTGCAGCAAAGCATCGGCAAAGTGGCAACATGCTCTGCTGAAGCTGATCTGTTTAGGTCACAAACCACACACTGCAGCAGAGCTGTGGCAAAGTATAAAAGAGAAGACCGATCAGTGGCTCTCCCCGCTGCACCTCCAACCCAGCTTGGTAGTTTTTGACAATGGGCGTAACCTGGTGGCGGCTTTTATGGTCGGTAAGCTGGTACATGGGCCATGCATAGCTGATATGCTGAACCTAGTTGTTCAGAAATTTATGAAAACATACCCTGTCGTACCTACTTGAGAAGGTGCGCTGTGTTAGTGCCCATATCCGCCATTCCTCCACAACTTTTTCTGGTCGTACAGCTCTGCAAAAGTGCTTTAATTTGCCAAGTCAATGACTCATGTGCAACCTGGAACTCAACATTCTATATGTTGGCAAAGATTACTGAGCAGCAGAGGGCGGTAGCTGAATACCAGTTTCAACATGCCCGTCAGACTGAGAGTCAGCCAACACACATAACAACTGTCGAGTGGGTGTGGATCGCTGACATTTGTGAGCTTCTTGAGAACTTTGAGTACTGCACCAATCTCATGAGCGGGGATCATGCTATTATCAGCTTAACCATCCCGCTACTGTGTCTGTTTAAGCAATCTCTGCATAATCTCAAAGAGGAAGCTTTGAGTGCCCATCATGTGGCTAAGGAGTAGAGATGAACGAACCGGTCGCGGCTCTGCTCGAGCTTGGTTCGTCGAACGGAGGTCTAGTTCGAGTTTGGTTCGGCGACCCGGTTTGCGAACCACTCGAACCCATAGGAGACAATGGGAGGCAATCACAAACACATAAAAACACCCTCAAAGGTGTCCAAAAGGTGACAAACAACTCACAACACAATACAAACACATAGGAAAGTGACAAGGACATATACTCCTGCGACAACAAAAGAGCTGGACAAGGAAAAAGAGGAGGAGACACAGAAATATGAGTATATGCAAGGGAACATCGATGCCATTACTGTGCAACTTGAGCAATGCTCATTTTAGGCTTCCAATCTGGATAAATTGCCTGAGCTCACCACATACGCTTTGGGGATCTTGTCGTGTCCCGCAGCCAGCATTCTCTCGGAACGTGTCCTCAGTGCTGCTGAGGGTGTGCTGACATATAAGCACACGTGTCTGTCCACTGACAATGTGGACATACTAACGTTCACCAAGATGAGGAAGTCATGGCTCTCAGAGGACTTTTCTTCCCCTGTGTCATCCAGGGGAGGCGAAAGGCATGTGTATTTTTTAGAGTGCTTCATGCAAAGCATCTTTTTCATCTTGAAAAGGGGGGTCAACTGATGCCAGTCAAGTGGGGGGGGGGTGGCCCAATTAGTAGAAACGAGGGAGACTGTGGTTGGAGTCCCCTCGCTGTGTTTAAAAGAACCAAGATGAACAAGTCATGGCTCTCAGAGGACTTTTCTTCCCCTGGGTCAGTCAGGGGAGGCGAAAGGCACGTGTATTTTTGAGAGTGCTTCATGCAAAGCATCTTTTTCATCTTGAAAATGGGGGTCAACTGATGCCAGTCAAGTGGGGTGTGTGTGGCCTAATTAGTGGAAATGAGGGAGACTGTGGTTGGAGTCCCCTCGCTGTGTTTAAAAGAACCAAGATGAACAAGTCATGGCTCTCAGAGGACTTTTTTTCCCCTGGGTCAGCCAGGGGAGGCAAAAGGCACGTGTATTTTTAAGAGTGCTTCATGTAAAGCATCTTTTTCATCTTGAAAATGGGGGTCAACTGATGCCAGTCAAATGGGGTGTGTGTGGCCCAATTAGTGGAAACGATGGAGACTGTGGTTGGAATCCCCTCGCTTTTGAAAAAAGAACCAAGATGAACAAGTCATGGTTCTCAGAGGACTTTTCTTCCCCTGGGTCATCCAGGGGAGGTGAAAGGCACGCGTATTTTTGAGAGTGATTCATGCAAAGCATCTTTTTCATCTTGAAAATGGGGATCAACTGATGCCAGTCAAGTGGGGTGTGTGTGGCCCAATTAGTGGAAATGAAGGAGACTGTGGTTGGAGTCCACTCGCTTTTGAAAAAAGAACCAAGATGAACAAGTCATGGCTCTCAGAGGACTTTTCTTCCCCTGGGTTAGCCAGGGGAGGCGAAAGGCACGAGTATTTTTGAGAGTGCTTCATGCAAAGCATCTTTTTCATCTTGAAAATGGGGGACAACTAATGCCAGTCAAGTGGGGTGTGCGTGGCCCAATTAGTGGAAACGAGGGAGACTGTGGTTGGAGTCCCCTCGCTTTTGAAAAAAGAACCAAGATGAACAAGTCATGGCTCTCAGAGGACTTTTCTTCCCCTGGGTCAGCCAGGGGAGGCGAAAGGCACGTGTATTTTTGAGAGTGCTTCATGCAAAGCATTTTTTCATTTTGAAAAAGGGGGTCAACTGATGCCAGTCAATTGGGGGGTGTGTGTGGCCCAATTAGTGGCAACGAGGGAGACTGTGGTTGGAGTCCCCTCGCTGTGTTTTACATGATTTTCGAAGGGCATGTCGTGCCTAGGAGGTTTAGTTTCAGCATCTCAAACTTGTTGGCTACAGAAAGACTGCCTTTACACCCTTTTGAAACCTAGGATCTTCGAGACCTTATGCCCATTGCCGTGCCCCAAGAGCAGATGGCCATTCGCCACTCCTTCTCCAAGAAAGGGGTGCCTGCGCTACCACAGCAGGTTGCACACAACATCACTGATTCCTTGAGAAACTCTGTGTGTGACAGGGTGCATTTCACCACAGATACTTGGACCAGTAAGAATGGACAGGGGAGTTAAATGTTGCTGATTGGGCACTGGGTAACTATGGTGAGAGATGGAGAAGGGTCTGCTGTACAAGTCTTTCTGTCCCCACGAGTTGTGTGTCAATCCTTCCTCTGTATGTACAAGTTCCTCCACTGCTTCTGCCTCCTCAACCTTGTGTTGGTCCTGCACCTCGGGCCAAACCCTGTGTGGTCAGGCCACCCTTCCTTGTAACTGTGCCCAAGGAATCCCACACACCTCCTTACTATGCTGGCAGTAGAGCTCAACAGGATGATGCGTTCAACTCTTTACTTAGAAATGTCTGGAAAATGTGAGTCACACCGCTGAGGAGTTGTGGACGGTAAGCTCTGGAGAGTGAGACCGAGTTTCATCAATGGTTGTCTCCACTCAACCAGCAGCCAGGGAATGCCGGGTGCGACAATGATGCAAAACAGTCTGCGGCCCTTCTTCAGGGCAATGTGACACACGTGCCTTGTATGGCTCACGTGTTGAATCTGATTCTTTAGCAATTTTTAAAACCCTATCCCGGCCTACATGTCCTTCTGTCGAGGGCACGGTGTAACGCCTGCCTGGATCGACACACTCAGATGGGCTGTAAAGGATAGGCTAGAGGGAAGCCACTCACCAAGCTGGACCCTCAGAACCCTGAAACCCTTTAACCCCTATACAGTGATTTTGATTTACACAGGGCCCAAGTTGATCAATACCTGTGGAAGGCTGCAGTTCCAGAAAATAGTAGTCATGCAGGGTCAAAACATTAATTGAGGAAGAGGAACAGAATGGGATGGCCAGGACTTAATCAGAAAACAAGCAGAGGTGAAATGCGGATCAGCCAACGAGGTACATAAACAGCAAGCACGAAAAGTAGTCAGGTAACAAGCACACAAAATCATAAAACTGAACTGGGGGTAACAGTAACCAGAGGTTCATAGCTATGTCTGGCAGTGGTCTTCAGACAGGATGGGCCTAAAAAGGGTGTGGTGTCTTCCCATTGGTTGTAGCTGAATGATGGTACTTCTTTTGTGAGATACCAACCACATGCATTCAGCCAGTGGTTCTGCATCTGTCAAGTTAACGCAGCCCAGTGGGTGACCATAACCTGCATCCACTTGCGCCGCTGGAGTCGACTCCTCTCCCATCATCAGCACTATGCACGAAAGGAACACGTTGTCACCTGACAACAGGAGTACAAATTGACGGAGTGGACTCCGGTGGTGACTTGATGAATGATGCAAACCTGGCTGCGGGCCTTCGTCAGGGCAATGTGACACACGTGCCTTGTATGGCTCATGTGTTGAATCTGATTCTGCAGCAATTTTTAAAACACCGTCCCGGCATACATGGCCTTGTACAGCGGGCACGCTTGCTATGTGCTCACTTCCATCGTTCGCACCCAGCAGCTCAACAACTTTCATCGCTCCTGAAGTCTTAAGGTCTGGCGGTTAAACGCCTGAAATGCGGTGTTCCGACATGCAGGAATTGGAATCTGCACATGTTGCAGTGTCTGTGGCAGCACCGCAGAGCCCTGCTGAAATACGTTATGACGTATACCCTTGGCTAACGTGATCCAGAGGTGGTGCAGATCACGCTGCTGGAGTGGTGTCAGATCAAGGACCTGTGCACCCTTCTACACAGTTTACAAATGTCGACGAAGATGTTTTCCACTGGTGTTGCCATTCTCAGCGTGAGAATTCTGGTCATCTACATGATGGAGCACACTGTAAGCATTGTTCGGTGTCAGGTGTTGTGACAAGAGGAAGGGAAGTTAGTACAGGAGGAGTCATATGCGGAAGGGATAACAAGATCTCTAAGGTCCAGATGGTCAACGGCACCTAGGCAGCAGTCATGGTACGGTGGGGGAGAGGGATTATCAAGGACGCATAGTATTAGCAAAACTGTTAAGGAAGGTGCAGGAGCCCAGGAAGAAATGGAGGACAAACTGACGATGGGCATGGAAGACTCAGCAGATGAGTGAGAGCTTGCTCACATTTCGGTTATGCAAGGTTGTGGGGAGAGGGCAGAGGAAGGAGGCACGATTCTCACCTCTCCGCCACCAACACACCAAGGACTTGGTCCTCCTGGATGCACAACACACATGAGTGCCTTCTTGCTGCAATACTTACAACTAGAGATGAGCGAACCGGTCGCGGTTCGGCTCGAGGTTGGTTCGCCGAACGGACCTCCCGTTCGAGTTCGGTTCGTCGAACGTTCGACGAACCGAACTCGAACTGCATAGGAAACAATGGCAGGCAATCACAAACACAGAAAAACACCTAGAAAACACCCTCAAAGGTGTCCTAAAGGTGACAAACAACTCAAACACATTGGAAAGTGACAAGGACATATACTCATGCGAAAACAAAACAGCTGGACAAGGAAAAAGAGGAGGACACACAGATATAGGCATGGCACGCCCTTCTAAAATCATGTAAAACACCGCAAGGTGACTCCAAGCGGAGTCTCCCTTTTTTCCAAAAATTGGGCCACACACACACCCACCCCTTCAGTGGTAGCACTTGTGCCCCAGTTGCACACTTCACAGCTAGATTTGCATCAAGCACATTCAAAAATACGCCATAATTAACCGTCCCCAGGATGACACCAGGGTAGGTAGCTAAGTCTTTCCTGATCCCAGCTCTGTGCAGCTTGGATCATTTATAAAAAACACAGCAATCAAGGGTTACTCCAAGCGGAGTCTCCCTTTTTTCCAAAAATTGGGCCCCACACACACCCACCCCTTCAGTGGCAGCAGTTGTGCCCTAGTTGTACACTTCACAGCTACATTTGCATCAAGCACATTCAAAAATACGCCATTCTTATCCGTCCCCAGGATGACACCGGGGCAGGTAGCAAAGTCTTTCCTGATCCCAGCTCTGTTCATCTTGGCTTCTTTTAAAAACAATGTAAGCAAGGGTTACTCCAAGCGGAGTCTCCCTTTTTTCCAAAAATTGGGCCCCACACACACCCACCCCTTCAGTGGCAGCAGTTGTGCCCTAGTTGTACACTTGACAGCTAGATTTGCATCAAGCACATTCAAAAATACGTCATTCTTATCCGTCCCCAGGATGACACCGGGGTAGGTAGCAAAGTCTTTCCTGATCCCAGCTCTGTTCATCTTGGCTTCTTTTAAAAACACATCAAGCAAGGGTTACTCCAAGCGGAGTCTCCCTTTTTTCCAAAAATTGGGCCCCACACACACCCACCCCTTCAGTGGCAGCAGTTGTGCCCTAGTTGTACACTTCACAGCTACATTTTCATCAAGCACATTCAAAAATACGCCATTCTTATCCATCCCCAGGATGACACCGGGGTAGGTAGCAAAGTCTTTGCTGACCCATGACTTGTTCATCTTGGCTTCTTTTAAAAACAATGTAAGCAAGGGTTACTCCAAGCGGAGTCTCCCTTTTTTCCAAAAATTGGGCCCCACACACACCCACCCCTTCAGTGGCAGCAGTTGTGCCCTAGTTGTACACTTCACAGCTACATTTGCATCAAGCACATTCATAAAATACGCCATTCTTATCCGTCCCCAGGATGACACCGGGGTAGGTAGCAAAGTCTTTCCTGATCCCAGCTCTGTTCATCTTGGCTTCTTTTAAAAACACAGCAAGCAAGGGTTACTCCAAGCGGAGTCTCCCTTTTTTTCCAAAAATTGGGCCCCACACACCCACCCATTCAGTGGCAGCAGTTGTGCCCCAGTTGTACACTTCACAGCTAGATTTGCATCAAGCACATTCAAAAATACGCCATAATTAACCGTCCCCAGGATGACACCAGGGTAGGTAGCAAAGTCTTTCCTGATCCCAGCTCTGTTCATCTTGGCTTCTTTTAAAAACAATGTAAGCAAGGGTTACTCCAAGCGGAGTCTCCCTTTTTTTCCAAAAATTGGGCCCCACACACCCACCCATTCAGTGGCAGCACTTGTGCCCTAGTTGCAAACAGGATGTTTTGATTTGCATCAAGCACATTCCAAATCAACAAGCATTTACTCTCCCCAGGATGACACAGGGGTAGTAAATTCCTTCTGGATCCATGACTTGTTCATTTTGATGAACGTCAGTCTGTCCACATTGTCACTGGACAGACGCGTGCGCTTATCTGTCAGCACACACCCAGCAGCACTGAATACACGTTCAGAGACAACGCTGGCAGCTGGACACGACAAAATCTCCAAGGCGTAAGTTGCGAGCTCTGGCCATTTTTCTAGGTTTGAAGCCCAAAAGGAGCAAGGCTCCAGTTGCACAGTCATGGCATCGATGTTCATTTGGAGATACTCCTGTATCATCCTCTCCAGCCGTTGACTATGTGTCAGACTTGTTGTCTCTGGTGGCCTTGCAAAAGAGGGTCTAAAAAAATTATGAAAAGATTCCATAAAATTGCTGTTACCGGCACCAGATACGGTCCTACTGGTACGGGTAGACTGTTGAAGATGACGAGACCGTCCCATGTTTGTCAAGTTACAACTGGGAGATTCACTCCCTGCACCTGCACGGTTGTTTGGTGGAAAAGCCGAGCTAAGATCTAGTAACAGCTTCTGCTGATACTCCTGCATACGTGCGTCCCTTTCTATGGCTGGAATTATGTCACAAAATTTGGACTTGTACCGGGGATCTAATAGTGTGGCAATCCAGTAGTCATCATCACTTCTAATTTTGACAATACGACTGTCATGTTGGAGGTAGTGCAACAAAAAGGCACTCATGTGTCTTGCGCAGCCATGCGGACCAAGTCCACGCTGTGTTTGTGGCATAGAGGTGCTACCCGTTCTTTCTTCCTCTGACATCTGACCCCAACCTCTTTCAACTGAAATTTGACCAAGGTCTCCCTCATCCGCTGAGTCTTCCATGTCCATGGACAGTTCGTCCTCCATTTCTTCATGTTCTCCTGCACCTTGCTCAACATTTCGCCTGCTACTATGCGCCCTTGTCGATCCCTGTCCCCCTTGGTCCCATGCCTGCTGCGTTGGTGATGATGAACGTCTGGACCTTGGTGATGTTGTTGTCCCTTGCGCATATGAATCCTCCTGTAGTTCCTCCCCTTCATGTTGTCCCACCCCCTGACTCCGAATAGTGTTTAGCGTGTGCTCCAGCATGTAAATGACTGGAATCGTCATGCTGATAATGGCATTGTCAGCGCTAAACATATTCGTCGCCATGTCGAAACTGTGCAGAAGGGTGCATAGGTCCTTGATCTGAGACCACTCCATCAGGGTGATCTGCCCCACCTCTGCATCTCGTTGGCCCAGGCTATACGTCATGACGTATTGCACCAGGGCTCTGCGGTGCTGCCACAGTCGCTGTAACATGTGGAGAGTTGAATTCCAGCGTGTCGCCACATCGCATTTCAGGCGATGAACCGGCAGGCCGAAAGACTTCTGGAGCGATGCAAGTCGCTCAGCTGCGGCGCTTGAACGGCGGAAGTGAGCAGACAGTTTTCGTGCCCTGTTCAGAAGGCCATCTAGGCCGGGATAGTGTGTTAAAAATTGCTGCACGACAAGGTTCAACACGTGAGCCATACAAGGTACGTGTGTCACCTTGCCCAGGCGAAGGGCCGCACCCAGGTTTGCAGCATTGTCGCACACGGCCTTACCAGGCTGCAGGTTGAGTGGAGACAACCATTTATTAAACTCGGACCGCAGAGCTGACCACAACTCCTCAGCTGTGTGACTCTTATTACCAAGACATGTCAAGCTAAAGACCGCCTGATGCCGTTGCGCTCTGCTGCCAGCATAGTAATGAGGGGTGCGTGATTCCTTCTGCGCAGTGAGAACGCTGGTGGCCTGACCAGGCAGGCTTGGGGCGGAGGTGGAGGACCCAGATGAGGTGGAGGATGCAGAAGCAGTGGCGGAACTTGGACAGACAGAGGATTGACACACAAGTCGTGGGGACGGCAAGACTTGTGCAGCAGACCCTTCACCATATATCACCATAGTTACCCAGTGCCCAGTCAGCGACATGTAACGTCCCTGTCCATGCTTACTGGTCCAAGTATCGGTGGTGAAATGCACCCGTTCACACACAGAGTTTCTCAAGGAAGCGGTGATGTTGTGTGCGACATGCTGGTGTAGCGCGGGCACACCTTTCTTAGAGAAGTAGTGGCGACTAGGCATCTGGTACTGGGGCACAGCGACAGACATAAGGTCTCTAAAATCCTGTGTGTCCACTAGGCGGAAAGGCAGCATTTCGGTAGCCAACAGCTTACAGAGGGATAGAGTCAACCTCTTAGCTTTGTCATGGGTCGGAGGAAGTGGCCTTTTATTTGACCACATCTGAGGGACAGAGATCTGGCTGCTGTGTGTAGACGGTGTTGAGTAGGGTGTCCCTGGAAAAATGCAGGTTTGTGAGGAAAGTGCAGGCGGAGACATGATGTTGCCTTCATCCAACGTTGGTGCTATCGATGTCTGAGAGAGCTGTACACACTCACTTGTTTCCCCTTCCAAACCAACTGACGACCTTACAAGCAAACTGCCTGTTGCGGTTACAGTGGTGGAAGTTTTGCGTGGAAAAACAGGTGTGACAGCTGTCCCCACAGTCCTAGAAGATGAAGAGCGCGCGGATGCACTGGAAGGGGCGGGCGGTGGATGGTTCGCTCCGCTAGGCCGCATTGCAGCACGGTGAGCTTCCCACCGGGACTTATGATATTTAGTCATGTGACGATTCATGGAAGAAGTTGTCAAACTGCTGAGGTTTTGACCTCTACTAACAGAATCATGACAAATGTTACATATCACATGAGTTGGGCGATCTTTTTCGATGTGAAAAAAGGACCAGGCTAGGCAAGGCTTAGAGGCCATGCGACCTGTTGATCCACCCCGAATAATGCTCATAGGCAGAGTGGTGGCTGAGGATGCAGTTGTAGACGTGCTACCAGTGCTCCGACTCTGTCCAGGAAGGCGCAAGGTAACTTCGTCGTCGGTTGCATCCTCCTCCACCGCCTCTGTTGACCTCCTCGAGTGCCTGACTGGGGGTTGACAGTAGGTGGGATCTAGAACGTCATCATCAATTGTTGTGTTTGCACTCCCCTCCCCCTCAGACCGAGCCTCTTCTTGCCCTGACCGAATATTTAAGTTGTCATCCCAATCGGGTATCTGCGTCTCATCTTCATCAGTATGTTCCTCATTGTCTATAACCACAGGTGTTACAGTTTGTGACAAAGGGTCAACATTATGCTCAGAAACTTGGTCCTCATGGCCTGAATCAGAGTCACAAAGGTTCTGGGCATCACTGCAGACCATTTCCTGTTCTGTACTCACTGTAGCTTGGGAGCAGACCTCTGATTCCCAGGCTATAGTGTGACTGAACAGCTCTGCAGACTCAGCCATCTCAGTTCCACCATACTGTGCAGGGCTGATGGAGACTTCAGAGCTGGGAGAAATCAAGTGTGATTGGGATGACAACTCAGAGGACTGGTGTTTTTTGGATGCGGTACTTGAAGTGGCTGAGAGGGCACTTGTTGGACCACTTGGGATCCATTCAAGCATTTTCCTTTTTTGCCCATCATCTACCTTTGTTCCTCTTGTTCGTGTCCGTAAAAAAGGGAGCACATCGGATTGTCCACAATAAGTAGTAGACATCTTACTTTTGCTAGTAGATGGTCTATCTGCAGCAGATGATAATGGAGCTTTGCCACCTTCCCCACTGACAAAACCTTTTTTGCCTTTTCCACCACGCCTCTTCCCCTTTCCACCAGCATCTGTCATTTTGCCACTCATGTTGATTGCGACAAGATTGTGGACTGAAAATGTGGTAGTAAAAATTGAGAGGTGGTGAAGATTGCAGTGGTGGTCTAGCTTTATTAACAGCAGAATAATAAAGAATAAATATCCCTGACAATGTAACTTAGTTATAATTAGTTGGAGTGTGCAACGCAGGCAGACGTGCTGCAAATGTCTTGGCACTAGTGGGACTAAAGCAAAGTCCAATAGCCACGTATAGGATGCCACTAGGTACACTGAGTGTTTGCTAGTATAATGGCTTAGTTATAATTAGTTGGAGTGTGCAACGCAGGCAGATGCGCTCTGCAAATGTCTTGGCACTAGTGGGACTATAGCAAAGTCCAATAGCCACGTATAGGATGCCACTAGGTACACTGAGTGTGTGCTAGTATAATGGCTTAGTTATAATTAGTTGGAGTGTGCAACGCAGGCAGATGCGCTCTGCAAATGTCTTGGCACTAGTGGGACTATAGCAAAGTCCAATAGCCACGTATAGGATGCCACTAGGTACACTGAGTGTGTGCTAGTATAATGGCTTAGTTATAATTAGTTGGAGTGTGCAACGCAGGCAGATGCGCTCTGCAAATGTCTTGGCACTAGTGGGACTATAGCAAAGTCCAATAGCCACGTATAGGATGCCACTAGGTACACTAAGTGTTTGCTAGTATAATGGCTTAGTTATAATTAGTTGGAGTGTGCAACGCAGGCAGATGCGCTCTGCAAATGTCTTGGCACTAGTGGGACTATAGCAAAGTCCAATAGCCACGTATAGGATGCCACTAGGTACACTGAGTGTGTGCTAGTATAATGGCTTAGTTATAATTAGTTGGAGTGTGCAACGCAGGCAGATGCGCTCTGCAAATGTCTTGGCACTAGTGGGACTATAGCAAAGTCCAATAGCCACGTATAGGATGCCACTAGGTACACTAAGTGTTTGCTAGTATAATGGCTTAGTTATAATTAGTTGGAGTGTGCAACGCAGGCAGATGCGCTCTGCAAATGTCTTGGCACTAGTGGGACTATAGCAAAGTCCAATAGCCACGTATAGGATGCCACTAGGTACACTAAGTGTTTGCTAGTATAATGGCTTAGTTATAATTAGTTGGAGTGTGCAACGCAGGCAGATGCGCTCTGCAAATGTCTTGGCACTAGTGGGACTATAGCAAAGTCCAATAGCCACGTATAGGATGCCACTAGGTACACTGAGTGTGTGCTAGTATAATGGCTTAGTTATAATTAGTTGGAGTGTGCAACGCAGGCATATGCGCTCTGCAAATGTCTTGGCACTAGTGGGACTATAGCAAAGTCCAATAGCCACGTATAGGATGCCACTAGGTACACTGAGTGTGTGCTAGTATAATGGCTTAGTTATAATTAGTTGGAGTGTGCAACGCAGGCAGATGCGCTCTGCAAATGTCTTGGCACTAGTGGGACTATAGCAAAGTCCAATAGCCACGTATAGGATGCCACTAGGTACACTGAGTGTTTGCTAGTATAATGGCTTAATTATAATTAGTTGGAGTGTGCAACGCAGGCAGATGCGCTCTGCAAATGTCTTGGCACTAGTGGGACTATAGCAAAGTCCAATAGCCACGTATAGGATGCCACTAGGTACACTGAGTGTTTGCTAGTATAATGGCTTAGTTATAATTAGTTGGAGTGTGCAACGCAGGCAGATGCGCTCTGCAAATGTCTTGGCACTAGTGGGACTATAGCAAAGTCCAATAGCCACGTATAGGATGCCACTAGGTACACTGAGTGTTTGCTAGTATAATGGCTTAGTTATAATTAGTTGTAGTGTGCAATGCAGGCAGACGTGCTCTGCAAATGTCTTTGCACTAGTGGGACTATAGCAAAGTCCAATAGCCACAGATAGGATGCCACTAGGTACACTGAGTGTTTGCTAGTATAATGGCTTAGTTATGAGTTGGAGTGTGCAGAGGACAAGAGGGTACAGTGGCAGGATTGTGGTGCTCTGGGTAGAGGAATGGAAGCCTGCCTTTCTGTTCCCTCCTAATGGTGAAATGCAGGGAGGAAATCCCTGACCTTGGCTGCACAGACGCTGGCGCTGTTTTCAGGACCTGTCACCTTAACTCTGACCCTGCCGGTTTGAGCCCTTAAAAGGACTGCTATAAAGTGCTCTCCCTATGCTGTCTAACGCTGTGTATGCAGCGCATACAGCTGTATCAGCGATAGGACTCAAGACGGAGCTGCGACAGTGATGTCTGACACCAAAGACGCAGAAGGCAGATAATGGCGTCCGTGAAGAAAATGTCCGGTTTTATAATGCAGGGACATGTGACATGCAGATCCTATCACACATGCCGTTGCTTCTCTGGCTCAAAGTCCACTTAGCTGTGTGTGTGTCTGTGATTGGCTGACATGCTGGCCCGCCCCACAAGACGCGCGCGCTTAGAGAAGGAAGACAAGAAAAAAAAAAAAAAAAATGGCGATCGCCATTATAGAAACAGCAGTGATCTGAAGGCCCTGTTCACGCACACTATACACTGAAATGTGATAATAGTTTGATTCACAGAGTGACTTACACTATTACAGCAGAAACCAAGCTATGATTTAGCTGTTTTTTGGCTGCTAGAACCGTTCTCGAACGTTTCTAGAACTATCGAGCTTTTGCAAAAAGCTCGAGTTCTAGTTCGATCTAGAACATGCCCCAAAATCACTCGAGCCTAGAACTGGAGAACCACGAACCACGAACCGCGCTCAACTCCACTTACAACATGACCCTCGGATTGTACGAATTCAAAGTAATGCTGACTACTGGGTTGCCACACTGTTAGATCCCCGGTACAACACAAAATTTTGCGAAATAATTCCTGCCATAGAAAGGTACGCACATATGCAGGAGTATCAGCAGAAGGTGTTACGCAATCTTACATCTGCTTTTCCACTAAACACCAGTGGTGCACAGAATGAATCTCAATGCTTTGTCATGGATAGGAGGAAATGGTCTTTTACTTGTCCACATCTGAGGGACCGAGGGCTGGCTGCTGTGCTGAGACGGCGTTGAGTTTGGTGTCCCTGCAGAGTTGCACTTTTGGTCATATACAAAATGAGTTGAAAAAGGACAGATGCTGGTGGAAAGGGGAACAGGTGTGTTGGAAAGGGGAAAAAAGTTTGTGTCCGTGGGTTTGGTGGTTAAGCAACAGTAACATTTGCTGAAGAAACAACATCTGTTATGGTGGGACTGGCAGATTTGGATAAGGTGGTATATACTATGTTACCGCTATATAAAAAAATTAAGAAGAAAAGAAAGAGAAAGGTATATATCCCAATTGCCATTCGGTGTCCACCGTGCTCCCAGATGGAAAAGGAGAGGTTGGCAACTGGAAGGTTAGGTGGAGGATACAGAGCAGGTTGACTCTGAAACAAATAGTAGCCTGAACTGAGTTAGAGGCCACGCGGATCTGGAGACTGGGAGCCCTGTTAGCGTCACAGGGTCCACAGGCCCACCCAGCCTCGGAACTCCCTGTTAACAACACAGGGGCCATTGGGTACGCTGTCCATATGCGTAGGGGACACACCTGTGGACAGCAGGCGCATCAGCAGCAGACCTGTTAATGCACTAGCAGGACTGGTAGGACAGGAGCTAGTCTTAAACCTTCTGCATTACCAACTGTGGTGGCGGCCTGCATCGACGCCCTATCCCTTCCTACCTCTGGCCTAAAGCCGCAATGGGTTTAACACATGGAGGTGTGCTCTTTCGGAGCATAATAGAAGACTGGGCACCTTCTTGTTGGCTCCAGCCCTTTTATAACCTTGGTCCGCCCCAAACCAAGGTGGACCACAATGCACCTCCTGGAGACAAAAGCAGAGTGACACGTTATGAGTGGCATAACTAGCATCCTATTTGGAACCACCACTTCAATGATGACCTCATGGCTGCCACGACCCCAACACCTCACCAGTCATCGTCTGTCAAACAATAATGAGGTGACAAGTCATAGGGGCGGGGACTCTACAAGCCAGTTGGGAGTGGCCTGGCCACATCGTCAGGACACCTGATGCCCTGTGGTCTATATAGGACCCCACATCAGGGGCAGGTCCAAAGATTTCATTACCGGACCTAGCCTCTGATGCAGTAAGTGCCTGAGCATGCTCAGTAGCATGAAATGCATTTTTCATGAAAAAAGACTATCAGCTTCAGCATGCTGTCTAGGCACAACACAGGACTTAGACCCGGCACGGAGTGCAAGTACCTGTGCAAAGAGGCTTTTCGCAGTAAGTGTGAAGCCCCACAGGTGTTGTGTCGGTGCATTACCTTCAGGGACTACACGTGGAGGAACAGTCTGGTCACAGGTAGGTTGCTTCTTTATATGTATTTTCATGACGCCACTCTCGGTATTGCGGTCAGTGGGGACCACCACTGCAGTGTAAGGGGACACCTGGGGCTCATGTTGGGTGCAGCTAGTTGTAGTGGCCTCCCGAGAGTGAGGCAAGCCCCAGGGCCCTGTGTAAGTGTGTGGAACCGCAGGTCGCAGAATGACTCAGGCACAGTCCAAATGAGCATGCGCTGTAGCCCAAAATTAAGACTTTGCCTCAGGAATGACACAGTCAGGCTGAGCATACTCAGTAGGCGAAACACTGGAGTTAGGCTGCGGCTGGGGTAAATCGGCACACGCATGCTCACTGGCCACCTCTCCACACTTAGACGTGGTGGAGAAAGCAGCCAGTTGGACAACCCGAGGCACAGCCCTAAATGGCAGCTGACGCCCGGGCGCAACTGGAACCGCAGCAGGTTGCTTGCGTTTATGGCGGCACCAATTCGTAACAACAAATAACAGCTAAAATAACAGGTGTACTTCTTCCCGCAGATAATCTGATATGATCATTTTTTCAAGGACAAGATTATCGTTAACAAAAGTAGATGAGGCACCAAAACAGCAGCTGCTTCAATGGATGTCAAGTGCGCAATAAAGTGGGCTCGCCTCCACCTCAAGATCAATATCACAAATACTACATTCCACAGTGGTGTAAACCCAATCGCACTTGCTTCATAACTGCTCTCAAGTTTCCACCAGCCCTGCTGAATAAGGGGTAACAGAGATTGTTGAGTCTGCGGAGCCATTCAGTCACACTATAGCCTGGGAATCAGAGGTCTGCACAAAAGCTGCAGTGAGTACAGACAAAGAAGTTCTTATTATTAGTATTATTATTATTAATATTTATTTATAGAGCACCATTGATTCCATGGTGCTGTACATGACAAGGGGGTTACATACAGAATACATATACAAGTAACAATAGGCAGACTGGTACAGAGGGCAGAGGACCAAGCCCTTGCGGGATTACATTGCAAAGTATTTTGGGGAGGAGACAGTAGGTGGGGTGTAGGTTGGGCAGAAGCTACGCATGGTGATAGTGTCATTTAATGGTTATAGTCATTTATGAACAGATGAGTTTTCAGGTTCCGTTTGAAGCTTGCAGGTGTAGCAGATAATCTGACGTGTTGAGGCAGCGAGTTACAGGAGACAGGGGAAATTATCTGCACAGATGGCCAGAAGGTTTGTGAGTCGGATCCAGGCCCCGATGAAGAAGGTGCTGAGCATAATGTACACCCTCATTTCCAAACCGTACATCATCCTGGTGGAGACAATGGGTAACATGATGACGAGACTCAGATACCTGATTGTAACGTCAACTTTGCTATTCGGTCAGGGCAGGAAGAGGTTGTCACGGAGGACTCAGGACGAGGGGAATGAAAACACACAGGGTGATGATGAGGTTGGAGACACCACTTACTGTCAAACCAAAAGGGAGCCAATCGATGACGTCAGCAGAGGAGGTGGAGGAGGATGCTACTGACGACAAGTTTACGTTTTGTCTTCCTGGACAGAGACAAAGTACTGGAAGCACGTCAACAACTGAATCCTCGGCCACAACTCTGGCTATGAGCATAAGTCATGTTGGCTATGCAGTTCGCATGGTCTGTAAGCCTTGCCTAGCCTGGGAATTTTTTGGACATAGCAAAGGATCATCCAAGTCATGTAATCTGTAACAATCTCTAAGTAGAAGGCAAAAAACTCAACTTTGAGTACTTTCACCATGAAGTGTCACATGGATATGATTTGATAGCGTGAGGATGTATTGCTCAGCTTCAGCCACTGTCAATGCAATATGCTTATTTGCCGTTCATTGCATGCATTGTTGCAGACTACACACAAGGTGCTGCTGTTTTTTTGGAGCTGCTTTTGTCTGTTTGGTCACTATAGCAATTGCAAAACGATCTTCGGGTGTGGACTTGGAGATGCTGTCTATGAACAGAATGAAAAGATAAAGGTGTGTGTTACAGCAAGGAGCAACCGCGGAAACACTTCGTTCAATTGTGAGGGGAGTCATTTTGGAGTTTGGTGAGGAGTACCGTAACGCCAGTGAGCAGCATCCTGTGCCACAGACCAACATTCTTCCGGTGCTGTCTATACTGTTTACCATGATAGGAGCGTAAAGTCTGTATTTATGGCAAATAGACATCACAGTACCCGGGTCCGGTAGGCTGTGCCCAGACAGTAATGCGTGCACGCAACACTTTGTTTTATTATCAAAACACATATCTGTTCTGGGTAGGACGACTATATAGACAATCAGACTTGCTGCCTCTGCACTGTCAAATTGTCACTTACAGTTTAAATCATGGAGGGACAGTGACACATGTTTGCATTGACTGTTGCTTTTCAATATTTCCATGACTGTGTTGCAGAGCTGTGTGGTTTGCATTCACACTGATATCATCTGCCTTATCTGTGAGGCTTCAGCTAACAAGGGTATTCAGGGTGGGTGATGTGTTTTGTCTATGTTTAGGTAGATAACTGGGAAGCTCTTGTGATGCGCCTCTAGTAAGTCGTGTTCGCGCACACACACACACACACACACAATTACTGTTGCTATGCAGAGGGATTAGCAAGTAGTAGGCAACTGAATAGATTGTTCTATTATTTCAATTTTATGCATGGTTCTTATTGTTTGTTTTGTGAAAGTTAAACAATCATTTATGAACCCAACTGCATACAGTGCTTTTCATGTTGCGTGGTTTTGCTGCATACTGGGGAGCCCACCAAATACAAGACTTAAAATAAAGCATAAGCCGCAATGGGAATTTCACTGTGCTACAATGCGGCCTAGCGGGGCCGGGCAACCACCGCCTGCCCCATCAAGTGCATCTGTGTGCTCTTCATCCTCTGTGACTGTGGGGACAGCAGTCACACATAGTTTTTCACACTGAACTTCCACCCCATTACCCATAAGCAGGAGTGTGATTGGCAGGTCGTCACTTGTTTTGTAAGTGAAAACAGATTGTATTGTTGAGCTTTTAGACATCGAGACAACCACCATTGGATGAAGGAAACATTATATCCATGCCTGCACCTTCATCAAAGATTGGCTGGACTACTTGCAGTTAATAATTGCGTTCCACAAATGGAAAGGAGTGTAGAATGCCCATGTGTTGCACCTTGCTTATCAGCAAATTTACACTAACTTTGTATTCCAAACAATTTTAGGATGGCAGAAAAAGAGTCAGCTTTTTGGGTAAATTAAATAGCATGGCAAAAGTGGGCAGGTGGGTACAGTGGCCGTGTTCTGTGGGTACCAGGACAGTAAAGGAAGCCTCACTTTCTATCCCTCCTAATGATGAAATGCAGCAAGGAATTCCATTAGTTTGCTATAAAATTAGCGTAGCAAAATGAGCAGGAGGGTGTAATGCAGAGGTACTGGAAATAGCTTGTCACTAGTGGGACACTAATGAAGTCCAACAGCCACTTTTAGGATGCCACTAAGTTTTCTCAGTGTTTGCTATTATAATGTCTTAGTAAAAATGAGCTTGAGGGTGTAATGCAGAGGTGCTGGAAATTGCTTGCCACTAGTGGGGCACAAATGGAGTACAACAGCCACTTTTTGGATGCCACTAACTTGCAGCATTTTTTGCTATTATTATAGCTTATTAAAAATGAGCAGGAGGGTGTAATGCAGAGGTGCTGGAAATAGCTTGGCACCATTGGGGCACAAATGGAGAACAACAGCCACTTTTAGGATGCCACTAAGTTTCCCCAGTGTTTGCTATTATAATGGCTTAGTAAAAATGAGCTTGAGGGTGCAATGCAGAGGTTCTGGAAATTGCTTTGCACCAGTGGGACACTAATGAAGTCCAACAGCCACTTTTTGGATGCCATTAAGTTTCCACAGTGTTTGCTATTTTAATGGCTTAGTAAAAATGAGCTTGAGGGTGCAATGCAGAGGTGCTGGAAATTGCTTGGCACCAGTGGGACACTAATGGAGTCAAAGAGCCACTTTTTGGATGCCACTAACTGGCAGCACTCTTTTCAATTAAAATGGCTTTGCAAAAATGTGCAGGAGGGGAGAATGCAGAGGTGGTGGGACTTGCTTGGCACATGTGCCACAATAGTGGAGGACAGCAGCCACTCTTTGGATGGCACTAACTGGCAGCACTCTGCAATTAAAATGGCTTTGCTAAAAAGGGCAGGAGGGTACAGTGGCCGGGTTGTGGGTCAGTGTAGAGGAAAGGAAGCCTCACTTTCTATCCCTCCTAATGGTGAAATGCAGCAAGGAAGTCCCTGAGCTTAGCTACACAGACGCTGTTATCTGTAGCTGTTAAAAACTGTTTCCACCGACCTGTCTGTCACCTATGGCTCTGAGCTGGATGAAATTAGCCGTGAAAAGGGCTAAATTAAACTTCTATCCCTAATCTGTAGAGCGCTGTGTGTAGAGCATACACAGCAGGATCGGCGGCAAGAGCTGCGTCAGCGGTGACTGTCACCCAGACGCAGAAGGCAGATAATGGCATCCAGACGGGAAAATGGACATATTTATAATGCAAGGACATGTGACATGGACAGCCTATGACACATACCCTTGCTTGTCTGGCAAAAAGTCCACTTAGCTGTGTGTGTGTGTGTCTGGGATTGGCTGACATGCTGGCCCGCCCCACTACACGCGCGCTTAGGGAAGGAAGAAAGAAAAAAAAATGGCAATCGCCATTATCCCAGCAGCAGTGATCTGAACGCGCAGTCCCCGCACACTATACAATGAAATTTCATAACAGTGTGAGTCACAGAGTGACTTACACTATTACAGCGAAAAGCCAGCTACTAATTAGCTTGGCTTTTTGCTGCTAGAACCGTTCTCGAACGTAACTCGAGCTATCGAGCTTTTAGCAAAAAGCTCCAGTTCTAGTTCGATCTAGAACACCCCCCCAAAATCACAAAAACCGCAAACTGGAGAACCACGAACCGCGGTCAACTCTATTCAAGACTTGGGAAACAGCCCCTTCCCCGCCTGCCTCCGCAGCCACCAGAGTAACCCAGTGCCCAGTCAATGAGATGAAATGCCCCTGGCAGGTGAGTCATCATGAGGAGAGGATGTGTATTTTTCCTCCTAATGGGGATATAGAACCTTGGCCCACATGGCATAGTTCATGTGTAAGTGTCTATGGCAAGACCCTGGTGTGATACACATTGTATCCAACAACCTATACTAGTTTGTCACCTTTTTGGCCCCATAGTACAAGGAGAAATTTCCTTCTCTCCTTTTGCAGTCACCAAAGGTTGCACAATGGAATCCTTCAAGAGGGTCATTGTAGATCAGTAAATGAAAACATCACCCTCCGAAAACGCTGGCGGCATAGTTACCGGCTCTTTTCAACACCAAGGATTAATGGGGAGGGATACCAACACCAGGTCCAACACAGTTGGGGGGAAAATTTGCACAAACTGGGCCATTTTTAATACAGTTGGACATCAACAAGGGCTATCTGTGCATGTAACAGTGCCAAGGAAGGAGAAGTTGCACAACATAGTCAAGTGGTACTTAATTTTCCATACCTGCATCCTTTCTGATGCTTCAGTTCCCTTTAATTATTGGGTGTCCAAGCTGAACACTTGGCCCGAAATCTGTTATACACTTTGGAGGTGCTGGCCTACCCGACTGCTAGTGTGATGTCAGAGCATGTTTTCATTTCTGCATGGGGCAATTATCATTGATAGGCTGAAATGCAGACAGACTAAAGGCCGCTTTACATGCTACGCTATATCTAACGATATGTCGTCGGGGTCACATCGTTAGTGATGCACATCCAGCCTCGTTTGAGCGTGTAACACAAATGAGCGACTGTGAATGAGCAAAAATACTCACCTTATCATTTCTCGTTGACACGTCGCAAATTTTCAACAAATTGAACGTCCTTCTGTGCTCCGGTTGTTCATTGTTCCCGAGGCAGCACACGTCGCTCCGTGTGACACCGGGAACGATGAACTGCAGCTTACCTGCGGCCGCCGGCAATGCGGAGGGAAGAAGGTGGGCAGGATGTTTACTAGAGATGAGCGATGTTCGAGGTTCGCCAATTTCATGTTCGAGTGATTTTGGGGGTGCTCGAGATCGAACTCGAGCTTTTTGCTAAAAGCTCAACAGTTTGAGAACGGCTCGATCACCAAAAGCAGAGCTATTTACAGCTACAGTGTGCAGGGAGCCATCACTGGCAGCCTGCGTAAGCTGGTAACCAAGATAAATATCGGGTATCCAAGCAAAGCGTTTTGCTTGGTAACCTGATATTTACCCTGGTTACGTGTGCAGGGAGCCCGACACTTCCCCACTGGGCTCCACCCCCTCCTGCACGCGGCATGTACACACACACATACTCACACTCACCTGTCCTCAGCCATGTAGTCCCCGGCACTGACGTCCTCAGCGCCACATGGCCCCGCTAGGCTCCACCCACTTTGCATTCTGCCGCCCGCACACATGGCCCCGCTAGGCTCCACCCACTTCGCACTCCGCCGCCCGCACACATGGCCCCTCTAAACTCCACCCACCTTGCACTCCGCACACATGGCCCCGCTTGGCTCCACCCACATCGCACTGTGCACACATTACCCCGCTAGGCTCCACCCACCTCGCACTCCGCACTCTCTGCCGACCCGAAACTGTGACTAGCGGTGACTTCACAGGCTCCCGCGATACTTGGCTGTGAAGGCAGCGGTCATTAAAGTCAGTGACAGCTCTGCTATCAGCAGTGCAGGAGATCGTCACTGCAGGTAATGTAACTCGCTCCTGACAGCAGCATTTGTCATGCCCTGCAGTGACCTGAGCTGACCTATTGATGTTAGCTCAGGTCACTGCATTGCTCTCCCAACTAATAGGGAACATTCTGTTCTTCATTGCCTGGAACAGTGACTATGGTATGGATCGTCATGGGAACCTCTTGGATTGCAGCAGACCTGGATTTGTTTTTCTTTCTAATAAATTGGTGAAAGAGGGAATGTGTTGGGGAGTGTTTTTTCAAATAAAAATGTGTTTGTCGTCTATTTTTTTTTTATTACTGACTGGGTTGGTGATGTCGGGTATCTGATAGACGCCTGACCTTCACAAACCCCAGGGCTTGATGCCAGGTGACATTACACATCTGGTATTAACCTCATATATTACCCCGTTTGCCACCACACTAGGGCACGGGATGAGCTGGGGTGAAGCACGAGGATTGGCGCATCTAATGGATGCACCACTTCTGGGGTGGCTGCGGCCTGCTTTTTAGGCTGGGGAGAGTCCAATAACCATGGACCTTCCTAGTCTGAGAATATCAGACCCCAGCTGTCTGCTTTACCTTGGCTGGTGATCCAATTTTGGGGGGACCCCTACGTGGTTTTTTTTTAAATTATTTATTTAATTTAAAATAACAGCGTGGGGTGCCCTCAGTTTTTTATTACCAGCCAAGGTGAAGCTGCCAGCTGTGGTCTGCAGGCTGCAGCCGTCTGCTTTACCCTAGCTGGCAACCAAAAATGGGGGGATCCCCACGTCATTTTTTTTTTATTTGTTCTTTTTTTTTTGGTAAATACAAGGCTAAGCACCCCTTAGTGCCACATGAAAGGCACCAAAGGGTGTAAAATTACAAAATGCAGGAGAGTGGGACAGGATGTGTCTTTCTGCCATTATAATGACAGAAAAGACTGATATGAAGTGTACAAGCACAAGAAAATCACCAGAGTGCTCTACGCTGTGAAAAGCAGTAGAAAATGGCACTGGAGTGAAAATGTGACCGCCTCATGTAGGTTGAAGCTATGGATCCTGGGTAAATTTATGTATTTTCCCTCCTTCAGTTTTTTTGCAGTACGCAAAAAAAAATGGAAGGCACACGGATCACAAATGGATGACATACGGACCGTATACAGAACGGAAACGGATGCCACATGGATGCACCCGTGAAAAAAACAAACCGCTTTTTGCAGACCGCAAAAACGGATCGGTCGTGTGAATGTAGTCTTATTCTGATCTGCCGTTTATAAACAGCAGGCAGAAATAAATGAAAAGCGCCCCCCAGCATCAGAAAATCTCCGGGGTTTCAGGTGATAGCTGAGACCCTGGAGATCATGATTCAGGCCGTTTTTTCCGGTCCCCGCTCACTTGATCACCGGTATACACCGTATACCGATGATCACGTTATGGTAAATGACAGCGCTGGTAAAAAATTATTTATCTCCCATCTGGCATGAACAAGCATGTCAGATGGAAGATAAATCTCCTCCCCGGTCCCCTCCGGTCCACCGGTGTCGCGAAAGTGCCCCCCCGACCTCTTCCCAGAAATCCAAGATGGCCACACGCACAGCAGTACGCTGGCCAGATTCACCCTACTCCTCTGATTTCTGTCGCATGTGCCATGACACACGGTACAGAAAACACCTCCCCAGGCCTTGCCAGGTCATGCCCTATAACCCCACCAGTGTTCCCCGGTGTCCCACGGTATCTGTACAGCATTGATCCCCCGCGTCTCCCTCCTTCACAATAGACGCTGCCGCATGCACAGAGCGGATGTCAGCTCAGCTTTCTGTGTTCAGACACAGTGAGCGGTGGTAACCATGCATCTGTAAGCTACTGCAATGCCCTGCTCATGTGGTAAGGAACATAGTTGATTAGGAGAGCTATACTACATTTCCAAATGGAGGTATTTGATTTTATAGTTGCCCTGCTGAACGACTACCAAACATGAGAGTCCGTTATACGCCATAAGAAAGCATGTCTAAATAGCGAGCTCTGTTGTTTAGTATTCATTCAGGTGGATAACTGGACTTAAAGGGGTATTCCATCTCCAAGATCCTATCCTCAATATATAGTAGGTGGAATAGCAATACTATCAGCAAATACCAATATTTGTAAATGTAGAATAGTTCTCCTGATTAGGCATGCCCTTACCTCATGAGCAGGGCATTGCAGCTCTGGTGGCAACACTTACGACATGGACTCTGCTGCTGTGGACCCGGGGAGAGTGGGTGCAGATTTATTGCACCCACACTCCTGACATGGAGGGTCTGCACTCCTAGAAAATGGGGGATACGTTCCCTGAGCGTGTCCCCCCATATTCTAGACAGTCCAGAGTCATCGTGGGACCCCCTTATTTTTTTTCCTTACAATAAATTGGTGAAAGAGGGAGTGTTTTGGGGAGTGTTTTTTCAAATACATTTTTTTTGTCTATTTGTTTTGTTAGTACTGACAATTTGTGATGTCTGGTATGTGATAGACGCCATTACATCACAAACTGCTGGGCTTGATGTCAGGTGACCTTACAGCTAGTATCAACCCCATTTATTACCCTGTTTGCCACTGTACCAGGGCACGGGATGAGTTGGGGTGAAGCGCCAGGATTGGCGCATCTAGTGGATGTGCACTTCTTGGGCGCCTGCGGCCTGCTATTTTTAGGCTGTGAAGGGCCAATAACTATGGACCTTCCTACCCTGAGAATACCAGACCACAGATGTCAGCTTTACCTTGGCTGGTGATCCAATTTGGGGGGGACCCTACTTTTTTTTTGTAATTATTAATATTTATAAAATAATTATAAAAAAAGAGCCTGGGGTAACCTCCACATTGGATCCCCAACCACGGTAAAGCTGCCAGCTGTGGTTTTCAGGCTACAGCCATCTGCTTTACCCTAGCTGGCTATCAAAAATGGGGGGACCCAACGTCATTTTTTTTTAACTATTTTTTTAAATAAAAAAAATGTATGGGGTTCCCTGTATTTTGCATGCCAGCCAAGGTAACGCCATGCAGATGGGGTGGCAACCCATAGCTGTCTGCTTTATCTGCGCTGAGAATCAAAAATACCGCGGAGCGCTACGTCTTTTTTTTAAAGATTTGTTTTTACAGCACTGTGATGTCCAGCAATCAAAATACAGGGAAGCCCTTTTTTTTTAGTTATTTAAATAAATAATTAAAAAAAATATATATGAGCTCCCGCTGCATTTTTTGTATTGCTAGCTAAGGGTAATCCAAGCAGCTACTGGCTGCCAACCTCCACTGCTTGGTGTTACCTTCACTGGCAATGGAAAATCCAGGGAAGCATTTTTTATTTTTTTTTGCCAAAAAACTACAAAAAAAAGACGTGTGCTTCGCCATATTTTTGTATGCTAGCCAGGTACAGCAGGCAGGTACAGCAAAGGGAGATAATTAAGTCCTGCACCGCTGCACATTACCTGCAGTAACGTCTGCGGTATCGCCTGTGCCCGAGTCCGGGTGGAGAGCCTAGAAAGTCCAACAATCCAGAAGCGGGGTGCTCGTCATAGAACAAAATCCATGGATAAAGGTGAGAATAAAGGATGACCGCACTCTGTCCGCTGTGAAGGATTTTCTTTTATTCAAACACGTGCATAGTAGAAAGCCAGAGCCACACTTTGAGCTGGCTCTTCAAGACTGGACGACGGCCGTTTCGCCCACAAATTGGGCTTCCACGGGTCCACATGTGGAGCTACGGCAACACCCCTTTTAAAGGAGTGCTCACAGGTTGCCAGAGGCCACATAAAAAAACAACAACAGGAGATTTGTATATATAAAAGTGAATATAAAATGTAAACATATGTCACTTTACATGAACCAGTTTACAAAATTTACATAAATAACAAACAATGTATAGACACCAGAAGTATTAGAAAAAAAAAAAAAATGTATCACAGGAATATAGCCAGATCCACACGGTCGTTTAACCCTTGTGGGCCTTGTGCCCCATAATTAATGATCAATCTAGCCTCTTCTTGCAGTAATAATTTATGCAGGTCGCCCCCCTTAGAAGGGAGAGAGACTCTCTTGAGGCCAGCAAAACGTAAAACGTTAGGATTACTGTCATGACATTCCTGGATATGTGTGATTAATCTGGGGGAACCTTTCCCTGATGTTATTGAACCATAATGCTCCCTGAATCGTATATATAAACACCTGAAAGTTTTGCCTATGTAGAACCTGCCACAAGGGCAGAGAACTACATAGACCACAAACTTGGTTTTGCATGAAATAAATTGGTGGACAGTGTGCAAATGCGAGCCTACCTGTAAAGAACGACCAGTTAAATGTAAATTACAAAAATGGCATTGACCACACCGGTAATTCCCCGGTGGGCAGCATCTATTCAGCCATGTTGCTGGACTAGTAAGTCTGTTCTTCACAAGTTTGTCTCGCAAATTACCGCATCGTCTGAACGACACCAAAGGATTGGAACCTGTTCTTTCAGACAAGGCGGGATCACTTTTTAAAATGTGCCAATTTCTACAAAGAGCATTCCTAATAGCGTGCTCCATGGGTCCAAATTTGAAGCTGAAGACAAATCTATCCACAACCTCCATGCCTTTTTGGTGCGTTTTTTTGGGCAGCAGTGGTGCTATCGGATCTGGCTCTCTCACAGGCCGAATCAACTAGTTTTTTTGGGTAACCTCTTTGTTGCAATCTAGTTTTCAACTCCTGAGACTGTTGAAAACAAGATTCCTCTGAACTATTTGCCCTTCGTACTCTCAGGAATTGACTATAGGGCAAACCTGTCTTAGTGTGGAGTGGGTGGGCACTCTGATAGTGTAACAGGGAATTTGACGCTGTCGGTTTTCTGAACAATCGTGTCTGAATGTCTCCATCTTTAATGGAAACCTCAATATCCAAAAAATTGAGGATATCGCCACCAAACGAGGAAGTGAAGGACATATTCATAGTGTTGCAGATGTTAAGGTATGCCACAAAGTAAGCAAAGAGGGTCTCAGTGCCCGCCCACACTATGAATATGTCGTCCACATACCTCAGAAAATGGCGGATGTATTTCAGAAAGGGGTTAGTATCAGAAAAAATGTATTTGCTTTCAAAGGAGCCCAAAAAAATATTGGCCATGGCACAAGAGACAGGGGTACCCATAGCGGTACCCCTGCACTGCAAGTACCACCGGTCCAAAAACATAAAAGCGTTTTTAGACAAAACGAAATCAAGGGCTTCCTCAATGAAATTGCAAAACAACGCGTCTTTTCCTGTCTGAGCCACCATGTCTTTAACCGTCTGTATACCCATTTTTTGAGGGATACGGGTATACAAACTCTCCACATCAATCGAGGTGAGAGAAAAGCCTTCTTGCCAAGACATACCCTTCAGCAGTGTCAAAAAGTCACCGCTGTCTTTTACATAAGAGGGGATATGACTCATGATGGGTCTGAGGAGCCAGTCCAAATAGTGCGACAACGGCTCCGTAAGGGAGCCGATGCCAGCCACTATTGGACGGCCCGGTGGATTATCCCTGCTCTTGTGTACTTTTGGTATGTAGTACCAATGGGGCTTAGTGGGAAAGGGAGGAATTAACTTATCGGCCTGTGGGCGAGACAGAAATCCCAGCCCCACATATTTGTCCAACAACCGCACCAAAGACTTTTTAAAATCCTGGATAGGATTTGCAGGGAGGGGAGAGTAGGTAGATTCATCCGTCAACTGTCTATTGCATTCCTGGATATAATCATGCCTGGGCAGGAGGACAACGTTGCCCCCCTTATCAGCCTCCCGGAACACCGTGTCCTCCCAGCCCTGCATGATACTTATCGCTGCCTGTTCATTCCGGCTTAAATTTAGAATTGGTTTAGGATACACCAAAGATTCGATATCCTTCAAGACAGCCTCCTGGTATAGATCGATTAAATTTCCTGGTACAGTAGGGGGACAAAAATCTGATTTCACCCCTTTGGTAAATCTATCCACCATTGGGTCGGTGTTACTACTAACAGTATCAGATATAGAATCCGGATCACTCAAACTGAGTAATAATCTAGCGTCTTGAAGGACATCAGAATCAAAAGCTCCCATCAAACCAACATGGGGACCAGCTATACTACAGGGAACATGCCCAGCCGGTATTTCTGTAGATATATCAGGCATTGCCTGGAAATGTTTGTATAGGTGAATCTTTCTGATGGCTTTAAAAAGATCAACCTTAAATTCAGCGAAATCAAAACTATCAGGAATGCAGAACTTATAACCCTTGGTTAATACAGAAATCATGTCTGGGGTAAGGACATGGGATGTTAAATTGATGATTGTGTCAGCAGGTGGACATGAAGTAGGTTGAACACCTAATTCCTCCAAGTTACAGACTTTCTCTTGTGGCCTCGACTTCTTGTGCCTCTTCCTACCCCCCCGTCGGATCCTCTTCCTAAAGGGGTGGTAGGTGCAGCACTATGGGTACTAATGCCAGAGGGGCCCGGGGCCACGTCCTCAGAACCACTTGATTCTGAGTCCGTGGTCCAGTAACCCCTATTAGAGCCAACATTACCGCGTTTTTTTATATGTGCCCTCTGCCTATAATTCCGTGCCCCATCTTTTGTCCAACAAAAGATCTGTTTCTTTTCATAATCCTTCTTGTCCCTAAGAAACTTTTCTCTTTTCCTATACTTAATCTCAGTCTGCACAGTCACCAATCGTTTGTCCAGCCTCTGATTAAACACATTCCAATGATCTGCAGACATCCGTGCCCGGGTGTCATGCTTCAATGTGTCTAATTCAGCAACCAAGGCGGTATAATTATCTTTGTTCTTATCCAAAACCAACTGCAATAATTTTTTAGAACATTCCAATTGAATGCCTTCCCACTGTGCAGTAAACATGGAATCCTCCTGAAAATGGGAAAGAGTTTTTATAACCCGGAGTCCACGCGGCACACGGTCACAATCCACATATGATTGCAGGGATTGTATAGTCCAAAACAGTCTGACTTCTTTCTCCGCCAGATTCTGTATCTGAAATTCCAGAGTTTTCACACCCAACACTTCGGTGTCTTTTTTAAAATTACAATCTCCAAAAAAGGAGCCAGCATCAGCACGTCCAGCTAACAAGCCCGTGGTAGTGGACGGTACCACTCCACTACTCTCCATATCCTCCATGACACAGGGCTTTTTACAGGCAGGTATTTGAGAAGACCGCTAATAGCACAAAGTCCCGGTAATATAAAGCAGTGTGCAAATGTGTTTTATGACGAGCACCCCGCTTCTGGATTGTTGGACTTTCTAGGCTCTCCACCCGGACTCGGGCACAGGCGATACCGCAGACGTTACTGCAGGTAATGTGCAGCGGTGCAGGACTTAATTATCTCCCTTTGCTATACGTCTTGTTGTTTTTCGGTCCTTGTTGCACACTGCTTTATATTACCGGGACTTTGTGCTATTAGCGGTCTTCTCAAATACCTGCCTGTAAAAAGCCCTGTGTCATGGAGGATATGGAGAGTAGTGGAGTGGTACCGTCCACTACCACGGGCTTGTTAGCTGGACGTGCTGATGCTGGCTCCTTTTTTGGAGATTGTAATTTTAAAAAAGACACCGAAGTGTTGGGTGTGAAAACTCTGGAATTTCAGATACAGAATCTGGCGGAGAAAGAAGTCAGACTGTTTTGGACTATACAATCCCTGCAATCATATGTGGATTGTGACCGTGTGCCGCGTGGACTCCGGGTTATAAAAACTCTTTCCCATTTTCAGGAGGATTCCACGTTTACTGCACAGTGGGAAGGCATTCAATTGGAATGTTCTAAAAAATTATTGCAGTTGGTTTTGGATAAGAACAAAGATAATTATACCGCCTTGGTTGCTGAATTAGACACATTGAAGCATGACACCCGGGCACGGATGTCTGCAGATGATTGGAATGTGTTTAATCAGAGGCTGGACAAACGATTGGTGACTGTGCAGACTGAGATTAAGTATAGGAAAAGAGAAAAGTTTCTTAGGGACAAGAAGGATTATGAAAAGAAACAGATCTTTTGTTGGACAAAAGATGGGGCACGGAATTATAGGCAGAGAGCACATATAAAAAAACGCGGTAATGTTGGCTCTAATAGGGGTTACTGGACCACGGACTCAGAATCAAGTGGTTCTGAGGATGTGGCCCCGGGCCCCTCTGGCATTAGTACCCATGGTGCTGCACCTACCACCCCTTTAGGAAGAGGATCCGACGGGGGGGGGTAGGAAGAGGCACAAGAAGTCGAGGCCACAAGAGAAAGTCTGTAACTTGGAGGAATTAGGTGTTCAACCTACTTTATGTCCACCTGCTGACACAATCATCAATTTAACATCCCATGTCCTTACCCCAGACATGATTTCTGTATTAACCAAGGGTTTTAAGTTCTGCATTCCTGATAGTTTTGATTTCGCTGAATTTAAGGTTGATCTTTTTAAAGCCATCAGAAAGATTCACCTATACAAACATTTCCAGGCAATGCCTGATATATCTACAGAAGTACCGGCTGGGAATGTTCCCTGTAGTATAGCTGGTCCCCAGGTTGGTTTGATGGGAGCTTTTGATTCTGATGTCCTTCAAGACGCTAGATTATTACTCAGTTTGAGTGATCCGGATTCTATATCTGATACTGTTAGTAGTAACACCGACCCAATGGTGGATAGATTTACCAAAGGGGTGAAATCAGATTTTTGTCCCCCTACTGTACCAGGAAATTTAATCGATCTATACCAGGAGGCTGTCTTGAAGGATATCGAATCTTTGGTGTATCCTAAACCAATTCTAAATTTAAGCCGGAATGAACAGGCAGCGATAAGTATCATGCAGGGCTGGGAGGACACGGTGTTCCGGGAGGCTGATAAGGGGGGCAACGTTGTCCTCCTGCCCAGGCATGATTATATCCAGGAATGGAATAGACAGTTGACGGATGAATCTACCTACTCTCCCCTCCCTGCAAATCCTATCCAGGGTTTTAAAAAGTCTTTGGTGCGGTTGTTGGACAAATATGTGGGGCTGGGATTTCTGTCTCGCCCACAGGCCGATAAGTTAATTCCTCCCTTTCCCACTAAGCCCCATTGGTACTACATACCAAAAGTACACAAGAGCAGGGATAATCCACCGGGCCGTCCAATAGTGGCTGGCATCGGCTCCCTTACGGAGCCGTTGTCGCACTATTTGGACTGGCTCCTCAGACCCATCATGAGTCATATCCCCTCTTATGTAAAAGACAGCGGTGACTTTTTGACACTGCTGAAGGGTATGTCTTGGCAAGAAGGCTTTTCTCTCACCTCGATTGATGTGGAGAGTTTGTATACCCATATCCCTCAAAAAATGGGTATACAGACGGTTAAAGACATGGTGGCTCAGACAGGAAAAGACGCGTTGTTTTGCAATTTCATTGAGGAAGCCCTTGATTTCGTTTTGTCTAAAAACGCTTTTATGTTTTTGGACCGGTGGTACTTGCAGTGCAGGGGTACCGCTATGGGTACCCCTGTCTCTTGTGCCATGGCCAATATTTTTTTGGGCTCCTTTGAAAGCAAATACATTTTTTCTGATACTAACCCCTTTCTGAAATACATCCGCCATTTTCTGAGGTATGTGGACGACATATTCATAGTGTGGGCGGGCACTGAGACCCTCTTTGCTTACTTTGTGGCATACCTTAACATCTGCAACACTATGAATATGTCCTTCACTTCCTCGTTTGGTGGCGATATCCTCAATTTTTTGGATATTGAGGTTTCCATTAAAGATGGAGACATTCAGACACGATTGTTCAGAAAACCGACAGCGTCAAATTCCCTGTTACACTATCAGAGTGCCCACTCACTCCACACTAAGACAGGTTTGCCCTATAGTCAATTCCTGAGAGTACGAAGGGCAAATAGTTCAGAGGAATCTTGTTTTCAACAGTCTCAGGAGTTGAAAACTAGATTGCAACAAAGAGGTTACCCAAAAAAACTAGTTGATTCGGCCTGTGAGAGAGCCAGATCCGATAGCACCACTGCTGCCCAAAAAAATCGCACCAAAAAAGGCATGGAGGTTGTGGATAGATTTGTCTTCAGCTTCAAATTTGGACCCATGGAGCACGCTATTAGGAATGCTCTTTGCAGAAATTGGCACATTTTAAAAAGTGATCCCGCCTTGTCTGAAAGAACAGGTTCCAATCCTTTGGTGTCGTTCAGACGATGCGGTAATTTGCGAGACAAACTTGGGAAGAACAGACTTACTAGTCCAGCAACATGGCTGAATAGATGCTGCCCACCGGGGAATTACCGGTGTGGTCAATGCCATTTCTGTAATTTACATTTAACTGGTCGTTCTTTACAGGTAGGCTCGCATTTGCACACTGTCTACCAATTTATTTCATGCAAAACCAAGTTTGTGGTCTATGTAGTTCTCTGCCCTTGTGGCAGGTTCTACATAGGCAAAACTATCAGGTGTTTATATATACGATTCAGGGAGCATTATGGTTCAATAACATCAGGGAAAGGTTCCCCCAGATTAATCACACATATCCAGGAATGTCATGACAGTAATCCTAACGTTTTACGTTTTGCCGGCCTCAAGAGAGTCTCTCTCCCTTCTAAGGGGGGCGACCTGCATAAATTATTACTGCAAGAAGAGGCTAGATTGATCATTAATTATGGGGCACAAGGCCCACAAGGGTTAAACAACCGTGTGGATCTGGCTATATTCCTGTGATACATTTTTTTTTTTTTCTAATACTTCTAATACATTGTTTGTTATTTATGTAAATTTTGTAAACTGGTTCATGTAAAGTGACATATGTTTACATTTTATATTCACTTTTATATATACAAATCTCCTGTTGTTGTTTTTTTATGTGGCCTCTGGCAACCTGTGAGCACTCCTTTAAAAGGGGTGTTGCCGTAGCTCCACATGTGGACCCGTGGAAGCCCAATTTGTGGGCGAAACGGCCGTCGTCCAGTCTTGAGGAGCCAGCTCACAGTGTGCCTAAGGCTTTCTACTATGCACGTGTTTGAATAAAAGAAAATCCTTCAAAGCGGACAGAGTGCGGTCATCCTTTATTCTCACCTTTACAGCAGGCAGGTACGGCTGCCCCCAACCCCCAGCTGCCTATTTGCTGGGAGCTAAAAATATAGGGAAGCCCTTTTTTTAATTATTTCATGATCTTCCTGAAATGATTAAAAAAAACAAAAAAAAAAAAACACGTGGGCTTCGCCCCATTTTTGTGTCCAGCCGGGTACAACTAAGCAGCTGGGGATTAGAATCCGCAGCACATGTTAGCCCGAGGTTTCTGGGCCCCTCTGCTGCGAATTGTAGTCCGCAGCCGCCCCAGAAAATGGTTCTCTCATAGAAGCGCCATCATGTGGAGCTGTATTCAACTCTTCCAGCAGTCCTGAAGCCGGGTGGCTTGCTGGGTAATAATGAGTTAATACTAGCTTTGTTTTACTAGGTAGTATTAAGCCAGAGATTCTTAATGTCAGGCAAGTTTGACCCGGCCATTAAGAATCTCCAATAAAGGGTTAAAAAAAGACACCACACAGAGAAAAAAATACTTTAATAGAAATAAATACACAGACACACTTAGAGTTCATGTTTATTACTCCCTCTTATCCCTCCACGATCCATGGTCTTCTGTCTTCTTTCTCCTTCAACACATGCAGCTCTGCTCCATCAGCAGCACTGCATGGGAGAAAGATGCTGCTGCTCCCATGCAGGCTTTTCAATCAGGAAGAGATATGTGCTGCTGGCTGTTAGTGGTACCGTCACTGACAGACGGGTTGCCATAGCAACGGTGCTCCAATCTCGTGATTCCCGGTGCCACTGCGGCTGTTAGCGGTGACGTCACCGCTAACATGCGCGTTGCTATGGCAACGGTGATCTCCGTTATTTACCGGCTGTGTCAGACGGTCAATAATGGAATGGGGAAGCAGACCGGTGAGTCAACCGTGTGCCAGAGCATGTTGCCGGTACACGGCGGCGATACACAAACGTGTACAGTGTACCGGAGAGTGCAATGACAGGACCTAGTATGACGTTAAAGCCATGTGACCAGTCTGTAGCCAATGAGATAATAGACACGTGACTGGTCACATGGCTATTTTGACGTCACAATAAGTCCTGCATCACTGCTGGTTATCGGGAGGACGCAGCCATTACTGATGGAAAAGTGGCAGGAGACACAGTGCAGGACGCATTGCGGGCAACGGTAAGTGTTATGGCAGTGTTTATTAACTGTATGTGTACATTTATAATGTGTTTTTATGTGTTTGTGATTGCCTCCCATTGTTTTCAATGGGGTTCGAGAGGTTCGTTGAACGGCTCGTCGAACGGCTCGACGAACGGGGCACCGTTCGACGAACCGAACTGAACTCGAACTCCAGGCGGGTGGCTCATCTCTAATGGTTACGTCCCGCTCATCTCTGCCCCTCCGCTTCTATTGGCCGGCCGCTGTGTGACGTGACTGTGACGCCGATCGTCCCTCCCACTTCAGAAAGAGGATGTTCACCGCCCACAGATACGTCGTTAGGGAGGTAAGTACGTGTGATGGGGTTACCGAGTTTGTGAGACATGGGCAACAAATTGCCCGAATCGCACAAACGATGGGGGCGGGTGCGATCACTCATGCGAACGCACGATAAATTGATACGTGTAAAGCAGCCTTTACTCTTATTAAATTCAACAAGGACTGGTTTCTCCACAGTTTGCAATTCCTCCAGATGAGAGCAAGCCAAAATAAATTTCACCAAAATGTTCATTCTGACTACTGCTGTTAAAATCATCCCTTGCCATGTAAAGCCGTTTCTTTCCTGTGTCAACCATGATTCAGCCTATAGGGCTAATCTGAGGTGACATATTAAATTGTCCCCCCAAATCATGAAACTTATATGAAGTAAGGACTGCATTTACATTCATCAAAAATAAAATAAAGTTTTCTACAGCCGGAAAAGCAGTGTCTTCTTTTCATGTAAACTTAAACGTTTTATTGGGGAATTGCTTATTATCTTTGTCAATATTTTTTCTAATATTAGTTTTAGGATGAAACACGCCATCTCCTTTGTAGATTATGCAAAACAAAGTAGTAAATAAATATTATGTTTAGCAGAATTCTTGAAAGAATGAGCTCACAATAAAACCATTGACAAAACAAACATTTTTCAAAATTGTTATTTCCTTTTTATGTTCATTCCTTGGTCTCGATCCAAAATTGCGTACTGCTTTGCAAAAACAAAAACATACTCGGTTACAGTAGAAAAGAACCTCTTACGAGATGCAAGTCTTGGCTTTTCTGTAACGTGTTGTTTTCTTAAAGCCAATAATAGAATTGTAAGCAGGCAGCACATTAGCTCAGAGGTTAGTGCACAGTGATGTAGAATCGTGTCAGATAAAATGAGATCACACATTAGTCAGGTCCAGAGTTTTGTCCTGTACAGGAAATTGGATCATATTGGCTTTGACTCTAAGTAGTTAATGAATAGCATACAAATCAGGACAAGTGTAATTAGAAAGCGCACTTCTTGTTAATAGGTCCCTTTCAATTCTTGTACAAAAGTAATATTCCGTAAACAAAATGTAACAAAAAAAGCTTATCTCTCTGGCTGCTTTCCAAACAAGGCATGAAGTTATTATGTTTAATTAAGGGCTTCTTCTTCAGAACACCATTCATAATAATTATTGCTAATGATTTGCAGCTGCATCACAGGCCTGGAGGCAGGATAAGGTGCAATTATCAGTGGGGTCTGTCTGTTAATGCTGAACGGCGTGCTCAAGACTCAAACTCATTTTTTTTTTTACATTTACAGCTTTTAAAGCTGTGATATCCTTTGTCAAACTGTTCCAAAAGCAAATTGGGACCTCTGTTTAAAACACTTACAAGTTCAAACTATTGTTTATAAAATATATGATCAACATAAGGCACATTGTAGCAAAATTCCTATTCCCCATCTTGGAAGTAAATAAGGAATGAATCTTTAATATACATGAAAAACCTGTAAACTATTGATTATAGAATTTCCAACAATTTTTCTACAAAAAGCTTAACAATTAGTGATAGGCGAATAGTAAAGCATTTGGGTTCGGATTTTTAGTTCCGAATATCTAGTACTATTCCGGTATTCATCACGAATAATGAACCTAATGAAAGTCAATGAGGAACCCGAGCGTTTTTCTTGAAGATTTCTCAGAAAAATTCACGGGCTCCCCATTAAATTGCATTAGATTTGTTATTCATGATGAATACTGGAATGGTACTTGGAAGAAAAAAACTGCATCCAGCTCATGTAATCCAAGGACACCACTTCAAAGGCACTGTGCACGGACACAGGTAGGTTTGCCAAACATTTACAAAAAATCAATAGAGAAATCCAGCATCCCAGTCCAGGAATAATTTAAAAGAATTCAAAATTTAATATAACTCGATTAAAAAGTCCATCATGTAAAACAAATAGCCATAGCGTCACGCTGTACAAAGGTTAGTAAGACGTAGTACAGTGTAATCCCCACTAGGTGGCAGCAGAGTAGTGTAGGAGAGACAAAGAAACACTGTAACGGAAAGGAAGCTGAAGTACAGCATAGTAACTTCAGCAGTTAACAGGCAAGCCACCAGGGCCAAAAGAGTAGTCAAACAGTCAGGGTCTAGCCAGGAAAGTCGAGTCACTGCAAAGGGAGGATCAATATCAAGTCAGAAAACAGAACCGAGTCGGAAGATGGGAGATCAGGTACGCAGGGGGAAACACAAAAAACAGAACGGAGCGGGAAATCAGGGACCGGGACAGGCAGACGAACAGGGGAGGGTACAAGTCAGGACACAGTAGCTGAGAGGCAGGACAGATCGGGAACACTTACCAGAGCCAGTATAGAAGCTGGAAGGCAGAAATATCACTGGCACTGAGCCATAGGTAGAGAGACAATATACAGCATCCTGGGATCCAGAACGAGGCAAGGGAAGTTAACCACTGACATGACCAGGCCAGAGCTAGGTGTAACCACAGCAGGGAAAAGCCGGCCTGGATCATGATACATAGTATGGAAAGAGGACTAGAGATGAGCGAACCGGTCCCGGTTCGGCTCGAGGCGGTTCGCCGAACGGGGGGTCTGGCTCGAGTTCGGCTCGTCGAACGTTCGACGAACCGAACTCGAGCCCATAGGAAACAATGGCAGGCAATCACAAACACAGTAAAACACCTAGAAAACACCCTGAAAGGTGTCCAAAAGGTGACAAACAACTCACAACATAACACAAACACATGGGAAAGTGACAAGGACATATACTCATGTGAAAACAAAACAGCTGGACAAGGAAAAAGAGGGAGACACACAGATATATGAGTATATGCAAAGAAACATCGATTCCATTATTGTGCAACTTGAGCCCTGCTCATTTTAGGCTTCCAATCTGGATAAATTGCCTGAGCTCGCCACGTACGCCTTGAGGATCTTGTCGTGTCCTGCAGCCAGCGTTCTCTCGGAACCTGTCTTCAGTGCTGCTGGGGGTCTGCTGGCAGATAAGCACACGTGTCTGTCCACTGACAATGTGGACCTGGCTCTCAGAGGACTTTTCTTCCCCTGGGTCAGCCAGGGGAGGCGAAAGGCACGCGTATTTTTGAGAGTGCTTCATGCAAAGCATCTTTTTCTTTGTCAAAAGGGGGGCTCAACCGATGCCAGTCAAGTGGGGTGTGTGTGGCCCAGTTAGTGGCAACGAGGGAGACTGTGGTTGGAGTCCCCTCGCTGTGTCTCTAAAAGAACCAAGATGAACAAGTCATGGCTCTCAGAGGACTTTTCTTCCCCTGGGTCAGCCAGGGGACGGGAAAGGCACGCGTATTTTTGAGAGTGCTTCATGCAAAGCATCTTTTTCTTTTTCAAAAGGGGGCTCAACCGATGCCAGTCAAGTGGGGTGTGTGTGGCCCAGTTAGTGGCAACGAGGGAGACTGTGGTTGGAGTCCCCTCGCTGTGTCTCTAAAAGAACCAAGATGAACAAGTCATGGCTCTCAGAGGACTTTTCTTCCCCTGGGTCAGCCAGGGGACGGGAAAGGCACGCGTATTTTTGAGAGTGCTTCATGCAAAGCATCTTTTTCTTTTTCAAAAGGGTGCTCAACCGATGCCAGTCAAGTGGGGTGTGTGTGGCCCAGTTAGTGGCAACGAGGGAGACTGTGGTTGGAGTCCCCTCGCTGTGTCTCTAAAAGAACCAAGATGAACAAGTCATGGCTCTCAGAGGACTTTTCTTCCCCTGGGTCAGCCAGGGGACGGGAAAGGCACGCGTATTTTTGAGAGTGCTTCATGCAAAGCATCTTTTTCTTTGTCAAAAGGGGGGCTCAACCGATGCCAGTCAAGTGGGGTGTGTGTGGCCCAGTTAGTGGCAACGAGGGAGACTGTGGTTGGAGTCCCCTCGCTGTGTCTCTAAAAGAACCAAGATGAACAAGTCATGGCTCTCAGAGGACTTTTCTTCCCCTGGGTCAGCCAGGGGACGGGAAAGGCACGCGTATTTTTGAGAGTGCTTCATGCAAAGCATCTTTTTCTTTTTCAAAAGGGTGCTCAACCGATGCCAGTCAAGTGGGGTGTGTGTGGCCCAGTTAGTGGCAACGAGGGAGACTGTGGTTGGAGTCCCCTCGCTGTGTCTCTAAAAGAACCAAGATGAACAAGTCATGGCTCTCAGAGGACTTTTCTTCCCCTGGGTCAGCCAGGGGACGGGAAAGGCACGCGTATTTTTGAGAGTGCTTCATGCAAAGCATCTTTTTCTTTTTCAAAAGGGTGCTCAACCGATGCCAGTCAAGTGGGGTGTGTGTGGCCCAGTTAGTGGCAACGAGGGAGACTGTGGTTGGAGTCCCCTCGCTGTGTCTCTAAAAGAACCAAGATGAACAAGTCATGGCTCTCAGAGGACTTTTCTTCCCCTGGGTCAGCCAGGGGACGGGAAAGGCACGCGTATTTTTGAGAGTGCTTCATGCAAAGCATCTTTTTCTTTTTCAAAAGGGTGCTCAACCGATGCCAGTCAAGTGGGGTGTGTGTGGCCCAGTTAGTGGCAACGAGGGAGACTGTGGTTGGAGTCCCCTCGCTGTGTCTCTAAAAGAACCAAGATGAACAAGTCATGGCTCTCAGAGGACTTTTCTTCCCCTGGGTCAGCCAGGGGACGGGAAAGGCACGCGTATTTTTGAGAGTGCTTCATGCAAAGCATCTTTTTCTTTTTCAAAAGGGGGCTCAACCGATGCCAGTCAAGTGGGGTGTGTGTGGCCCAGTTAGTGGCAACGAGGGAGACTGTGGTTGGAGTCCCCTCGCTGTGTCTCTAAAAGAACCAAGATGAACAAGTCATGGCTCTCAGAGGACTTTTCTTCCCCTGGGTCAGCCAGGGGACGGGAAAGGCACGCGTATTTTTGAGAGTGCTTCATGCAAAGCATCTTTTTCTTTGTCAAAAGGGGGGGTCAACCGATGCCAGTCAAGTGGGGTGTGTGTGGCCCAGTTAGTGGCAACGAGGGAGACTGTGGTTGGAGTCCCCTCGCTGTGTTTTACATGCTTTTAGAAGGGCATGAAATGGCTTGGAGGTTGACTTTCATCATATGCAAACTGTTGGCTACCAAAATGCTGCCTTTCCAACAACTGTGGTTATAGGCAATGAGGAACATACTGATGAAGATGAGACGCAGATACCCGATTGGGATGACAACTTAAATATTCGGTCAGGGCAAGAAGAAACTCGGTCTGAGGGGTAGGGGAGTGCAAACACAACAATTGATGATTAAGTTCTAGATCACACCTACTGTCAACCCACAGTCAGACACTCGAGGAGGTCAACAGAGGCGGTGGAGGAGGATGCAACCGACGTCGAAGTAACCTGGCGCCTTCCTGGACACAGTCGGAGCACTGGTAGCACGTCTACAACTGCATCCTCAGCCACCACTCTGCCTCTGAGCATTATTCGGGGTGGATCAACAGGTCGCATGGCCTCTAAGCCTTGCCTAGCCAGGTCCTTTTTTGACATAGAAAAAGATCGCCCAAATTATGTGATCTGTAAAATTTGTCATGGTTCTCTTAGTAGAGGTCAAAACCTCAGCAGTTTGACAACTTCTTCCATGAATCGTCACATGAATAAATATCATATGGCCCGATGGGAAGCTCACCGTGCTGCAATGCGGCCTAGCGGAGCGAACCATCCACCGCCTGCCCCTTCCAGTGCATCCGCGCGCTCGTCATCTTCTAGGACTGTGGGGACAGCTGTCACACCTGTTTTTCCACCCACAACTTCCACCACTGTAACCGCAACAGGCAGTTTGCTTGGTAGGTCGTCAGTTGGTTTGGAAGGGGAAACAAGTGAGTGTGTACAGCTCTCTCAGACATCGATAGCACCAACTTTGGATGAAGGCAACATCATGTCTCCGCCTGCACTTTCCTCACAAAGCTGCATTTTTCCAGGGACACCCGACTCAACACCGTCTACACACAGCAGCCAGATCTCTGTCCCTCAGATGTGGTCAAATAAAAGGCCACTTCCTGCGACCCATGACAAAGCGAAGAGGTTGACTCTATCCCTCTGTAAGCTGTTGACTACAGAAATGCTGCCTTTCCGCCTAGTGGACACACAGGATTTTAGAGACCTTATGTCTGTCGCTGTGCCCCAGTACCAGATGCCTAGTCGCCACTACTTCTCTAAGAAAGGTGTGCCCGCGCTACACCAGCATGTCGCACACAACATCACCGCTTCCTTGAGAAACTCTGTGTGTGAACGGGTGCATTTCACCACCGATACTTGGACCAGTAAGCATGGACAGGGACGTTACATGTCGCTGACTGGCCACTGGGTAACTATGGTGATAGATGGTGAAGGGTCTGCTGCACAAGTCTTGCCGTCCCCACGACTTGTGTGTCAATCCTCTGTCTGTCCAAGTTCCGCCACTGCTTCTGCATCCTCCACCTCATCTGGGTCCTCCACCTCCGCCCCAAGCCTGCCTGGTCAGGCCACCAGCGTTCTCACTGCGCAGAAGGAATCACGCACCCCTCATTACTATGCTGGTAGCAGAGCGCAACGGCATCAGGCGGTCTTTAGCTTGACATGTCTTTGAAATAGGAGTCACACAGCGACTGAGTTGTGGGCAGCTCTGGAGACTGATTTTGATAAATGGTTGTCTCCACTCAACCTGCAGCCTGGTAAGGCCGTGTGCGACAATGCTGCAAACCTGGGTGCGGCCCTTCGCCTGGGCAAGGTGACACACGTGCCTTGTATGGCTCACGTGTTTAACCTTGTTGTCCAGCAATTTTTAACACACTATCCCGGCCTAGATGGCCTTCTGACCAGGGCACGGAAACTGTCTGCAGTGCTCACTTCCGCCGTTCAACCGCCGCACCTGAGCGACTTGCATCGCTCCAGAAGTCTTTCGGCCTGCCGGTTCATCGCCTGAAATGCGATGTGGCGACACGCTGGAATTCAACTCTCCACATGTTACAGCGACTGTGGCAGCACCGGCGAGCCCTGGTGCAATACGTCATGATGTATAGCCTGGGCCAACGAGATGCAGAAGTGGGGCAGATCACCCTGATGGAGTGATCTCAGATCAAGGACCTATGCACCCTTCTGCACAGTTTCGACATGGCGACGAATATGTTTAGCGCTGACAATGCCATTATCAGCATGACGATTACAGTCATTTACATGCTGGAGCACACGCTAAACACTATTCGTAGTCAGGGGGTGGGACAACAGGAAGGGGAGGAACTACAGGAGGATTCATATGCGCAAGACACAACAACATCACCAAGGTCCAGACGTTCATCATCACCAACGCGGCAGGCATGGGACCATGGGGGACAGGGATCAACAAGGGCGCATGGTAGCAGGTGAGATGTTGAGGAAGGTGCAGGAGGACATGAAGATATGGAGGACGAACTGTCCATGGACATGGAAGACTCAGCAGATGAGGGGGACCTTGGTCAAATTTCAGTTGAAAGAGGTTGGGGGGAGATGACAGAGGAAGAAAGAACGGTTAGCACCTCTATGCCACAAACACAGCGTGGACTTGGTGCGCATGGCTGCGCAAGACACATGAGTGCCTTCTTGTTGCACTACCTCCAACATGACCCTCGTATTGTCAAAATTAGAAGTGATGATGACTACTGGCTTGCCACACTATTAGATCCCCGGGACAAGTCCAAATTTTGTGACATAATTCCACCCATAGAAAGGGACGCACGTATGCAGGAGTATCAGCAGAAGCTGTTACTCGATCTTAGCTCGGCTTTTCCACCAAACAACCGTGCAGGTGAAGGGAGTGATTCTCCCAGTTGTAACTTGACAAACATGGGACGGCCTCGTCATCTTCAACAGTCTACCCGTACCAGTAGGACCGTATCTGGTGCTGGTAACAGCAATTTTATGGAATCTTTTCATAATTTTTTTAGACCCTCCTTTGCAAGGCCACCAGAGACAACAAGTCTGACACATAGTCAACGGATGGAGAGGATGATACAGGAGTATCTCCAAATGAACATCGATGCAATGACTTTGCAAATGGAGCCTTGCTCCTTTTGTGCTTCAAATCTAGAAAAATGTCAAGAGCTCTCCAGTTACGCCTCGAAGATTTTGTCGTGTCCAGCTGCCAGCGTTGTCTCTGAACGTGTCTTCAGTGCTGCTGGGTGTGTGCTGACAGATAAGCGCACGCGTCTGTCCAGTGACAATGTGGACAGACTGACGTTCATCAAAATGAACAAGTCATGGATCCAGAAGGAATTTACTACCCCTGTGTCATCCTGGGGAGAGTAAATGCTTGTGGATTTGGAATGTGCTTGATGCAAATCAAAACATCCTGTTTGCAACTAGGGCACAAGTGCTGCCACTGATAAGGTGTCTGTGTGGGGCCCAATTTTTGGAAAAAAAGGGAGACTCCGCTTGGAGTAACCCTTGCTTGCTGTGTTTTTTAAAAATGATACAAGATGAACAGATCTGAAGGCAAGATGAAGCCAACATCATGTCTCCGCCTGCACTTTTCTCACAAACCTGCATTTTTCCAGGGACACCCTACTCAACACCGTCTACAGACAGCAGCCAGATCTCTGTCCCTCAGATGTGGTCAAATAAAAGGCCACTTACTGCGACCCATGACAAAGCTAAGTGGTTGACTCTATCCCTCTGTAAGCTGTTGGCTACCGAAATGCTGCCTTTACGCGTAGTGGACACACAGGATTTTACAGACCTTATGTCTGTCGCTGTGCCCCAGTACCAGATGCCCAATCACCACTGCTTCTCCAAGAAAAGCATGCCCGCGCTACACCGGCATGTCGCACACAACATCACCACTTCCTTGAGAAAATCTGTGTGCGACAGGGTGCATTTCAACACAGATACTTGGACCAGTAAGCATAGACAGGGTCATTACATGTCACTGACTGGGCACTGGCAAACTATGGTGAGAGATGGAGAAGGGTCTGCTGTACAAGTCTTGCCGTCCCCACGAGTTGTTTCAATCCTTGTTCTGTATGTAGAAGTTAATACACTGCTTCTGCCTCTTCAACCTCGTGTGGGTCCTCTACCTTTGCGCAAACCCTGTGTGGTCAGGCCACCCTTCCTTGCAACTGCGCACAAGGACTACCACACACCTCCTTACTATGCTGGCAGCAGAGCTCAATGCCATCAGGCGGTCAAAGTTTTACTTTGAAATGTATGGGAAATGTGAGTCACACCGCTATTACAGAGAATAGTAGTCAGGCAGGGTCAAAACATTAATTGAGGAACAGGAACAGAATGGGACGGCCAGGACTTAATCAGAAAACAAGCAGAGGTGAAATGCGTATCGGCCAACAAGGTACATAAACAGCAAGCAGGAAAAGTAGTCAGGTAACAAGCACACAAAATCATAAAACTGAACTGGGGGTAAAATTAACCAGAGGTTCATAGCTATGTCTGGCAGTGGTCTGCAGACAGGATGGGCATAAAAAAGGGTGTGGTGTCTTCCCATTGGTTGTAGCTGAATGATGGTATTTCATCTGTGAGATACCCACCAGCTACATTCAGCCAGAGATTCTGCATCTGTCAAGGTAATGCAGCCCAGTGGGTGAGCATAACCTGCGTCCACCTGCGCCGCTGGCATCGACTACTCTCCCATCATCAGCACTATTCATGAAAGGAACACGTTGTCACCTGGCGACCGGAGTACAAATTGACGGAGCGGACTCCGTTGGTGACTTAACAGCCGTGTGCGGCAATGATGCAAACCTGGCTGCGGGCCATCCTCAGGGCAATGTGACACACGTGCCTTTTATGGCTCACGTGTTGATCCGAATTCTCCAGCAATTTTTAAAACACCATCACGGCCTACATGTCCTTGTGCAGCGGGCACGCTCGCTATGTGCTCACTTCCATCGTGCGCACACAGCAGCTCAACAACTTTCATCACTCCGGAAGTCTTAGGGTCTGGCAGTTAAACGCCGGAAATGCGATGTTCCGACACGCAGGAATTGGAATCTGCACATGTTGCAGCGTGTGTGGCAGCACCGCAGAGCCCTGCTGAAATACGGTAAGACATATAGCCTGGGATAAGTTGATCCAGAGGTGGTGCAGATCACGCTGCTGGAGTGGTGTCAGATCAAGGACCTATGCACCCTGCTACACAGTTTTGAAATGTCGACGAAGATGTTTAGCACTGGCAATGTCATTCTCAGCGTGACAATTCTGGTCATCTACATGATGGAGCACACTGTAATTATTATTCGGAGTCAGGTGTTGGGACAAGAGGAAGGGGAGGAAGTACAGGAGGAGTCATATGCGGAAGGGATAACAAGATCTACGAGGTCCAGATGGTCAGCGGCACCTATGCGGCAGTCATGGTGAGGGAGAGGGATTAACAAGGGCGCATAGTATCAGCCCATGAAGAAATGGAGGACGAACTGGCGATGGGCATGGAAGACTCAGCAGATGAGTGAGAGCTTGCTCACATTTCGGTTGTGCGAGGTTGTGGGTAGAGGGCAGAGGAAGGATGCACGATTCTCACCTCTCTGCCACCAACACACCAAGGACTTGGTCCTCCTGGATGCACAAGACACATGAGCGCCTTCTTGCTGCACTACCTACATGACCCTCGGATTGTATGAATTTGAAGTAATCCTGAATACTGGGTTGCCACACTGTTAGATCCCCGGTACAAGACAAAATTTGGCGAACTAATTCCTGCCATAGAAATAGACGCACGTATACAGGAGTATCTGCAGAATGTGGTACGCAATCTTAGATCTACTTTTCTACTAAACACCAGTGCTGCACAGAGTGAATCTCAACACTTTGTCATGGATAGGAGGAAATGGTCTTTTACTTGTCCACATCGGAGGGACCGAGGGATGGCTGCTGTGCTGAGATGGCGTTGAGTACGGTGTCCCTGCACAGTTGCACTTTTGGTCATATCCCAAAATGAGTTGAAAAAGGACAGATGCTGTTGGAAAGGGGAACAGGTGTGTTGGAAAGGGGAAAAAAATTTGGGTCCGTGGATTTGGTGGTTAAACAACTGTAACATTTGCTGAAGAAACAACATCTGTTACAGTGGGACTGGCAGATTTGGATAAAGTGGTATATAATCTGTGACCGCTATATAACAAAAATTAATAAGAAAAGAAAGAGAAAGGTATATATCACCTTCAGCAGTCAGTGTCCACCGTGCTCCCAGTTGGAAAAGGAGAGGTTGGCAACTTGAAGGTTTGGTGGAGGATACAGAGCTGTGTGGCTATGAAACTAATAGTAGCCTGAACCGAGTTAGACGCCATTCGGATCTGGAGACTGTGAGCCCTGTTAGCGTCACAGGGTCCACATGCCCACCCAGCCCAGGAACTCCCTGTTAACAACACAGGGGCCATTGAGTACGCTGACCGTGTGCGTAGGGGCCACACCTGTGGACAGCAGGCGCATCAGCAGCAGCAGGCCTGTTAATGCCACTGGGCTGCACAAGCAGGACTGTTAGGACAGGAGCTGGTCTTAACCGTTCTGCGTTACCAACTGTGGTGGTGGCCTGCATCCACCACCCTATCCCTGCCTACCTCTGGCCTAAAGCCGCAATGGGTTCAACACATGGAGGTGTGCTCTTTCGGAGCATAATAGAAGACTGCGCACCTCCTTGTTGGCTCCAGCCCCTTTTATAACCTGGGTCCGCCCCAAACCAGGGTGAACCACAATGCACCTCCTGGAGACAAAAGCAGAGTGACACGTCATGAGTGGCATAACTAGCGTCCTATTTGGAAACGCAACTTCAATGATGACCTCATGGCTGCCATGACCCAAACACCTCACCAGTCATCGTCTGACCATCAATAATGCGGTGACAAGTCATAGGTGTGGGCCTCTGCAAGCCATTTGGGAGGACACCTGATGCCCTGTGGTCTATATGGGACCCCCACATCAGGGCCAGGGCCAAAGAGTTCATTACCGGACCTAGTCTCTGATGCAGGAAGTGCCTGAGCATGCTCAGTAGCATGAAATACAGTCTCTGAAAAAAGACTATCAGCTTTAGCATGGTGTCTAGGCACAAAACAGGACTTAGACCCGGCACAGAATGCAAGCACCTGTGCAAAGAGGCTTTTCACACTTAGTGTGGGAGCATGCGCTGTATCCCGAAATGAAGACTTAGCGTCAGGAATGGCACAGTCAGGCTGAGCATACTCACTAGGCGAAACACTGTAATTATGCTGCAGCTGGGGTACATCGGCACACGCATGCGCACTAGCTGCCTCTCCACACTTAGACGTGGAGGGGAAATTTGTCTTGGAGATGCTGTCTATGAACAGAAGGAAAAGCTAAAGGAAGCCTGACTTTCTATCCCTCCGAATTATGAAATGCAGCAATGAATTCCATGAGTTTGCTATAACATTAGCGTAGCTAAATGTGCATGAGGGTGTGATGTAGAGGTGCTAGAAATAGCTTGTCACCAGTGGGGCACTAATGGAATACAACAGCCAGTTCTATGATGCCACAAAATGGCAGTATTTTGTGCTATCATTATAGCTTATTAAAAACAGAGCACGAGGTTGTCATGCAGAGGTGCTGCACATAGATTTGCAGTAGTGTGAATAGACAAAAGTACAATAGCCACGTTTAGGATACAACTAGGTACACTGAGTGTTTGCTACTATAAATGGCTGAGTTTAAAAAAGTTTGAGTGTGCAATGCAGGCAGACGTGCTGCAAATAACGTTCCAATACTGTGAATTGACAAAAGTACAATAGCCACGTTTAGGATACAACTAGGTACAGTGAGTGTTTGCTAGTATAATGGCTGAGTTTAAAAAAGTTAGAGTGTGCAATGCAGGCAGACGTGCTGCAAATATCGTTCCAATACTGTGAATAGACAAAAGTACAATAGCCACGTTTAGGATACAACTAGGTACACTGAGTGTTTGCTACTATAAATGGCTGAGTTTAAAAAAGTTTGAGTGTGCAATGCAGGCAGACGTGCTGCAAATAACGTTCCAATACTGTGAATTGACAAAAGTACAATAGCCACGTTTAGGATACAACTAGGTACACTGAGTGTTTGCTACTATAAATGGCTGAGTTTAAAAAAGTTAGAGTGTGCAATGCAGGCAGACGTGCTGCAAATATCGTTCCAATACTGTGAATAGACAAAAGTACAATAGCCACGTTTAGGATACAACTAGGTACACTGAGTGTTTGCTACTATAAATGGCTGAGTTTAAAAAAGTTTGAGTGTGCAATGCAGGCAGACGTGCTGCAAATAACGTTCCAATACTGTGAATTGACAAAAGTACAATAGCCACGTTTAGGATACAACTAGGTACACTGAGTGTTTGCTACTATAAATGGCTGAGTTTAAAAAAGTTTGAGTGTGCAATGCAGGCAGACGTGCTGCAAATAACGTTCCAATACTGTGAATTGACAAAAGTACAATAGCCACGTTTAGGATACAACTAGGTACACTGAGTGTTTGCTACTATAAATGGCTGAGTTTAAAAAAGTTTGAGTGTGCAATGCAGGCAGACGTGCTGCAAATAACGTTCCAATACTGTGAATTGACAAAAGTACAATAGCCACGTTTAGGATACAACTAGGTACAGTGAGTGTTTGCTAGTATAATGGCTGAGTTTAAAAAAGTTTAAGTGTGCAATGCAGGCAGACGTGCTGCAAATAACGTTCCAATACTGTGAATTGACAAAAGTACAATAGCCACGTTTAGGATACAACTAGGTACAGTGAGTGTTTGCTAGTATAATGGCTGAGTTTAAAAAAGTTAGAGTGTGCAATGCAGGCAGACGTGCTGCAAATATCGTTCCAATACTGTGAATAGACAAAAGTACAATAGCCACGTTTAGGATACAACTAGGTACACTGAGTGTTTGCTACTATAAATGGCTGAGTTTAAAAAAGTTAGAGTGTGCAATGCAGGCAGACGTGCTGCAAATATCGTTCCAATACTGTGAATAGACAAAAGTACAATAGCCACGTTTAGGATACAACTAGGTACACTGAGTGTTTGCTACTATAAATGGCTGAGTTTAAAAAAGTTTGAGTGTGCAATGCAGGCAGACGTGCTGCAAATAACGTTCCAATACTGTGAATTGACAAAAGTACAATAGCCACGTTTAGGATACAACTAGGTACAGTGAGTGTTTGCTAGTATAATGGCTGAGTTTAAAAAAGTTAGAGTGTGCAATGCAGGCAGACGTGCTGCAAATATCGTTCCAATACTGTGAATAGACAAAAGTACAATAGCCACGTTTAGGATACAACTAGGTACACTGAGTGTTTGCTACTATAAATGGCTGAGTTTAAAAAAGTTTGAGTGTGCAATGCAGGCAGACGTGCTGCAAATAACGTTCCAATACTGTGAATTGACAAAAGTACAATAGCCACGTTTAGGATACAACTAGGTACACTGAGTGTTTGCTACTATAAATGGCTGAGTTTAAAAAAGTTAGAGTGTGCAATGCAGGCAGACGTGCTGCAAATATCGTTCCAATACTGTGAATAGACAAAAGTACAATAGCCACGTTTAGGATACAACTAGGTACACTGAGTGTTTGCTACTATAAATGGCTGAGTTTAAAAAAGTTTGAGTGTGCAATGCAGGCAGACGTGCTGCAAATAACGTTCCAATACTGTGAATTGACAAAAGTACAATAGCCACGTTTAGGATACAACTAGGTACACTGAGTGTTTGCTACTATAAATGGCTGAGTTTAAAAAAGTTTGAGTGTGCAATGCAGGCAGACGTGCTGCAAATAACGTTCCAATACTGTGAATTGACAAAAGTACAATAGCCACGTTTAGGATACAACTAGGTACACTGAGTGTTTGCTACTATAAATGGCTGAGTTTAAAAAAGTTTGAGTGTGCAATGCAGGCAGACGTGCTGCAAATAACGTTCCAATACTGTGAATTGACAAAAGTACAATAGCCACGTTTAGGATACAACTAGGTACACTGAGTGTTTGCTACTATAAATGGCTGAGTTTAAAAAAGTTTGAGTGTGCAATGCAGGCAGACGTGCTGCAAATAACGTTCCAATACTGTGAATTGACAAAAGTACAATAGCCACGTTTAGGATACAACTAGGTACACTGAGTGTTTGCTACTATAAATGGCTGAGTTTAAAAAAGTTAGAGTGTGCAATGCAGGCAGACGTGCTGCAAATATCGTTCCAATACTGTGAATAGACAAAAGTACAATAGCCACGTTTAGGATACAACTAGGTACACTGAGTGTTTGCTACTATAAATGGCTGAGTTTAAAAAAGTTTGAGTGTGCAATGCAGGCAGACGTGCTGCAAATAACGTTCCAATACTGTGAATTGACAAAAGTACAATAGCCACGTTTAGGATACAACTAGGTACACTGAGTGTTTGCTACTATAAATGGCTGAGTTTAAAAAAGTTAGAGTGTGCAATGCAGGCAGACGTGCTGCAAATATCGTTCCAATACTGTGAATAGACAAAAGTACAATAGCCACGTTTAGGATACAACTAGGTACACTGAGTGTTTGCTAGTATAATGGCTTAGTAACAATGAGTTGTAGTGTGCAATGCAGGCAGACGTGCTCTGCAAATGTCTTTGCACTAGTGGGACTATAGCAAAGTCCAATAGCCACGTTTAGGATGCCACTAGGTACACTGAGTGTTTGCTAGTAAAATTGCTTAGTTTAAAAAAGTTGGAGTGTGCAATGCAGGCACATGTGCTCTGCTAATATCTTTGCACTAGTGGGACTATAGCAAAGTCCAATAGCCACGTATAGGATGCCACTAGGTACACTGAGTGTTTGCTAGTATAATGGCTTAGTTAAAATGAGTTTGAGTGTGCAATGCAGGCAGACGCGCTATGCAAATGTCTTTGCACTAGTGGGACTATAGCAAAGTCCAATAGCCACGTATAGGATGCCACTAGGTACACTGAGTGTTTGCTAGTATAATGGCTTGGTTTTAATGAGTTGGAGTGTGCAATGCAGGCAGACGCGCTCTGCAAATGTCTTTGCACTAGTGGGACTATAGCAAAGTCCAATAGCCACGTATAGGATGCCACTAGGTACACTGAGTGTTTGCTAGTATAATGGCTTGGTTAGAATGAGTTGTAGTGTGCAATGCAGGCAGATGTGCTCTGCTAATGTCTTTGCACTAGTGGGACTATAGCAAAGTCCAATAGCCACGTATAGGATGCCACTAGGTACACTGAGTGTTTGCTAGTATAATGGCTTAGTTAAAATGAGTTTGAGTGTGCAATGCAGGCAGACGCGCTATGCAAATGTCTTTGCACTAGTGGGACTATAGCAAAGTCCAATAGCCACGTATAGGATGCCACTAGGTACACTGAGTGTTTGCTAGTATAATGGCTTGGTTAGAATGAGTTGTAGTGTGCAATGCAGGCAGATGTGCTCTGCTAATGTCTTTGCACTAGTGGGACTATAGCAAAGTCCAATAGCCACGTATAGGATGCCACTAGGTACACTGAGTGTTTGCTAGTATAATGGCTTAGTTAAAATGAGTTTGAGTGTGCAATGCCGGCAGACGCGCTATGCAAATGTCTTTGCACTAGTGGGACTATAGCAAAGTCCAATAGCCACGTATAGGATGCCACTAGGTACACTGAGTGTTTGCTAGTATAATGGCTTGGTTTTAATGAGTTGGAGTGTGCAATGCAGGCAGACGCGCTCTGCAAATGTCTTTGCACTAGTGGGACTATAGCAAAGTCCAATAGCCACGTATAGGATGCCACTAGGTACACTGAGTGTTTGCTAGTATAATGGCTTGGTTAGAATGAGTTGTAGTGTGCAATGCAGGCAGACGCGCTCTGCAAATGTCTTTGCACTAGTGGGACTATAGCAAAGTCCAATAGCCACGTATAGGATGCCACTAGGTACACTGAGTGTTTGCTAGTATAATGGCTTGTTTAGAATGAGTTGTAGTGTGCAATGCAGGCAGACGCGCTCTGCAAATGTCTTTGCACTAGTGGGACTATAGCAAAGTCCAATAGCCACGTATAGGATGCCACTAGGTACACTGAGTGTTTGCTAGTATAATGGCTTAGTTATCAGTTGGAGTGTGCAGAGGACAAGAGGGTACAGTGGCAGGATTGTGGTGCTCTGGGTAGAGGAATGGAAGCCTGCCTTTCTATTCCCTCCTAATGGTGAAATGCAGGTAGGAAATCCCTGACCTGGGCTACACAGACGCTGTTGCTGTTTGCAGGACCTGTCACCTATGGCTCTCTGACCCTGCCGGTTGGAGCCCTTAAAAGGACTGCTATAAAGTGCTCTCCCTAAGCTTTCTAACGCTGTGTATGCAGCGCATACAGCTGTATCGGCTATAGGACTCAGGAAGACGGAGCTGCGACAGTGATGTCTGACACCAAAGACGCAGAAGGCAGATAATGGCGTCCGTGAAGAAAATGTCCGGTTTTATAATGCAGGGACATGTGACATGCAGATCCTATCACACATGCCGTTGCTTCTCTGGCTCAAAGTCCACTTAGCTGTGTGTGTGTCTGGGATTGGCTGACATGCTGGCCCGCCCCACAAGACGCGCGCACTTAGGGAAGGAAGACAAGAAAAAAAAAAAAAAAAATGGCGATCGCCATTATAGAAACAGCAGTGATCTGAAGGCGCTGTTCACGCACACTATACACTGAAATGTCATAATAGTTTGATTCACAGAGTGACTTACACTATTACAGCAGAAACCAAGCTATGATTTAGCTGTTTTTTGGCTGCTAGAACCGTTCTCGAACGTTTCTAGAACTACCGAGCTTTTGCAAAAAGCTCGAGTTCTAGTTCGATCTAGAACATGCCCCAAAATCACTCGAGCCGCGAACTGGAGAACCACGAACCACGAACCGCGCTCAACTCTAAAGAGGACGCATTTTGAACATTACATCCGAAACACGTCTTTTTTCCATACTATGGCTATTTGTTTTACATGATGGACTTTTTAATCGAGTTGTAATAAATTGTAGATATTTTTAAATATTCTTGGACTTGAATTCTAGATTTCCCTATTTACTTTTTGTAGAATTGTACTAGGTATTTGGTACAAATTATCCAAACCCAAATATTTTGCTCTATTTACTTGAATTGGGAAAACAGTATTAATATTGTTCTAACTATTTTTCAAGTGCATTTAATTCCAGGACACTGAACATACAAAAAGTGTAAACAATGGTAAAACAAAACATACATATAACAATATGAAGGTATATATGTAAGGTAAAAAACAGGCATAATAAACAAGATTTTATTTTCTAGTGACTAATATATACAGTTAGGTCCAGAAATATTTGGACAGTGACACAAGTTTTGTTATTTTAGCTGTTTACAAAAACATGTTCAGAAATACAATTATATATATAATATGGGCTGAAAGTGCACACTCCCAGCCGCAATATGAGAGTTTTCACATCCAAATCGGAGAAAGGGTTTAGGAATCATAGCTCTGTAATGCATAGCCTCCTCTTTTTCAAGGGACCAAAAGTAATTGGACAAGGGACTCTAAGGGCTGCAATTAACTCTGAAGGCGTCTCCCTCGTTAACCTGTAATCAATGAAGTAGTTAAAAGGTCTGGAGTTGATTGCAGGTGTGTGGTTTTGCATTTGGAAGCTGTTGCTGTGACCAGACATTACACGGTCTAAGGAACTCTCAATTGAGGTGAAGCAGAACATCCTGAGGCTGAAAAAAAAGAAAAAATCCATCAGAGAGATAGCAGACATGCTTGGAGTAGCAAAATCAACAGTCGGGTACATTCTGAGAAAAAAGGAATTGACTGGTGAGCTTGGGAACTCAAAAAGGCCTGGGCGTCCACGGATGACAACAGTGGTGGATGATCGCCGCATACTTTCTTTGGTGAAGAAGAACCCATTCACAACATCAACTGAAGTCCATAACACTCTCAGTGAAGTAGGTGTATCTGTCTCTAAAGCCTGCTTTACACGGTACGACCGATTGTGCGATTTCACAATCGATCGTACCCGCCCCCGTCCTTTTTGCGTCACGGGCAAATCGCTGCCCGTGTCGCACAAAGTTAGTAACCCCCGTCACACATACTTACCTCTCGTGCGACCTCGCTGTGGGCGGCGAACGTCCACTTCCTGGAGTGGGAGGGACGTTCGGCGTCACAGCGACGTCACACGGCCGCCGGCCAATAGAAGCGGAGGGGCGTAGATGAGCGGGACGTAAACATCCCGCCCACCTCCTTCCTTCCACATAGAGACGGCGGCGGCCGCGGGAGGCAGGTGAGCTGCTCATCGTTCCCGTGGTGTCACACGGAGCGACGTGTGCTACCACGGAAACGATGGTCAACTAAAGTAAACGATATTATGGAACCTAACGAGCAGTACCCGACTCACGATTTGTGAGCGATACTGCGTCGCTAGGAGGTGTCACACAGGCGTCACATGTGCGTCACAAAAACCGTGACCCCGATGATCTATCGCACGATAGATTGCCTGGTGTAAAGCAGCCTTAAGTCAACAGTAAAGCGAAGACTCCATGAAAGTAAATACAAAGGGTTCACATCTAGATGCAAACCATTCATCAATTCCAAAAATAGACAGGCCAGAGTTAAATTTGCTGAAAAACACCTCATGAAGCCAGCTCAGTTCTGGAAAAGTATTCTATGGACAGATGAGACAAAGCTCAACCTGTACCAGAATGATGGGAAGAAAAAAGTTTGGAGAAGAAAGGGAACGGCACATGATCCAAGGCACACCACATCCTCTGTAAAACATGGTGGAGGCAACGTGATGGCATGGGCATGCATGGCTTTCAATGGCACTGGGTCACTTGTGTTTATTGATGACATAACAGCAGACAAGAGTAGCCGGATGAATTCTGAAGTGTACCGGGATATACTTTCAGCCCAGATTCAGACAAATGCCGCAAAGTTGATTGGACGGCGCTTCATAGTACAGATTGACAATGACCCCAAGCATACAGCCAAAGCTACCCCCCAGGAGTTCATGAGTGCAAAAAAGTGGAACATTCTGCAATGGCCAAGTCAATCACCAGATCTTAACCCAATTGAGCATGCATTTCACTTGCTCAAATCCAGACTTAAGACGGAAAGACCCACAAACAAGCAAGACCTGAAGGCTGCGGCTGTAAAGGCCTGGCAAAGCATTAAGAAGGAGGAAACCCAGCGTTTGGTGATGTCCATGGGTTCCAGACTTAAGGCAGTGATTGCCTCCAAAGGATTCGCAACAAAATATTGAAACTAAAAATTTTTTTTGGGGTTTGGTTTATTTGTCCAATTACTTTTGACCTCCTAAAATGTGGAGTGTTTGTAAAGAAATGTGTACAATTCCTACAATTTCTATCAGATATTTTTGTTCAAACCTTCAAATTAAACGTTACAATCTGCACTTCAATTCTGTTGTAGAGGTTTCATTTCAAATCCAATGTGGTGGCATGCAGAGCCCAACTCGCGAAAATTGTGTCACTGTCCAAACATTTCTGGACCTAACTGTATATATATACTTTTTTTTTCCAAAGATGGGTTTTCAGATTCCTTTATAGATTTTGAAGGTGAGAGTATGACTAGTTGTGAAATGAATTCCAATGTATATGGAATGCAGACAAGGAATCTTGAGTGTGGAGCAAAAAAGAAGCGCGTACTAGAGTTGAGCAATGTTCGAGGTTCGCCAATTTCATGTTTGAGTGATTTTGGGGGTTGTTCGAGCTCGAACTCGAACTTTTTGCTAAAAGCTCGACAGTTCGAGTTAGGTTCGAGAACGGTTCGATAAAAAACAAAAATGGCTTTTCACAGTAAGGCTATATGCACATGTTGCTATCTGCATGCATCCTGCGTCCCCAGCACAATCTCTCTCTCTTTCCTACTCACCGATCAAGGGCATCTTGCTGCACGGCTGTCACAAATCTGCGGCGTCTTTTCCTCTTTAGAAAATGGCTGCCGCTTCATTATTCAATCAGGTATTTCGTGCTTTCCCTCCACACCGGCGCCCATGATTGGTTGCAGTCAGCCATGCCCCCACGATGAGTGACAGCTGTCTCACTGCAATCAATCCCAGTCGCCGGTGGGCGGGTCTATTTCGTGCAGTAAAATAAATAAATAAATAATAATATTAAAAAAAAATGCGGTTCCCCCATATTTGATCCAGCCAGGATAAAGCCACATGGCTGGAGGCTGGTATTGTCAGGATGGAGAGCGCCACGGTACAGGGAGCACTCCAGCCTAACAATATCACCCAGCAGCCAACTCGGAATTGCCGCATTCATTAGATGCGACAGTCCCGGGACTCCACCCAGCTCATCCCGAATTGCCCTGGTGCGGTGGCAATCGGGGTAATAATGAGTTTAATCATGCCAGGCGTCTCCCCGAGATACCTTCCATAATTAAACTGTAAGTAAAAGTAAATAAACACACACAGCGAAAAATCCTTTATTTGGAATAAAAGACAAAAAAACACCCTCTTTTACCAGTTTATTAATCCCCAAATACACATCCAGGTCCGACGTAATCCACACGACACTGTGAGCTCTGCTACATGAAGAACTGTAGAACATGATCGCGCTTTGTCCTCTCCACGTAGCAATGAAGTGAATCTCGCTGTCACCAGATACTTCACTCTGCAATGCAGACGTCAAGATTACCAAATCTGCCTATCTTTATAATTAGAGGTAGTAGCTCAGTGGATTGAGTGCTCGCTTAAGAAGCATAACTCTATGAGTTCTAGTCCCGGTCCCGGTAAAGAATTTTATTTTTTTTTTATTTTTTATTTAATATTATAAGTATTATATATTTATAATTATAATTTAATTTAATTAAGCACTGAGGGGAGGAGCCGGACATCAGCTGTGAGCCACGGGACACACCTCTAAAATCGGAGCAGTTCACGGAATGAGGCTGCATTGCATTACTCTCTCTTCTCTCTCTCTCTCTCACTCCCTCTGTCTCTCTCCCTCTCTGTCTCTCGCTCTCTCTTTCTCTCTCTCTTTCTCTCTCTCTCTTTCTCTCTCTTTCTCTCTCTCTCTCTTTCTCTTTCTCTCTCTCTCTCCCTCTCTCTCTCTTGTCTCTCTCTTTTTCTCTCTCTTACCCTCTCTCTCTCCCTCTCTCCTCTCTCTCCTCTCTCTCTTTCTCTCTCTCCCTCCTCTCTCTCTCTTTTTCGCTCTTTTTCTCTCTCTCTTTTTCTCAGTCTCTCTTTTTCTCTTTTTCCCTCTCTCTCTCTCTCTCATCTCTCTCCCTCTGTCTCTCCTCTCTCTCCTCTCTCTCTTTTTCTCTCTCTCCCTCTCTCCTCTCTCTCTCCTCTCTCTTTTCTCTCTTTTTCTCAGTCTCTCTTTTTCTCTCTCTCTTCTCTCTCTCCTCTCTCTTTCTCTCTCTCTCATTTTTTCTCTCTTTCTCTCTCTCCATTCCTCTCTCTCTCTTTCCCTCTTTTTCTCTCTCTCTTTTTCTCAGACTCTCTTTTTCTCTTTTCCCCTCTCTCTCTCTCTCTTTCTCTCTCCTCCTCTCTTTTCTCTCTCTCTGCTCTCCTCTCTCTCTTTCTCTCTCTTTTCTCTCTTTCTCTCTCTCTTTTTCTCTCTTTCTCTCTCTCTTTCTCTCTCTTTCTCTCTCTCCCTCCCTCTCTCTCCTATCTCCTCTCTCTTTTTCTCTCTTTCTCTCTCTCTTTTTCTCAGTCTCTCTTTTTCTCTTTTTCCCTATCTCTCACTTTCTTGCTCTTTCTCGTCTCTCCTCTCTTCTCTCTCTCTCTTCTATCTCTCCTCTCTCTTCTCTCTCTTCTCTCCACTTCTCTCCACTTCTCTCCTCTTCTCTCTCCTCTATCTCTCTTTTTCTCTCTTTCGCTCTCTCTTTCTCTCTCTTTTTTTCTCTCTCTCTTTTTCTCTCTCTCTCCCCTCTCCCTTTTTCTTTCTTTTTCCTTTTTGCTCTTTTCCTCAGTCTCTCTTTTTCTCTTTTTCTCTCTCTCTTGCTCTCTCTCCTCTCTCTTCTCTCTCTCTTCTCTCTCTCTCTCCTCTCTCTCCTCTCTCTCGTCTCTCCTCTCCTCTTCTCTCTTCTCTCTCTCTTCCTCTCTCTCTTCTCTCTCTCTCGTCTCTCCTCTCCTCTCTCTCCTCTCTCTCTTTTCTCTCTCTTTTCTCTATCTTCTTTCTCTCTCTCTCTTTCTCAGACCTGGCGATGATCAGCTGATGCGGTCACCTGACGGAATCAGCTGACACTATAAGTCGAGCGTTGTGACCGGCCTTTTACCGCCCGGCCGGCTAAACTATCAGCTGATGCTGTCGGACAGGATTCTGCACTGAAGTGTGTAGTTTGTGTAGTTTTTTTTTTTTTGCACTGATGCATCAGCTGATTGTATAAAAGCCGTTTATACAATCAGCTGCTGTGTCATGTGATTCAGGTCCTTGAACCTGACACATCATCCGATCGCTTTGCCTTCCAGCAAACAGATCGGATGACATTGGATCCGGATTAGACAGCGCAGTACCCTTGACCCAGGATTACTGCGGAGGGGGGTTCTTTATTTCAATAAAGATGGAGTCACTAATTGTGTTGTGTTTTATTTCTAATACAAATATTTTTCTGTGCGTTGTGTTTTTTTATCTGTACTAGAAATTCATGGTGGCCATGTCTAATATTGGCATGACACCATGAATTTTGGGCTTAGGGCCAGTTGATAATATACAGCTAGCACTAACCCCATTATTAGCCAGCGAGCCACCTGACACCAGGGCAGCTGGAAGAGTTGGTGACAGGGCCAGAAGATGGCGCTTCTATGAAAGTGTCATTTTCTGGGCGCGGCTGCGGACTGCAATTCGCAGCATGGGTGCCCAGAAAGCCTGGGCACCCTGAGCTAAGGATTCCAATCCCCAGCTGCCTAGTTGCACCTTGCTGGACACAAAAATTGGACGAAGCCCATGTCATTTTTTTTTTAAATTATTTAATGAAATTCATGAAATAATTAAAAAAAAAAAGGGTTCCCAGCCAGGTACAAATAGGCAGCTGGGGGTTGGGGACAGCCCATAGCTGCCTGCTGTACCTGGCTAGCATACAAAAACATGGCGAAGCCCACATAATTTATTTGGGGCGAAAAAACTCCTGCATACAGTACTGGATGGAGTATGCTGAGCCTTGTAGTTCTGCAGCTGCTGTCTGTCTGTATGGAGGAGAGCAGCCAGAATGACAAGGCTCAGCATGCCCAATTCACTAGTGTATGAAGGAGAGCAGACAGCAGCTGCAGAACTACAAGGCTCAGCATACTCCATCCAGGACTGTATGCAGGAGTTTTTTTCCCACCAAAAAAATGACGTGGGCTTCACCATATTCTTGTATGCTAGCCAGGTACAGCAGGCAGGTGAGGCTGTCCCCAACCCCCAGCTGCCTATTTGTACCCGTCTGAAAACAAAAAAAATAGGGGAGCCCTTTTTTAATTATTTCAGGAATTTCATGAAATAATTAAAAAAAAAAATCGACATGAGCTTCGCCCTATTTTTGTGTCCAGCCAGGTACAACTAGGCAGCTGGGGATTAGAATCCACACCACAGGTTAGCCCTAGCTTTCTGGGCCCCCTCTGCTGCAAATTGCAGTCCGCAGCCGCCCCAGAAAATGTCGCTTTCATAGAAGCGCCATCATCTGGCGCTGTATCCAACTCTTCCAGCTGCCCTGGTGACGAGTGGCTTGCTGGGTAATAATAAGTTAATACTAGCTTTGTTTTACTAGCTAGTATTAAGTCAGAGATTCTTAATGTCAGGCAAGTTTGACTCGGCCATTAAGAATCTCCAATAAAGGGTTAAAAAAAAAGATACCACAGAGAAAAAATACTTTAATTGAAATAAATACAGAGACACACTTAGAGACTCCATGTTCATTAATCCCTCGCATCCCTCCACGATCCATGGTCTTCTGCCTTCTTTCTCCTTCAACCCATGCAGCTCTGATACATCAGACAGCGCTGCATGGGAGGAAGACACTGCTGCTTCCTGTGTAGTCTATATCACTCAGTGATTAGCAGAGGCTGCAGGCTGTAAGCGGTGACGTCACCGCTGACAGGTGCGTTGCTATAGCAACAGTGATCTACGTTATTGACTGGCTGTGGCAGCCGGTGAATAACGGAACGGGGAAGCAGAACAGGGAGCCGACCATGTGCTAGAGCATCTCGTCGGTCCACGGGGATACACAAACGAGCACAGCGAACTGGAGAGATGCACTGACAGGACCTAGCAATGACATCTAGCCATGTGACCAGTCTGTAGCCAATGAGATAATAGACACATTACTGGTCACATGCTTTTTTTTGACAAGAAAGTGTAAAGAATCCGGCACACTCAATAAAATGATTTACAAAGATGATATTTCGTTTCAATGATTTTATTGTTCTTGTGAGGATATATTTTTGATATCCTCACAAGAACAATAAAATCATTGAAACGAAATATCATCTTTGTAAATCATTTTATTGAGTGTGCCGGATTCTTTACACTTTCTGGACATATATTTTTCCGAGCACCTTAAGCTTTTCATTCTTAGTGAGCCAGGCATTTCTATTATAATGCTTTTTTTGACGTCACGGAAGGTCCTATCATCAGTGCTGGTTACCGGGAGGATGCAGCAATGATCGGAAGGAAAAGCGGCGGGAGACAGAGTGCAGAACGCGTCAAGGGGACCTTTAAGTGTAATGGCAATGTTTATTAACTGTATGTGTACATTTATAATGTGTTTTTATGTGTTTGTGTTTGCCTCCCATTGTTTTCAATGGGGTTAGAGAGGTTCGTCGAACGGTTCGCCGAACCGAACTCGAATGGGGCCTCCTTTCGACGAACCGAACCGAACTCGAGCCTGTAGAGGCTGGCTCATCTCTACCGAGGACTTGTATGGATTAACCAGGCAGCAGAGTATATGGTGGATTGGAAGGGCACCAATGCTTTGAAGGAGCTGATGAACAGATCTGTAATTTTTCTCAAGATAATTAAATATTTATCTTTTTCTACTGGAAACACTTTTAATTTTTATGCTTCTTATCTGAATAATACAGATAGTTATTATGCTAAACAAAAAAACATTCCAACCAAAGACCTCTTTTAATTCTTAACAACATTAAACTGGTTGACCCAGAATAAGTTAAAAAAAATCACCCTAATGATGTATTTATATTGCTGAATTACTGTGTTGTTCTGTGCTGTTCCTTACCTATCCTGGCATAAGTGTCGGGCCTGGCTTTCCTCCCATTGGGCACCTTCCTTTGCAATAATTAATGCCATTTTTCTCACCAAAGCCATGACATAACTATTCTAGGGCTTTTAAGGCTTTTTCAGAGGTCAAGTATTTTGGGCATTAAGTAGCTTTTTCCAAACATTCTCCAGTACTTTGCATATTGCGACATTGCTACTGCGATATCGTCGGGGTCAGATCGACAGTGACGCACATCTGGCGCCGGTAATGACGTCGCAACGTGTAAAGCCTAGATGCGCCAATAAACGATCGCAAAAGCGTCGTAAATCGGTGAACTGTGTAGCGTCAGACATTTTCATAATGTCGCACCAATAGGAGATACTATGTTGTTCCTAGTTCCTGCGGCACCACACATCGCTGTGTGTGAAGCCGCAGGAGCGAGGAACATCTCCTTACCTGCCTCCACCACCAATGCGGAAGGAAGGAGGTGGGTGGGATGTTTACGTTCCGCTCGTCTCCGCCCCTCCGCTTCTATTGGCCGTCTGCCGTGTGACGTCGCTGTGACGCCACACGACTCGTCTTCTAAGGAAGTAGGCGATTCGCCGGCCAGAGCAACATCGCAGGGCAGGTAAGTGCGTGTGAAGCTGCCGTAGTGATAATGTTCGCCACGGCAGCTATCACAAGATATTGCATGTGCAACGGGAGCAAGTACTATCGCGCTCGGCATTGCTAGCATCGGCTAGCGATGTTGCAGCGTGCAAAGTACCCCTTAGTCTATGTGCGCACTTTGCTTTTTTTATGCATTTCAGCAGCGTTTTGAGCTGCAGCGTTTTAATGCAAAATTGCATGTGTTTTGATTTCCAGGCAAAGTCTATGGAAAATAGGGCTTTCTTGTGCGCATGATGCATATACAAATGCTGCATTTTAGTTGCGGAAAATTTGTCGAAATCCCTGTGTTTGAAGAAGCAACATGTCAATTGTTTTTGCCATTTTGGCAGCGTTTTAATATCATTGAAGTCAATGAGAAGTGTCTAAACGCATATTTTTCAAGAAAGATTGCGTGTCACTTGCTTTTTACTAGTAATCTGCATGTGTTTTTGACATAATGAACGCAGGTCTTTCGGTCTCTCTCTCTCTGTCGGTCGGTCTGTCGGTCGGTCTCTCTCTCTGTCTCTGTCTCTATCTCTCTCTCTGTCCTCTCTCATACTCACTGATCCACGATCACCGGTGCGGCACTGCACGGCGTTCACACTGTGGTGGCTTCTCCTCTTTTGAAAATGCCGGTCGCTCATTAATCCATCACGTATTCCCTGCTTCCCCGCCCACCGCTGCCTATGATTGGTTGCAGTCAGATACGCCCCCACACTGAGGAACAGTTGTCTCACTGCAACCAATCACAGCCGCCGGTGGGCATATCTATATCGACCAGTTAAAAAATAAATAAATAATTTAAAAAAAAAGACGTGCGGTCCCCCCCCAATTTGGATACCAGCCAGGGTAAAGCCACACGGCTGAAGGCTGGTATTCTCAGGATGGGGAACTCCACGTTATGAGGAGTCCCCCAGCCTAACAATATCAGCCAGCAGCCGCCCAGAATTGCCGCATCCATTAGATGCGACAGTCCCGGGACTCTACCCGGCTCATCCCGAATTACCCTGGTGCGGTGGCAAATGAGGTAATAAAGAGTTAATAGCAGAAGCCCATAGCTGCCACTAAGTCCTAGGTTAATCATGGCAGGCGTCTCCCCAAGATACTTTCCATGATTAACCTGTAAATTAATGAAAATAAACACACACATCCAAAAAATCCTTTATTTGTAATGAAAGACAAAAAAACCCCCTCTTTCACCACTTTATTAATCACTCAAAAACACCTTCAGGTCCGACGTAATCCACGCAAGGTCCCACGACGCTTCCAGCTCTGCTACATTGGAAGCTGACAGGAGCGAGAGTAGAACACCGCTGCTCCTGTGAGCTCCATGCAGCAACTGAAATGAGTCACGCGATCAGCTGTGCTGTCACTGAGGTTACCCGCGGCCACCGCTCTCAGGTGGATGACTGCAGCTGTGGCCGCGTGATGGCACTGCTGATCGCGCGGCTCACTGCAGTCACTCAGGGGATTTGCGATCACAGATGAGTCCTTTACAAGTGACCGCAAATCAGACTGCCACACAGAGAGAGCCTTGCGATGTCAGTGAAATCAGGTGAAGCTCTGATGTCACTACTGCGGACTCCTGTGTCCTGGCACTGACCTTGGAGATTCATCTAAGTTCATGACAGCACACAGAGACAGAGGCATGGGATAACAATGAAGTCGGGTGCAGTTCATCCGAGTTCATTCTTATCGCCCGACTCTGTGTCTGCTGTCAGTGGACATGTAGCAGAGCTGAATTGCCGGGGGAACGCACTGACAAACATGCATCCAAAACGCATGTAAAATGCATGTAAAATGCATCCAAAATACATGCGTTTTGGATGCATTCTTTTTGTCAACACGCAGCGTTACGTCTGCCAGAGGCTGCGTTCTTTTCCGCACTGGTCAGGACTCAACATGCGCACATAGCTTAACACTTTCACCTTCTCGCTTTCCCGTTGACACTCTAGATGATTGACAGGTCTCTGCGATGTGTGTACTTAGCAAGAGACCTGTCAATCAATTGCACCAGCACTGGAAAAATCAGATCAGTTTGTTGGGCTTCACCAGTCTTGTAATTAACTATGGTTGTGTGGTGCCCTGTGCCTGGCTCACCACAAATAATAGCTACACGTGTTTTTAAGTATGTGTAACATGTATTGCCAGCTTTAATGAGATTTTCTGTTCACTACATTCATACATTTGCCTAAACTCCCTTACTGGGGCTGTTCACCTGAGCTAATAACAAAGTTTGTGTGTGCGCCATAGACGGGGAAAGGGGAGGAGTTTAGGTGTGAGGTAAATTCAGAGAGTAGCGGTTGAAGTTGGTGTGAGGTGAAGTGAGGAGTGTAACATGGAGACGGTCCTGTCCTGAGGTGACTGCTAAAACCTCTGGAAGGGCCAGCTACAAATTGGCAGGGTATCAGTCCCTTTCAAGGTCAGTGGCAAACTGAGAGACTGCTCTTAGCCTTTTTATAAGCAGCAGTAAAAATTGCCCAGGAGCTCAGTGATGTAATTGAGTCTGGACACTTCTAGAATAAATAGTGAGTTTTCCCTCAGGATTCAAGTCGCCTGCTTGCTGGAAGGGATTAAAGATCCAGATTTATCTTGTCTTGAAAATCCCAGGATTTCAAGACCCCTATTCCCAGGTAGAGAAGTAGTGGCAGGAAGAATACACTACTACCACACAGCAGAGAAGCCAAACTCACATTGGGGCAGCAAAAATCAACATAATTGTAAAGGCTGTAAAGAATGTTCCAGACTATTCTGCAGAGCCTCATTAAAAGGTAAAAGCTCCCTGTCCTGTCTCTGGGTGAAATATTCTCTGCTGCACCATCCCTACCTCAACATCCCCAGGAACCATCCCTAGTTAAGGGGCGAGAGGAAAACCCTCTGGCACTGTGCATCATCACCTAACTTCTGGAGATCTTCAGCAGTGCCCGGCCATACCAAAACCGAGCATCCCAACTGGCATCACAAACTATTTGTTTATTTATTTATTTTTCTCTCCCCGTTTTTAATATTATTTTTAATCACATCACAAAAGCCTGTCGCTCGTACCAGTTATGGCAATATTGCCAATCGGACCCACCACCATGATATCAGATGTCTACCAGGGGCAGCAAAATTGCTTGAGGGATCTTCATATATACCTGGCTGCAATCGTGCAGCCAAGCACTTATTTATGCTGCCAGGCATTTATTTATGCTGCTCATGGTTTGGGCGGCATGAATTGGAAAACACTTTAATCATTACTAGAGATGAGCCACCCTCCTTGTGTTCAAGTTAGGTTCGGTTCGTCGAACGGCGGGTGTGTTCGTCGAACGCTCGACGAACGTTCGACGAACACCTTCGAACCCCATTGAAAACAATGGCAGGCAAACACAAACACATACAAACACATAGAAAAAAACAAAAAAAAGTTCAGCTTTTTTTGTCTTTTATTCCAAATAAAGGATTTTTCGTTGTGTGTATTTATTTACTTTCACTGCAGATTAATCATGGAAGGTATCTCGGGGAGACGCCTGCCATTATTAACCTAGGACTTAGTGGCAGCTATAAGTTGCCATTTAACTCCTTATTACCCCAATTGCCACCGCACCAGGGCAATTCGGGATGAGCCGGGTAGAGTCCCAGGACTGTCGCATCTAATGATGCAGCAATTCCAGGCGGCTACTGGCTGATATTGTTAGGGTGGTGGGCTCCCCATAATGTGGCGCTCCCCATCCTGAGAATACCAGCCTCCAGTCGTGTGGCTTTATCTTGGCTGGTATCAAAATTGGGGGGGACAGCAGTTTTTTTTTTTTTTTTTAATTATTTATTTATTTTACTGCACGATATAGACCCGCCCACCGGTGGCTGTGATTGGTTGCAGTGAGACAGCTGTCACTCAGAGTGGGGGCATGTCTGACTGCAACCAATCATGGGTGCTGGTGGGCAGGGAAAGCAGGGAATACGAGATTGAATAATGAGCGGCAGCCATTTTCAAAAGAGGAAAAGCCGCCGGAGCTTTGTGACAGCCATGAGTAGGAAAGAGAGAGAGATTGTGCTGGGGACGCAGGACGCATGCAAGTACGCAACGTGCGCACATAGCCTTACTGTGCAAAGTCACGCTTTTGGTGATCGAACCGTTATCAAATGTTAACTCGAACTGTCGAACGTGAAGCGAATCGTTCCAGCTCGTCGAACGACTCGAACATCGCCCAAAATAAGTCGAGTTTGAAATTGGTGAACGGTTCGATTCGAACACCACTCATCTCTAATCATTACCTTGTTTGAAGATATCAGAGTTTAGCTGATCAGCACCTCTCCTCACCAAGGCCAGCGTGAAATACCCTAGTATTGATGTATCAGGTCCCATGTTTTTAATTTGTTTTATCCTGTGTACACAATATTTATATCAGACTGCGCAGGTGTGCTGACAGGTGTTGCATTAACAGAGTCCCTCACCGTTTCCTATGTAGTAGTGTATGCTGCATTTAATAAAGGGCTTTCTGTTGACAGGTCCTTTTGATATTTCTGACATGACATAAATCAACCTTCCCTTCATACAAATAGTAAAATCTTGTCTTTCATTTGCACTTCAGCGTGAGACAGATTATGGGATAAATGTACTCCATGCTGCAAATTGTGAAGAATATTAGGAGTCATTATGGGACATGTAGTATAACACCGGTTAATGAATTAAGAATTTTGGAGGTCATTTTGGCTGTTTTAAATAATATACTAGTTACTGTTACTACTGTTTCTATACAATTGTTATGCTCATAGTACTACTGCAATAAATACATGATGCATTTATAAATAAGATAAATATATGTAAGAACATATTACATTTGAGAAAAATTAGCCAACAATATCAGACCTTGAAGTATATTAGCCACCAGTACTGTAAATAGTAGTAACTGGGTCTTAAAGCAAAGATCAAAACGGATCATACTGGTGATTCAGTGCTTCCACCTGGGAGTGGATTTCACCCAATGCTGCACTTCTCTGACTCTAAGCGCTGCCATTATCCTGCTGGCCCAGAAAGGGTACACCGTCAAACACTTCCCTTGGTTAAGGAAGGGGTCTGTTCGCCCTAGGGTAGAGCTAATACATGGGCAGGCAATCTGTCCCAATCTTAGGGACTTGAGTCTTAGTGGAGTGATGGAGTGTTAGGTGACGTGGGATACTAAGTCTCCCATGGGTTTCACTGCCCAGGGAACATGGAACTCTGTGTTCCTCAGTTGCCAGGCAATGCAGGATTCTGCTATGTCTTGTTATAGGCAGTGCTGGGATTTTGTCCAATATGCTGTGCAGATTAGTACGGTGTGGTTTTCAGGGAGTGATTTGAACTAGACAGGCTATTTAAACTTTTTTCCCAGCCTAGTTCAGTGCTATTTATTGCAGTTCATGGATAGTACTGGTAGTGAGTAGTACAAACAGTATTTGTCTTCCTTTGTTTGGATTTGATCTTTATGGTTTGTTTTCCCTTCGGTTTCTACACTTTTTGTTTCTCTGAAAGGCATTTGCTAGACCCTTGACTTGGCTCCAATCGCGCCACCAGACGCCTGTTGCCCAGCAATAGTGGCCCAGGAAGGGCTCTGCCCAAGTCTCCCTACCATTTATTTGGAGCTGGGTGAAAAATATCATGGGCCTTAAAGGCTAGCCTATCTTGGACAGCTTGGGCAGAGTGCATTAGTGGGTGCAATTTTGCTTGTTTGGTGATGGTTTTCCAGTGTCTTTCTCCTATTAAGCCTAACACATACTTTGGTACAAAGTTTTGTCTCCTGGGATGAAACAACCAGGTAATTGTTTCTCTCTTCTTTATGCTCTTCCAGTGACCCAATGAGATATTTTGCACCCCTTTGTTTACTTTCAGTGTAGTTCTTCTTGAACCTTACGTTTCTGTCACTAAACACAATAAAGAAGACAACCTCTTTCCAAACATCCTGTCACTTCTGCATATCATCTTTTTCATACAGTAGTTTTTTCACTAGCTATTAATAACCAATATTATTGCATTTTACATTTCTACAACATAGCTGTCTGTCCTTAGCTAAACTGTAACATGCCTTTCAAACTCTCGTGTATGTGGGCTGTGATTTGAAAATATCTCTGATTTTCAAATTCATATAATAAATTGGAAGGGAACTTATATCAGTAAATTTTGTGTTTGTATCATAGTGTAATATTTTCCTACACTGAAGGTCTCATAGAGAAGGGGTAAGTTCTTTAAATGGTTTCTTGATATAATACACATATTTAGTGTACAGTTGGATTAAGCTGCTGTCAGTATAACATGCCATTACAGTTCATCACTTCCTATAGATTTATATTTTACAGCAAATAATTAGCATTTTTCACTTTTTAACAGCAGGATTCATCGAATGTGTCCAAGTGTCAATGCCACCTTAACACTTTCCATCACAAAACCCAAACATTCAGGCATATTACTGTCGTGCTAGTACTTTATCATGAAACCAACCATCTGCGCTGTCCAACTGATATTATAAATTATAGATACATAGGATAATAAAATCGAGAAAATTGTAATGATTGCATGGAAATTGTTTTGGAGCATTGATTTAATGCTTGTTTTTATTAAAGATATATACAAACTGATTTTTTTGCATCATATTAACAATTCCAGCTCACAATCTTTGACATCAGTTTGTCCCATTGAAATGACCTGGATTTGTCAAATAATTCCTCATGGTCTTTTGGTTTCACAAAACATACTGCAAAAATTGAAAATTGTTAACGTAAACAAAGTGTAAAGACATTACTGGAAATAGAAAACAAGATCAAACCAAACTAAAAACATACAGTAATTATAAATTTGCACAAATATTTTGACAAATACAATATTTTTTGGATTATAAGACACTTTTCCCCCCAAATTTTTTTCATTGAAAATGAGAGGTGCGTCTTAAAATGTGAATGTAGCTTACTGTGAGGTGGAGAATGGGCGCTGTGCTGGCTGCGGTGGGGGCTGTGTGGAGCAGGGCGGAGCAGCGGGTGAGATGCTCTGTCGGCAGTGCGGGCTTCAAATAATGGTGCCCAGAGTCGGCGCATGCACAAATGAAGCTCTCGGCTCAAGATCTCCACTACGCACGCACCGCCTTCGGCCCATTGATTTCAAAGCAGTGGACTTAAGGAAAATGGCGCCTGGAGGTGGTGCGTGCGCAGATGAGATCTCGGCTTGGTATTGAGCCAAGAACTCAATCTGTGCACGCACCGACTCCGGACGCCATTTTTTTGAAGTCTGCACTGCCGACAAAGCATTTGGGACACGCACCACACCGCCCTGCTCCACACAGTCAGCATGGCAATAAAAAAGTCAGCCGCAGTATGAGTTGGTGTACATGCAATTTGTAAGCTCCTGTTCACACTGGCCATAAGACATAAAAAAACTTGAAAATCATATGAACATATACCCTGCTGTAACTAAAATAAGAGCAAATCTAAGTTCCCTGCTCCTGTCAAATACTCACCTTCTTGTGACTGTAACTTCACATTGGCCAATTAGTCTCAGTTTATGTCACAAGCTCCCACTGCAAGTCTATGGGAGCCAGAACGAGGCTCTCATAAAGTTGTATTAAGTTGGCTATCCGGTGCGCTCTGGCAACCACTGTAGCTGCCAGAAGGTGACAATTCACAGGGGACCAACCAGAGTGGTGGTGATAGAAAATTAAGCCTCCAGAAGGTAAGTATACGACAGGAGTCAGGGAACTTAGATGTAAAGCAGCATTCCAAAGGTGCAAAAAAAAGAAATGCTGGCATCTTGCTTTAAGTTCACTAATATTCTTGACTTCTCCTGCCGCAAACAACGTCAGATCTCACCAAATATTTTTTATGAGGTTCAAGTGAAGTTACAGTGATAGTCACTTCCAAATATTGCAGGATTTATTCTGAACCAAAACCTTGGTGGACTTTGAGGTATGCTGGGATTTAGTTTCCCCACAGTACTTATGATGAGTTATCCTGCTATTTCGTGATATGGGGCTGAATCATATTGCTATCCCACTGTGTTTCAGGTTTCCACTTCCAAAGTAAATAAAGTAGCCCAGGAGCATTACAGAGTCACTGCCATTCTTCACTATAGGTAAGGTATTTTTCTCATTGTATGCTTCATTCTTCTTTCTTCAAAAATACTGGTGATCCATAGGTCTGAAAAGTTGTAAGTTTATTTAATCCTCTATAACTTCTGTTTTATTTAAATGGTTTTGAGCATATTGAAATCAAAATTTTTTTTGTACACTTGGATCAGTAGAGATGACCACACAGTTTGAATATGGAGACTGTTATGGTTTGGGGTTCTGTTGTGGCTCGAACTTGTCCAGTCCCATCATTGACTCCCACATTGGGGTCGGTCAACTCCACAGCGCCACTTGGTCGTCACTTGAGGCATCAGGTGGCTAGAGTTTTGTACCATCTTGAGCCTAAGTGCTCATTCAGCCATACTGAGCATGTGCATGATGTCATCAATGACAAGGTGGCCACTGATTGGTCATCAGTGACATCAGCGATGAAATGGCAGCCGCTGATTGGTCATCATGACATCAGCAATGACGTGGCAGTCTCTGTATGGCTGCAACTGACCCATTACCACATGCCATGTGGTCTGGGCCATGGAGGCGGCTATAAAAAGTCTGTAGCTCCGCCCATAGGCGCATGAGAGTCATACTGTTTGCTGACAGCTAAGGCAGCTATCCTGGCTGTTAGAGCGATTGAGTTCCAGCACCATTTTCCTGCAGTGTTTGTGACAAGTGTGTGTATGGATAAGGACAGTGACAACATCAGGGCTTGGCGTCGGTGCAAGGTATTCATATCTGTGCACACCTGTACTTTGGTATGGTGAGGGTAAACCATTGTCCTATCATTCCTTGGGTACCCGGTAATGTTAACAAGGTGACCCACGTGGTCTGATGTGCCCCTTTTGCATGTGACCAGTAGTCTGCAGTGCCAGTGGCATACGTGTATATATATGCCAGTCCTGGGTACCCAGTGACGCTAACTGGGTAACCTACTCGGTCTAATGTGCCCTCTACACATGTAACGGATTCCTTTGTACCTGTACACGGTCTGACGTGCCCCTATACCCTCATGAGTGGTTTAGCGGTAACGTCCTAGGTTTCCCAGTGATGTTAACTGGGTTACTTCTCAGTCTGACGGGTTCCTACACAAGTGACCGATACCTGTTGCGATTCCTTTTGGTTTTGATGTACAGTATGTACAGTGTGTCCACCCATATCCTGTCCACTGCCTTTAACTTGAGAATGCCGGCAGTTATAGGAAAAGAAGTGGTGTCTAGGTATAGTAAAGTAGCCATGCGCTACGCAATGAAACCACCTATAGCACCACCTGGTGGAAAAAAGCGGAGATAACATTTTTATCTCGAAAACGGAACGAGATAGAGGGAAAAAAAGTGAATTAAAAAATTGTAGGGCATCATCAATTCAATATGAATCGACACCTTGCATACAGAAATGCTATGATATGAAACCCATGACCCCCCAAAACATTGAATGCTGGTCATGCATCTGGTGCTCATTTAACTTTAATGCTCAAAGTGGCCACCATCAGCTGCAATGCATATCTGGATCCTGGACAACATACTGTTCCTTGGTGCACATTGTGCAATATGGTAGGTGATACGTTTGCACAAGCATCTGTGATACATCATCGTAGGTCCTGTAATGTTGGTGGAGGGGTCGCATACACCTGCTGTTTGATGTGACCTCACAGAAAGAAGTCCAATGGGGTCAGGTCATGTGAGCGTGGAGGCCACTCCATGCAGCCACCATACCCAATGACTTGTAGGATGGTCTCCATGAGGTATTGCTTCATGTCCACAGCCTTGTGAGTTTTACACGTTCTAATCATAGCATTTCTGTATGTAAGGTGTCGATTTGTATTGAATTGATGATGCCCTACAATTTTTTAATTCACTTTTTTCTCTATCTCGTTCCGTTTTCGAGATAAAAATGCTAACTCTGTTGTTTTCCACCAGGTGGCGCTATGGTGCGTAGCGCATGGCTACTTTACTATACCTAGACACCACTTCTATTCCTATAGCTGTCGGCATTCTCAAGTTAATAGCCACAGACAGGATATGGGTGGCCACACTGTATATATATATAATATATATAATATATATATATATATATATATATATATATATATTGTGACAAGGCGACTGGCCTAATTGTGAATAGTCGTATGTACTACGGAAGTGGTGTGATTTTGGTACTCCATGCTTGTACCTGTAGTGCCACAGGTTCTTATTATGGTGTTCATAGGGCCCAGGATAATGGATGGCGGGAGAGATGGGTGGGTCTGGCCATCCACATAACCCGCCCATTGGTGTGTTGGAGGTGTCACCGCTGACTTCTAAAATGAAGTCTAATGTTTGGCACATGGCAGAGAGTGTGTATGTCTGAGAAGCAGCCAGTGTGGAGAGGCTGATAATCTGCCAACAGAGGTATTGAAGCCTCTCTGAAGGAAACACCCCGAGAGAGCGAGATGGTTCACTACAGCTGACTGGGGGGTCAGTGGGATACTCTTGGAGAATGTGGTATTGAAACCTCAGGGGTTTTACCGTGAGTGTTATGGACTGTCATCAGTGTGTGATGTGGACTACAAATGCAGTTTATGCTGTCTTAATAAACTGCTAAACTTTTAAAAGAACCATGCTCCGGTGTGCTACCTTGGAGACCAGCAAAATAAGTGAGTAATCCCCTAATGATGTAGCGTGTGAACTTTGTGCATCATCACAATATATATTGGTATATACAGTTCCTTTCTGAAAGTATTCTTTTAATGTTATGGTGAAGAATCAACAAGTGGGACACAATTGTGAAGCTGAACGAAATGTATTGCTTATTTTAATCTTTTTTAAAAAATAAATAACTGAAAAGTGGGGCATGCAATATTATTTGTCCCCTTTAAGTTAATGCTTTGTAGTACCACCTTTTGCTGCAATTACAGCTGCAAGTCGCTTGGGGTATGTGTCTATCAGATTTGCACATCGAGAGACTGAAATTCTTGCCCATTCTTCCTTTGCAAACAGCTCGAGCTGAGGGAGATTGGATGGAGAGCGTTTGTGAACAGCAGTTTTCAGCTCTTTCCACAGATTCTCGTTTGGATTCAGGTCTAGACTTTGACTTGGCCATTCTAACACCTGGATACATTTATTTGTGAACCATTCCATTGTAGATTTTGCTTTATGTTTGGAATCATTGTCTTGTTGGAAGACAAATCTCCGTCCTAGTCTCAGGTCTTTTGCAGACTCCAACAGGTTTTCTTCAAGAATGGTCTTGTATTTGGCTCCATCCATCTTCCCATCAATTTTTACCATCACCATTTCACCATCTTCTCTGTCCCTGCTAAAGAAAAGCTGGCCCAAACCATGATGCTGCCACCACCATGTTTGACAGTGGGGATGGTGTGTTCAGAGCGATGAGCTGTGTTACTTTTACACCAATCATATCGTTTGGCATTGTGCCCAAATAGTTCAATTTTGGTTTCATCTGACCAAGGCACCTTCTTCTGCATGTTTGGTGTGTCTCCCAGGTGGCTTGTGGCAAACTTTAAAAGTCAATTTTTATGGATATCTTTGAGAAATGACTTTCTCCTTGCCACTCTTCCATAAAGGCCAGATTTTTGCAGTGTACGACTGATTGTTGTCCTATGGACAGACTCTTCCACCTCAGCTGAAGATCTCTGCAGTTAATTCAGAGTGATCATGGGCCTCTTGGCTGCATCTCTGATCAGTATTTTCCTTGTTTGAGATGAAAGTTTGGATGAACGGCCAAGTCTTGGTAGATTTGCAGTGGTATGATACTCCTCCCATTTCAATATGATCGTTTGCACAGTGCTCCTTGGGATGTTTAAAGTTTTGGAAATCGCTTTGTAACCAAATCCGGCTATAAACTTCCCCACAACAGTATCACTGACCTGACTGTTGTGTTCCTTGGTCTTCATGATGCTCTCTGTGCTTTAATCAGAACACTTGAAAAAATACCCTGGAGACAGGGGAAGATAGAAAGAGACAAATGCGGCGCCAATCTGAGTGTAGTGAGTTTTTTATATATAAAGGTGTTGAAATAGTAGAACTCTCACCTGGTTCAGAGGTTAGAAATCCTGGAATAATCCAAGAGGAGTTGATCCACTTTCCAATAGGATTATGGTGCAGTATGCAGCAATCGCACTGGATACTATAGAGGAGCCCTCCAGCAGGTCCACTTAGTGAAAGAAGTTCCAAAGGCAATTACCAGTCTTGCGGCGCTCCTGCTACCAATGGTAGAACATATTGGATGATTTTTGGTCATATGACTAGACCAATATACAAATAAGTAAAGAGATATTTTTTTTCTACATTAAAATATGGCTAATTATACAACGCGTTTCGGCTTGGATGTTTTATCCTTCAGCCTTCTTCAGGTATAATTGTGAGAAAAAAGATGTATATATATAATCAGAACACCGAGACTATCACAGAGCAGGTGCATTTGTACGGAGACTTGATTACACACAGGTGACATATTTATCATCATCAGTCATTTAGGACAACATTGGATCATCCAGAGATCCTCAATGAACTTCTGGATTGAGTTTGCTGCACTGAAAGTATTGCATGCCCCAATAATATTGCACGCCCCACTTTTCAGTTATTTATTTTTTTAAAAAGTTTAAAATAAGCAATATATTTTGTTCAACTTCACAATTGTGTCCCACTTGTTGATTCTTCACCATAACATTCAAATTTTTATCTTTATGTTTGAAGCCTGAAATGTGGGAAAATGTTTAAAAATTCAAAGGGGCCGAATACTTTTGCAAGGCACTGTATATAGGGTGGGGGGAAACTGAGTCCTACTGGCTTTTTGTTCCACTATAACCATGTCCTCAAACCTTCACCAATCAAATTCCCCCAAACGTATGCAATATATGCTCTTTTCAAATATCTTAACCCCTTACCTCCCACACTCTGGATTGTCAAAGTCCTGTATGACCTATTAGGGTCCTCGGCCTTTCTTTTCAGTATTGAGATTAGTGGTGAATTTATTTCATGTGAATCTACATTTTTAAATAAATTTGGGGAAGTCAGCAAATTCGAATTTCAAACAATCCGCTCATTTCTGCTACTGAGACAAACACTCTATAAAATGTCAATACTATATTGTACAAAGTTGAAATGTAAAGCTACACATGCTCCCAAATATTGCATAGATAAATCAAAGTTTTAGCATTTTAATGGGGATTAAAGGGAATCTGTCAACAGGTTTTTGCTACCCCATCTGAGAGTGGCAAAATGTAGAGACAGAGACCCTGATTCCAGCGATGTGTCACTAACTGAACTGTTTGCTGTCATTTTGATAAAATAAATGTTTTCTCTGCTGCAGATCTAGCAGTTATACCGAGCTCATGAATATACTGGAATACCTGGCAGTACACCAAGTAGTCCTCTTATGATAATCCACTGCTAATTAAACAGTGATTTTATCAAAACTACACTAAGCAGCCCAGTAAGTGACACATGGCTGGAAACAGGATCTCTTCCCCCTACATTTTGCTGCTCTCAGATTAGTTGGCAAAAACCTTGTGACAGATTCCCTTTAGGCCTCCTTTATACATTCATGTTTCCGTTACGTATGGCATCAGTTTTCAGACATACCAGAGAAACGAGCATACACGTAAACCCATTAAACTCAATGGGCTTGCACACACGTGTTTTGACACTGACCGTGTGTCTGTGTGCTCCAAACGATATCTCCATTTTCTGCAGGCATGTGATCCATGTGACATCAGTGTGACACGTATTCGAGGAAACACATGACATTGAGAAATAAATGTATTTTTATACTTACCTGTCTCTGGCACGGCTGTCTCCAGTGCTGCTGTCACACTTACTTCCGGGCCTCCTCATTATGCTCATGAATATTCACTGCACTGAGTGCAAACCCTGAAGCAAGTGTGACAACAGCGCTGGAGACAGGAGCACTGGAGACAGGTAAGCATACAAGGTTGTGTTGTTCGTGTACTATCCGGATGTCACACAGATAGCACACAAACAGCACAAGGAACAGGTACACGGACAGACATACATAACTACACCATGGACCATGTAAAACTTTTTTTTTTTTACACGGACGAGTGAAGGGAGCCTGAAGGTGATATCCAATAATAAGGAATAACGTTTGGAACACCATTCTACGTCTGAACTGGGTGCAAAAACCTAAAAAAAATCACTATGGGGAGATAAGGTATGCACACCAGTGACTATGTAAGGGGAATACATGAAATAGCAGAAACTGCTGTGTGAATACTGACTTGAAAAATCCAATAGCTATATGTAAGAGTGAAAATGTGAAAAATGGAATCTGCATTACTGCCATGAACATATGAATCAAGAGAAATTTAGCTACTGAATTGATCAATGCAATAGAGCCCCAACACTACGCCAACCCTCTACGCGAACCCTCCCCAACCACACCTATTGCCAATCCATATCATACGCATAAATAGCCTGGGTCTCAGCTTCCCATACACGGTAAGTTTTTTAACTGCATGAGAGGACACACACAAGCTAGGGACCCCAACGTAGAGAAATACTTTGGCGTAGTGTTGGGGCTCTATTGCATTGATCAATTCAGTAGCTAAATTTCTCTTGATTCATATGTTCATGGCAGTAATGCAGATTCCATTTTTCACATTTTCACTCTTACATATAGCTATTGGATTTTTCAAGTCAGTATTCACACAGCAGTTTCTGCTATTTCATGTATTCCCCTTACATAGTCACTGGTGTGCATACCTTATCTCCCCATAGTGAAGGTGATATCCAGACTGAGCACGGTTTATGATCTTCATTTTACTTCATAGCCTACTTGGGTACTATTGCTCTGTAGTTGTTCAACAGTCCCTAAAATAGGAGATTTGTTTTCTAGTTTTTGTATTAAAAAAATAGAACCATTGATTTTTTTTCTTCGTCAAGTGTTAATAAATGAGGCCATTACAATTACAATTATCATCATTTGACAGGTTACAGTAAATGCTGGTAATGAGTTCATATCTGTATATTGAGCTCCAGGCATGTATCACTTATAATCTTTGTCATTTTTTATGGTTGTCCATTGTGTCTGTATAAAAGAAATTAACTGTCTGTGACTTTTAGGTTGTGCAGACGAAAAAAATATGATGGCAATCCTGCTGCTATTGCTGATCTTGTGCATGCATTAATGGTATATTTCCAATAGGATAACACACCATGTCGGCAATGTACATGACAATGAATTCAGTGTATAATGAATAGTAGACTTATTTGATCTCTTTTGACGTGTTGTGGAATGAGTGACATGTTGTGAAATGAGATATTCACAGCGTTAATGTGCAGCCAACATATTTGCAGCAATACTGAGATGTTTTGATGTCAACATTAACCTACAGTATATAATTATAGAATTCCAGCAGCTAAGTCCATATGTGAGATTGCAAAATCTATAGTGTTACAGTAAGAAAAGAATCTGTCCATTTTTCTACAATGCTATCTATCCTATTTCCCCCTCAAATAAGACCTACCCCGAACATAAGCCCTAGCAGGATTTTGGTATCTATCTATCTATATATCCATCCATCTACCATCAATCTATCCATCCGTCTATCTATCTAACTTTTACACATACTGATTACTAGTTACAAAATATATAATATATATAATAATAATAATAATAAAAATATAAAATCTGCATAAATAAATGTGTATAATATAAACAATTTACTGTTTCTTAAAGTCCCCAAAATTCTAAAGTGGGACTTTTCCCTGCATGAGGCATAACACTGTCCTAGGCATACAGATGCTCAACTGAGCTGCCTCCAAGCTAAATAATATTACCAATGTTCTTGCTCAGTGCATGCTCAGTCAATAAGTTATTAATGGCATTTTCTGGTAAAAGGCAAGAAGTATTTTCCCTGTGGAATTTGCTTGAATGGAAGCTGTTCGGAATGGTTAGAAGCTATACCTTTGACACAAAAGCTATTAAACGGAGGGATTCTGAATCCTGATTTACAGGCTGTATAATTTAAAAACCTGTATGAGATGTTGGGTGGTGTTAACTGCTAAAATAGCATTTCATGTTGAAGGGAGAGAGCTGAAAACGAGCAAGGAGCAAAGTATAATGATATAGTGTATATAACCTCAACAGGTGACTGAAGGGGTGCAAGAGTAATTAGAGTGATCAGTGTTCGCATTTAATGAGCTATGGATATAGCCCACATTCATTAAGACTGGCTGAAGATAAGAATCGCTAGTGCTTCTTTTCTTATCTGTGTGAGGGCATTGACACAAAGGAAAACTCAGTCAGGAGGAGTATCATAAAGGTCCAGTCACACACAACGACTTACCAGCGATCCCAAAAACGATGCGACCTGATAGGGATCGCAGGTAAGTCGCTGGGAGGTCGCAGGTGAGATGTCACACAGTCAGATCTTACCAACGATGCAGGAACAATACAGGTCGCAGTAGCGACTTGTATAACGATCTCAGCAGTCACTGTGACCCTGTCACACAGTGTCAAACACAGCGATGTGTCCTGCACAGCAGGACGTCACCTTTGAAGAAAATGACCTGGACCATTCAGCAACGACTAGAGATCTCACAGCAGGGGCCTGATCGCTGGTAAGTGTCACACATAACGAGATCGCTAACGGGATCGCTACTGCGTCACCAAAACGGTGACTCAGCTGCGATCTCGCTAGCGATCTCGTTATGTGTGACAGTACCTTAAGATAGGCTGACAATCTTCTGCTCAGTAACATCTCCTAGTGTTTGGTGTATTATATGGCCCAAATTCAAGACAAGGGCAAAGAATAATAAGATAATCATCAGTTTATGGAATTAGGGCCTATTCGAATGTGTCGACCTCGGACATTAAATGATTGACAATCAGCAGGCGTTTAATTGCCTGCTTACACAGGTTGACCTATAAAAACATGTACTAATTAATTCTGTGTGGTGTGTTCCCAATTATCAGGCTGTCTACTTGTTTTTTGTTTTATTAAAAATAAGGCATATTTATTGACAGAACGTCAGTGACCCAAAGGTGATAGCCATATCAGGCATTTAAAACTAAATTAATTAGCACTTTTGTAGCTCCATGGTTAGCACTGTTGTACCTCCATAGTTGACAGTGTTGTACCTCCAAGGTTAGCACTGTTGTACCTCCATGGTTAGCACTGTTGTACCTCCATGGTTAGCACTGTTGTACCTCCATGGTTAGCACTGTTGTAGCTCTATGGTTAGCACTGTTGTAGCTCTATGGTTAGCACTGTTGTACCTCCATGGTTAGCACTGTTGTAGCTCTGTGGTTAGCACTGTTATAACAAGATGGTTAGCATTGTTCTAGCTCCATAGTTAGCACTGTTGTAGTTACATGGCTAGCACTGTTGTAGCTTCATGGTTAGCACTGTTGTAGCTACATGACTGCACTTTTAAAGCTTCCCACTTTGCACGGTTATAGCTGCATGGTTAGCACTGTTGTAGCTGCATGGTTAGCACTGTTGTAGCTCCATGATTAGCACTGCTGTAGCTCCATGATTAGCACTGCTGTAGCTCCATGATTAGAACTGCTGTAGCTCCATGATTAGCACTGTTGTAGCTGCATGGTTAGCATTGTTGTAGCTGCATGGTTAGCACTGTTGTAGCTCTATGGTTAGCCCTGTTGTAGCTCCACGATTAGCACTGTTGTAGCTCCATGATTAGCACTGTTGTAGCTCCATGGTTAGCACTGTTGTAGCTCTATGGTTAGCACTGTTGTAGCTCCATGATTGCACTGTTGAAGCTTCACAGTTTGCACTGTTGTACCTCCATGTTTAGCACTGTTGTAGCTCTTTGGTTAGCACTGTTGTAGCTCCATGATTAGCCCTGTTGTAGCTCCACGATTAACACTGTTGTAGCTCCATGGTTAGCACTGTTGTAGCTTCATGGTTAGCACTGTTGTAGCTCCATGGTTAGCACTGTTGTAGCTCTATGGTTAGCACTGTTGTAGCTCCATGATTGCACTGTTGAAGCTTCACAGTTTGCACTGTTGTAGCTGCACAGTTAGCACTGTTGTAGCTCCATGATTAGCCCTGTTGTACCTCCATGATTAGCCCTGTTGTAGCTCTATGGTTAGCACTGTTTTAGCTCTATGGTTAGCACTGTTGTAGCTCCATGGTTAGCACTGTTGTAGCTCCATGGTTAGCACTGTTGTAGCTCTATGGTTAGCACTGTTGTAGCTCCATGATTGCACTGTTGAAGCTTCACAGTTTGCACTGTTGTAGCTGCACAGTTAGCACTGTTGTAGCTCCATGATTAGCCCTGTTGTACCTCCATGATTAGCCCTGTTGTAGCTCTATGGTTAGCACTGTTTTAGCTCTATGGTTAGCACTGTTGTAGCTCCATGGTTTGCACTATTGTACCTCATTAGTTACCACTGTTTGTATCTCCAGACTTAGAACTGTTGTATGGTTAGTAGTGTTGTAGCTCCAAGGTAATACTGTTGTAGTTTATGGTTAGCACTGTTGTAGCTCTGTGGTTAGCACTGTTGTAGCTCTATTGTTAGCAATGTGGTAGCTCCATGGTTAGCACTGTGGTAGCTCAATGGTTAGCACTGTTGTAGCTCTGTAGTTAGCACTGTTGTAGCTCCATGGTTAGCACTGTTGTAGCTCCATGGTTAGCACTGTTGTAGCTCTATAGCTACCACTGTTTTGCCTCTTTAGTTACAACTGTTTCTCTCTCAAGGGTTAACACTGTTGTATCTCCATAGTTAGCAATATTGTAGCTCCATGGTTAGCACTGTTGTAGTTCATTGATTAGCACTGTTGTAACTCCATGGTAAGCACTGTTAGCACTAAGATCCTGGGTTTAAACACAAAAAAATAACATATGCATTGCGTTTTTAAGCCATCATTTCATGGATTCCTATTAATTGCTAGAAAAAAGTCTGTAGCTTGTGTATTTCTTTGTAAGCCCTTTAGGGAACAGAGGATGATGTATGAACAAAACTAAACAAGTAAAATATTAAAATAAAGTGCATATCCCGAATATTTGAAAATAGACATAAAAAGACACTTTATTAAATAAATGTTAACGAGTTAAATTCTGAATGCAGATCCCCATTTGATAATCCATGATAATAAGAAACATACATGGATGTAAAGTCTTTTGCTTGTCCACAAATTTTTTAGTCTTTTTGAACATTTTGTATTTTACTTTTTTCCATCGCTTTATTCTGTATTCTGCTGCATTGTCTTTGTGACATGTGCAGTCATTTTCACTCCTTAGCTTTTGATTTAGGGATGCCCACCTTAACCTGTTTTAATATGGGGGAAGGATGAATTGCATTTTCTATACAGATCTGCATTTGATAAGCTGCATAAAAAAATAATAAATATCCACGGTTATGCCATAAATTTTGAAATTGGAATAACGCCTAACTGCTTGACTTGCTGCTCACGAGATGGCTTTTCATGTTCTAAAGCCAATTATATTTTCACAGAAACAGTTGTAGCAATTTATTATGACAAGTAGTCACTCATTCATGGACATAATTAACAGGTTGTCACCAATGTACACTGTTATATTTACATCATTGTGTTTTTATATGATTGTAGTGTGATCTGGTGTTAGCTCTCCTTATTAAAGCAATCCATCGCAGGCAAAAACTGGGTCACTGGAGACAATAATCCTATGACGGTTGGATAATATGAATAGTATTAAAATTGGTTATATTTGGCTTAAAATAAACAACACTATACAATTTGTTGCATGGGAGTCGAGATCAGATTTCCTAAATATAACTACTGTTTTGTGCCACTACAGTACCATTCCTTAACACATTCTTCATTTTTTTGCGCAATTTTTCATTTTTACTATTCCATTGATATCATCAAATGAGAGCTTCATTGTTGATGGCTAAATTGTAGTTTGGAATAGTACTATTAATTTTAACTTTCAATGTACTAGATAATGGGAAAAATATTCCAAGTACAGTAAAATTGTGAAAAAAATGAAAATCCGCCATCATTTTTTGGGGTTGCTTATATGGCATTCATTTATTTTGTGGAAAAAACATGACTCTGAAGTATGATTATACGTTCTGTACAGTTACGCCAGTATTAAAGTTTCATGCCTTTTTTTTATTTAAGTGTATAGAGAAATTGAGATATATGAAAAAAATACATGTTGCTCTGTGTTGCTGTAACATTCTCATTTTATCCGTCAACTGAGCAATTTGAGAGCTTATTTTTTTCATGGCGAGCTGATAGTTTAACTGCCAACAACTTGGAATATATAAGATATTTTGATCTGTTTTTGCTGCATATATTGGAAAAAGTAAGGATAACAGATGTGGTACCGCACCACTGGGTCTCCTGATTCAGTACTGTGAGGGACAGGAGGAGCAACAATAACCACCAAGGCTCTGTACAGCCATGCTCACCAGAAAGGAACCAGTCAAGCAAAGATCATCATAAGACAAGGTAGAATCATGGACACACTGTTGTATAAAAGCCCTTGCTTTATTATAAATCCTTAAAAGTTGAGAAGATCCGAGACCAGATACTGGCACTTTGGAGGACCATGGCCATTTTGTGCTGCATTTTGATTCGCATTCTACGGGTCCCGGAAACCATAGAAGTGCAGCAGCGCGAAAAAGTAGAGGAGACTGAAAACCTGCCATTTTGGTGTGTTGATTTTTTTTTTCCCAATCGAGTAAATTAAATTTAGATTCTGATCAGATTTTTATGGACAAGATGATACCAAATATATGTTTTTTTTAATTTATTTAAATTTAATCGGCATAAAATAGGGGTAAATCAAAATTATTTTTTCAGTTTTTTAAAACTTTTTTATTTTTTACTTTATTTTTTAGCACTCTTAAGGGAATTGCTAATTTTTTGGAACATTTTTGCCATATATATATTATTTATTTGAATTACATTCGTCTTAGGCGGGCTTTGCACACTACGACATCACAGGTGCGATGTCGGTGGGGTCAAATTGAAAGTGACCCACATCCGGCATCGCATGCGACATCGTAGTGTGTAAAGCCTAGATGATACGATTAACGAGCGCAAAATCGTCGTAACCGTATCATCGGTGCAGCGTCGGCGTAATCCATAATTACGCTGACGCGACGGTCCGATGTTGTTCCTCGCTCCTGCGGCAGCACACATCGCTGTGTGTGAAGTCGCAGGATTGAGGAACATCTCCTACCGGCGTCACCGCGGCTTCCGTAGGATATGCGGAAGAAAGGAGGTGGGCAGGATGTTTACATCCTGCTCATCTCCGCCCCTCCGCCGCTATTGGCCGCCTGCCGTGTGATGACGCTATGACGCTGCACAACCCGCCCCCTTAGGAAAGAGGCAGTTCACCGGCCAGAGCGACGGTCGCAAGGCAGGTGAGTGCATGTGAAGCTGGCGTAGCGATAATTTTCGCTACGCCAGCTATCACACGATATCGTACCTGCGACTGGGGCGGGGATTATCGCGTGCGACATTGCAGCATCGGCTTGCGATGTCGCAATGTGCAAAGCCGCCCTTATGGATTATGGTGCAATTTTATAGCTTGGGTCGTTATGAATGTGGTGGTAACAGACTTGCACTTTTTTTTGTTTACTTAAGTTTATATATGAAACTAAGTTAATAGTGTCAAAATATTTTTTCATGCTTTATTTTGAATTTTTTTTTTTTTATATTTTTATTTTTTCCCCCAAATGGGCACATACAGTAAAATTGTTTTAGAATTAGTATCATATAGTAATTTTGGCCAATATCTTTTATTAATGTCCACAACCTGGTTCCTATTTTGTAATAATGTGCCCATCCTAGTCTCCTTCTTGTAGTAATGTGCCCCATCTTGGTCCCCTTCTTACAGTAATGTGCCCATTCTTGTCCCAATCCCAAGTCTTGTACTAATGTCCTCATCATGTAGTAATGCTCTGTTCTGTTCCCCTTTTTTAATAATATGCCTATTTTTGTCCCCATCCTGGCACTTATCCTGTACTAATGTCCACATCTTGCAGTAATGTCCCCATCCTGGTCCCCATCTTGTAGTAAATGTCCCCATCCTGGTCCACATCTTGTAGTAATGCCTCATTCTTCTTGTAGTAATATCCTCATCTTGGTCCCTTTGTTGTAATGACCCATCCTTATGCCCTTCTTGTAGTAATGTCCAAATCCTTGTCCCCATAGTGTAGCAATTCCCCATTCTTGACCCAATTGTCTATCAATGCCCCATCCTGGTCAACAGTAATGTGCTTATCTTGGTTAACTTCTTGTATTAGTATCCCCATCCTTGTCCCCATAGTGTAGTAATTTCCCATCCTTGTCCCTTTATAGTAATATGCCCATCCTGATCAATATCTTATTGTAATGACTCCCATCCTGTTCCTCATCATGTAGTAATGCCACATACTTGTCCTCTTATTATAGTAATGTGTACATCCTTGTCCCTTTCCTTTGGGAATGTGCCCATTATTGTCCCCAGCTTTAAGTTATATGCCCATTTTTTTAGTAATGCCCCATCCTATCCCCTTCTTTTAGTAATGCCTCCCATCCTGGTTCTCCTCTTGTAGCAATGTGACCATCAGTATCCCTTTTTGTAGTAATGTGCCCAACTTGTTCCCCTTGTGTGGTAATGTGCCCATCCTGGCCCCTTGCAAATCAAGAAAGGTCTGTGGAGCCTCTATTAGGAGTCTCGACACAGAAAATAGCCAGATGTCCCTCGGGGAAGGACCTAGCCAAGGAGTGGCTCTTTTTAAGGAGATCACCATAACCACTATATTAAGTGGCCCTTTTAGTCAATATCCAACTCTTTGAAGAGTTTAAAGATATGACAAGGGAAATACCAAGGCCAGGTATTCATCCACAGACAGATTCACTGATCTCAGGGAGACTAGACAGAGAAAACACAGCCGGCAGCCAGCAAAGTTGCTTAACTCAGTGAAATCCTAGGTGCATTGACCCCTGGGAAGTATGCAAATGGTTGTGGATTCTTATTTTAATATAATTATTAATAAAAATTGGTAATTTTCTATTGAACATTGTTTATTGATGTGCATTTTTAACTCCATTTTCTCCTGCATTTCATTAATTGTTCTGGAGTTATGCTGTGTATATATCATCTTTGTTATTTTTCATGGTATTTACCTTAGACATGCTTGTTTGGAATTTTGTTTTGCTGATCACCATCTTGTTGTAATGACTCCCCTGGTCTTCATCTTGTAGTAACACACTATTCTTTTTTCCCCTTATTATAGTAATGTTCACATCCTTGTCCCTATCTTTAAGCTATGTGCCCATCTTGTAGTATTGCCCCATAGCATTTCCCATTCTGGTCATGATCTTGTAGTAATGTGTCAATCATTGTCACTTTTTGTGGTAATGTGCCTATTCTGTTCCCCTTCTTGTAGTAAAATCCCCATAGTGTAGTAATGCCCATCCTGGTCATCTTGTAGTAATGTGCCTATCTTAGTCACTATCCTGTAGTAATATTTAGAGTTGAACTCTGTTCGAGGTTCGCCAATTCCATGTTCGAGTGATTTTGGGGGGTGCTCGAGATTGAACTCTAACGCAAGCTTTTTGCTAAAAGCTCGATAGCTCGAGTTACGTTCGATAACGGTTCGATCAACAAAAATCCTAGCTAGTTACTAGCTGGCTTTTCACTGTAATAGTGTGAGTCACTGTGATTCATGCTATTATCAAATTTCAGCGTATAGTGTGCGGGGGGGACGTGGTTTAGATCTCTGGTGCTGAGAGAATGCCGATCGCCAATTTTTTTTTTTCCTAAGCGCGCGTGCAAGGATGTCAGCCAATCACAGACACACACACAGCTAAGTGGATTTTTTCCAGACAAGCAAGGGCATGTGTCATAGGCTTTGCATGTCACATATCCTTGCCTTATAAAATACGACCATTTTCCCTGTCGCCGCCATTATCTGCCTTCGGGGTGTGGGTGACAGTCGCCAATCACGCTGCTGCTGCCGATCCTGCTGTATGCACTATAGATATAGTGCAAGCTACACAGCGCTGTAGGGATTAGGAACTGCTTGTTATTTCAGCCCTTTTCAGGGCTGATTTCCAGGCGTTCATAGCCATAGCTGCTAGGCAGGTCCATGCAAACGCTGTGTACAGCTTTAGATAACAGCATCTTTGTACCTCAGCTCAGGGAATTCCTTGCTGCATTTCATCATTAGGAGGGATGGAAAGTGAGGCTTCCCACAGAACCCGGGCACTGTACCCACCTGCCTCGTTTTGCCACGCTATTTTTTTTGCCCAAAGAGCTGACACTTTTTCTGCCATCCTAAAAGTATTTGGAATACTACGTTAGTGTTGCTTTCCTGTACACTGACCCACAGAACCCGGGGGCACTGTACACACCTGCACACTTTTGCCATGCTATTTATTTGCCCAAAGAGCTGACACTTTTTCTGCCATCCTAAAAATGTCTGAAATACTACGTTAGTGTTCCCTTCCTGTCCGCTGACCCATAGAACCCGGGCACTGTACCCACCTGCACACTTTTGCCACGCTATTTTATTTTCAAACTGTGCTGCCATTGTTAGGGGCATACAAAAATTGTCTGTGATAGTCAGTGTTGGTTCTTCAGCTGTCTATAATGCTAGACCACCTCTGCATTCTACACACCTGTCCATTTTTGATAAGCAATTCAAATTGAAAACTGTGCTGCCACTGTTAGGGGCATACAAAAATTGTCTGTGATAGTCAGTGTTGGTTCTTCAGCTGTCTATAAAGCTAGACCACCTCTGCATTGTACACACCTGTCCATTTTTGATATGCAATTCTAATTGCAAACTGTGCTGCCACTGTTAGGGGAATACAAAAATTGTCTGTGATAGTCAATGTTGGTTCTTCAGCTGTAAATAAAGCTAGACCACCTCTGCAATCTACACCACCTCTCAATTTTTGCATCCACATTTTAAGTGGCCAATCTTGTCGCTAACAAAATGAGTGTCAAAAGGACAGATGCTGGTGGAAAGGGGAACAGGTGTGTTGGAAAAGGAAAAAAAGTTTGTGTCCGTGGGGAAGGTGGCAAAGCTACATTAACATCTGCTGAAGATAGGCCATCTTCCAGCAAAATTAAGATGTCTACTACTTTCCGTGGACAATCCGATGTGCTCCCTTTTTTAAGGACCCGAACAAATATAACAAAGGTAGATGATGCACAAAAAAAGAACATGCTTGAATGGATCTCAACTGCTCCAACAAGTGCCCTCTCCTTCACCTCAACTTCAACATCCAAAAAAACAACAGTCCTCTGAGTTGTCATCCCAATCACACTTGCTTTCTCCCAGCTCTCAAGTCTCCACCCACCCTGCACAGTATGGTGTAACAGAGATGGCTGAGTCTGCAGAGCTGTTCAGTCACACTATAGGCTGGGAATCAGAGGTCTGCTCCCAAGCTACAGTGAGTACAGACCAGGAAATGGTCTGCAGTGATGCCCAGAAGCTATGTGACTCAGATACTGGCCCTGATGATCAAGTTTTTGAGCATGATGTACACCCTCATTCCCAAACTGTAACACCTCTTGGTGGAGACAATGAAGAACATACTGATGACGATGGGACGCAGATACCTGATTGGGATGACAACTTAACTATTCAGTTCAGGGCAGGATGAGGTTAGGTCTGAGGGCGAGGGGAGTGCAAACACAACGCTTGATGATGAAATTCTAGATCCCACTTACTGTCAACCCACAGTCAGGCATTCGAGGAGGTCACCATAGGCGGTGGAGGAGGATGCAACTGACGACGAAGTTACCTTGCGCCTTCCTTAACAGAGTCGGAGTACTGGAAGTACGTCTACAACTGCATCCTCAGCCACAACTCTGCCTCTGAGCACAAGTCGGGGTGGCTCTGCAGGTCGCATTGCCTCTTAGCCTTGCCTAGCCTGGTCCTTTTTTGACCTTGCAAAGGATCTCCCAAATCATGTAATCTGTAAAATTTATCGGCAATCTATAAGTAAAGGCCAAAAACTCACCAGTTTGACAACTTCTTCCATGAATCTTCACATGAATAACAAGCATAAGTTCCAGTGGGAAGCTCACCGTGCTGCAATGCAGCCTAGCGGAGCGGGTCAAACACCGTCTGCCCCTTCAAGTTCCTCCGCGCGCTATTCATCTTCTATGACTGTGGGGACAGCTGTCACTACTGGTTTTCCACCCAGACCTTCCACTACTTTAACCGCAAAAGGCAGTTTGCTTAGTAGGTCGTCAGTTGGTTTGGAAGGGGAAAAAAGTGCTGGTGTACAGCTCTCTCAGACATCGAGAGCAACAACTTTGGATGAAGGCAACATCATGTCTCCGCCTGCAATTTCCTCACAGACCTGCATTTTTCCAGGGACACCCTACTCCACACCATATCCACACAAAAGTTATAGCTCTGTCCCTCAGATGTGGGCAAATAAAAGGCCATTTCCTCTGAGCCATGACAAAGCTAAGAGGTTTTTTCCATCTCCTATATAAGAAAGTCCTTAGTTACCCCTCTCCACCCATAGCAGTTTTTAATTGCAATGAGATGACACACAATTAGGGTCACAGAGCTAGGGACCCCAATATAGAGATATGCCTTGACGAGGCCTTGGGGCTCAGTTACATTGATCAATGCGATTGCTAAATATCTCCTTTTTCCTAATATTCATGGCAGGTATGCAATTCATTATTCACATGTTCAAATTAGCAAGTAGCATTTTTCATTGTATATTCCAATATTTGTCCATATGCTTGAGGCATTATACCATTATCTAAGTTTGATGTGCAGCCTTATCCGTATATATAAAGCTAAGAGGTTGACTTTATCCCTCTGTAAGCTGTTGGCTACCGAAATGCTGCCTTTCCGCCTGGTGGACACAGAGGATTTTCGAGACCTTATGTCCATCGCAGTGCCCCAGTATCAGATGCTCACTCGCCACTACTTCTCCAAGAAAGGTGTGCTTGTGCTACACCAGCATGTCGCACACAACATCACCACTTCCTTGAGAAACTCTGTGTGTGACTGGGTGCATTTCACCAACGATACTTGGACCAGTAAGCATGGACAGGGGCATTACATGTCGCTGATTGGGCACTGGGTAACTATGGTGAGAGATGGAGAAGGGTCTGCTGAACAAATGTTGCCGTCCCCACAACTTGTGCGTGAATCCTCTTTATGTAGAAGTTTCTCCACTGCTTTTGCCTCCTCAACCTCGTCTGGGTCCTCCACCTCCTCCCCAAGCAAGCCTGGTCAGGCTACCCGCGTTGTAACTGCGCACAAGGAATCCTGCACACCTCCTTACTATGCTGGCAGCAGAGCTCAATGGCATAAGGCAGTCTTTACCTTGAAATGTCTTGGAAATAACAGTCACACAGCAGAGGAGTTGTGGTTAGTTCTTGCGAGCGAGTTTTGTAAATGGTTGTCTCCACGCAACCTCCAGCCAGGGAAGGCAGTGTGCGACAATGCTGCAAACCTGGGTGCGGCCCTTCTCCGGGGCAAGGGGACACACGTGCCTTGTATGGCTCACGTGTTGAACCTTGTTGTCCAGCAATTTTTAACCCACTATCCCGGCCTAGATGGTCTTCTGCACAGGGCACGGTCACTCTCTGCTCACTTCTGCCGTTCAACCGCCGCAGCTGACTGACTTGCATCGCTTCAGAAGTCTTTCGGCCTGCCGGTTCATCGCCTGAAATGCAATGTATCGACACGCTGGAATTTGACTCTCCACATGTTACAGCGACTGTGGCAGCACCGCCGAGCCCTGGTGCAATACGTTATGACGTATAGCCTGGGCCAACAAGATACAGAGGTGGGGAAGATCACGCTGCTGAAGTGGTCTCAAATCATGGCGACGAATATGTTTAGCGCTGACAATGCTATTATCAGCATGACAATTCCAGTCATTTACATGCTGGAGCACACGCTAAATACTATTCGGAGTCAGGGGGTGGGACAAGAGGAAGGGGAGGAAGTACAGGAGGATTCATATGCGCAAGGGATACCAACATCTACAAGGTCCAGACATTTAGCATCACCAAGGTGGCAGGCATGGGACGGTGGGGGAGAGGGATTAACAAGGGCGCATGGTAGCAGCCAAAATGTTGAGGAAGGTGCAGGAGACCATGAAGAAATGGAGGACGAACTCTCGATGGACATGGAAGACTCAGCAGATGAGGGAGACTTTGGTCAAATTTCGGTTGAACGAGGTTGGGGGGACATGTCAGTGGAAGAAAGTATGGCTATCACCTCTACGCCACAAACACAGCAAGGACTTGGTCCGCATGGATACGCAGGACACATGAGCGCCTTCTTGCTGCACTACCTCCAAAATGACCCTCGGATTGTCAAAATTAGAAGTGATGATGAATACTGGGTTGCCACACTATTAGATCCCCGGTACAAGTCCAAACTTGGTGAAATAATTCCAGCCATAGAAAGGGACGCACGTATGCAGGATTATCAGCAGAAGCTGTTACTCAATCTTAGCTTGGCTTTTCCACCAAACACCAGTGGTGCACGGAGTGAATCTCCCAGTTGTCACTTGCCAAGCATGGGACTGTCTCGTCATTATCAGTCAAACCATACCAGCAACACCGCATCTGGTGCTGGTACCAGCAATTTTATGGAATCGTTTCATAATTCTTTTAGACCATCCAATGCAAGGCTACTAGAGACAAGAAGTCTGACACATAGTCAACGGCTGGAGAGGATGATACAGAAGTATCTCCAAATGAACATCGATGCCATGACTTTGCCACTGGAGCCTTGCTCATTTTGGGCTTCAAATCTTGAAAAATGGTCTGAGCTCGCCACTTATGCCTTGGAGATCTTGTCGTGTCCCACAGCTAGTGTTGTCTCTAAACGTGTCTTCAGTGCTGCTGGGTGTGTGCTGACAGATAAGCGCATGCGTCTGTCCAGTGACAATGTGGACAGACTAACGTTCATCAAGATGAACAAGTCATGGATCCGTAAGGACTTTACTACCCCTGTGTTATCCTGGGGAGAGTAAAGGCTGGCGTATTTTTGAATGTGCTTGCTGCAAATCAACCTGTCCAGTTTTCAACTGGGGTCCAAGTGATGCCACTAAGGTGGTGTGTGTGGCCCAATTTTTGGGAAAAAGAGAGACTCCGCTTGGAGTCCCCTTGCTGTGTGTTTAAAAATGATCCAAGATGAACAAATCATGGATCAGCAATGACTTTTCTACCTACACCGGTGTCATCCCGGGGACAGTTAAGGCTGGTGTATTTTTTAATGTGCTTGATGCAAATGTGAAGTGTACAACTAGGGCACAAGTGCTGCCACTGAAGTGGTGTCTGTGGGGCCCAATTTTTGGAAAAAAGGGATACTCCGCTTGGAGTCCCCTTGCTGTGTTTTACATGATTTTAGAAGGGCGTGCCATGCCTATATCTTTGTCTCGTCCTCTGTTTCCTCGCACAGCTGTTTTGTTTTCGCATGAGTATTTGTCCTTGTCACTTTCCAATATGTTTGTGTTGTCTTGTGAGTTGTTTGTCACCTTTTGGACACCTTTGAAGGTGTTTTCTATGTGTTTTTATGTGTTTGTGATTGCCTCCCATTGTTTTCTATGGGGTTTGAGAGGTTTGTCGAATGGCTCGCCGAACCGAACTTGAATGTGGGCTTCATTCGACGAACCAAACCGAACTCGAGACTCTAGAGGTTGGCTCATCTCTAGTAATATTCTCTATTGTGCCATTCTTGAAGTTGACTCCTATAAGCCTGAAGAAGGCAGGACAGGCTGAATCGCATTGTATTGTTAGTTACTACATATGAATAAAAGAAATCATCTTACCTGAGAGCATTTGCATTTGTTCAGCTACGGACGGCATCATCCTACCGGAAGATGGAGCGGCGCCAACATCCAAGTCATTTCTCCTCAGCCTCACTGTGTCGATATTCCTGGCAGGTATCTTCTGCAGCCACTCAAATGGGAAAGTTTGGAAGGTATAGGAGCTCCTTCGCTGACTCTAAGACTGGGGACCCTGTGCTGTCCCTTATCTCAACTGTAGACTTGAATATAGTAAGTGTCGAACCTTCAATGTGACCCTGTCTCCTTTCAGGTCCTGACCTAACTTCTCCGCATCCCCGAACCCAGGGCTGGGCAATACACAAAGTAATACACCTCCCACAAGACAAAGACAAAGGGGTAAAACTGAAATTCCCTGACACTGCAAATATTCACAGAGGAGAGACAAAAGACACCGGAGGGAATAAACCAAAGGGAAGGATAAAGTCACACCAGCAAGCTTTCATACAGCGCAGACAACAAATCACTGGAAGTCAAATGGAGGATCACCACGGACGGATATCGTAACTGGAAGCAGAAACTATCGTCAGCGGTTTCCTACTACACTCCCCAGCCTAAATAGAAGGAGACCAGCTGTGGAAAGTAATCAGCAACCTGGCTCTCAGCAGAGTAGCACAGTGCTCCAAAAAAAGATTAACTCCTTCACAGCTTGAAGCAGTGAAACAACTCAGCCAACGCCCAGCCAAGCCGAGCACTTAGGAGAGATGAGGTTGCCTGTCGGACACTGCAATGTGAATAGAGTCTGACATCATAGAAGTAATCCACGTGTGCGAATACGGACAGTGCATGACAGGCTCCCCTAAACACTTTCCTTTCCATTGGCCAGATGAGTGGAAAATGACATCTCACTCACCACCAGAATATATACGTCTACACTTAGTAACAAAATATCTTAGTCCTATACAGAAAGATGGATTTTTCCAATCTCATCTACTTCTAACTTTGTAATTTGTGCCAAAGTGCACCATGATCACTGAGTCCTCACCAGCCCTTCCCAGTAATTTGTCCATGTGATGAGTGATATGCTGAACTAAAGAGCTAGGAAGACAACACGCTGTTTGAAAATCAATGTCTTTGTGACAGAGTGTCCAATCTGTTCTCAGAACCTGTCTGGCCTGCACTCCTGTTTCCCCCTTATTGGAGCAGACACTCTTCTAGCTTTCAGAGGACATGTCTTGCTGCAGCACTGCTACTCCTGTAAGGACAACCCCCTCATCTGCCAACTTAGGCTGCTTTCACACATCCGTTTTTTCCTGTGCGGCACAATCTGGCACTTTGCAGAAAAAATGCAACCTTTTTTTTTGCCACCGGTTGCGTTTTTTTTACATAGACTTACATTAGTGCCGTATTGTGCTGCATGGGCTTGCGTTCCGTCCGTTTTTTGCCGCATGCGACAGATTTAGCCGATGCGGCGGCCGGATGGAACGTTGCCTGGCACGTTTTTTTTTCCAGCAAAAAAAAATGCATCGGATGCAGCGCGATTTGCAATGCATGCCTATGGACGCCGCATGCGGCGTCCATAGGCATGCACTGCAAAAGCTGGCAGATGCGGCAGATGCGGCGCGATTTGCAATGCAATGCGGCGCGATTTGCAATGTTGCAAAATCCACATCCGGCCGCGCATGCTTTTTTTTTTACACTGCACATGCTCAGTAGCCTGCCACAAGTGGCAAAAACCGGATGGACCGCATGTAAAAAAACTTATGCAATGGATGCGGTATTGTCGCTGCATCCGTTGCATAGGTTTTAGAGCCGGATTGGCCGGCTCTGCTAAAACCGGAGGTGTGAAAGCAGCCTTAGCAAACTTGTTGGAGTGTGCCAGATCAGGACTAGCCTCTCTCTTACTCATCCCTCTACCCAGCCTTTTTACTGTGACCCAGCTAGCTGCCTCACTTTCCTGCAGCTCCATATTATGATCCTCCCCCACAGCTACCCCAGCGAGCACCTGCTCAGTGAGCAGCAAACTACTTTTCATTTTGTCAATGGATCTCAGTGATGTCAGCTGCTCATTTAGGCCCAACACCTGTGCTTCCAAATGCACAATGTGCACACAAGTATGTATCCTCAAAAGGTTGTTCAAGGAATGCATATGTGCAACAAGATGTACACTGGAAATCATTGTCAATAATGGAACACATTTTTCTAATGTGGATTGCACAAGGAAGAAATATTAAACAAATAAATAGAAACAGCAATTCAGTACAAGTTACTCACTTTTAAATTCCCTATATCTAAAGTCACTGAATGAAAAGTCACACACTTAATCAAAATTACACTTAGAAACAAATCACACTCACCCACTCTTTTAAAGTCATAATGGAAGATGATTTAAATATTTACCTTTTCCCTTAGGCTGCGCGCACATCAGCGGTATTCTGCCACAATGCCGGATCCGTCACAAATGTGATACAGTGCAATACAGTTAAATGGAATTGCCGCATGTGACCTCATCTTGCCAGGATTCCACTGAACTGTATTGAACTGTATCGCATTTGTGCCGGCAAAATAACGCTGATGTGAGAGCAGCCTTAGCTGCCAAACAACCTGCAACTCGCTGCAATGTTGGGAACTCATGATTAGCAAGCACTAAGGGTATGTGCGCACGTTGCTTTTTACCTGCTTTTTACCTGCTTTTTTGCTGCTTTTTCTTCTGCGCTGTTTAATGCCAAAATGGATGTGTTCTTCTATTCAAGCAAAGTCTATGGGAATTTGGGTTTCTTGTTCACACTATGTTGTTCAAAATGCTGCCTTTTTGTGGCAGAACTTTGGTCAAAAACTCAGCTTTTCAAAGAAGCAACATGTCAATTGTTTTTGCCATTGGGTTTTGCACTGCAAAGCTGAGTTTTTGACCAAAGTTCTGCCACAAAAAGGCAGCATTTTGAACAACATAGTGTGAACAAGAAACCCAAATTCCCATAGAATTTGCTTGAATAGAAGAACACATCCATTTTGGCATTAAACAGCGCAGAAGAAAAAGCAGCAAAAAAGCAGGTAAAAAGCAGGTAAAAAGCAACGTGCGCACATACCCTAAAGTTCTTGGGTGCTCGTTACTCAAATCGAGGAAATTGGAATACTCAAGTGCTCTTCTCCAGTAACAAGTATAATGGAAGTCAGACGGCATTTTTTCCAAAAAACCCTCCCAGGACATTTGAGGGAGCATAAAAATGTTTGAAATGGATGAAACCAGCACTCAAATGGAATGGGAACAGCACAGTGAAGTTGTTTGAACGCATCTCTGACTCCCAGGTCGCTGCTAAGAAAAATGCTGTCAGTGCATTACACCACTTTTATGGACTGACAATAAAACATACAAAACCGAGGATAAAATAACTTTTACAGGAAAAAGATTAGGAAACATTATTTCCTGTGTAATGACTTGTATACAAGGCAAATTAACACAGAGAAAAAAAAAATATTTAAATAAAATGTCTTCTTCACCCCTCATTCTATGTTCACCTTTGCTGCGTTTTTGTACATTCTCAGTGCTTTCAATGATGAAAAAAACATTTAATGGTTTTGGTGCAGTTTTCTGCCAGGAGATGCAAACTTGGTGCAGACATTTCTGCACTAAATCTGCATCTCCTTGCAGAAAACCGCACCTAACCTGCGTTTTTTGTCAGGAGATGTTGAGCGACCATGTTTTCTAATGTGCCCGCACTGCGGCTTGAGTATGTAGCAGAGCCGGGATCGTCATGGGACCTTGTAAGGGTATGTGCGCACGTTGCTTTTTACCTGCTTTTTACCTGCTTTTTTGCTGCTTTTTCTTCTGCGCTGTTTAATGCCAAAATGGATGTGTTCTTCTATTCAAGCAAAGTCTATGGGAATTTGGTTTTCTTATCCGCACTATGCAGTTCAAACTGCAGCCTTTTTGGTGCAGAACTTTGGTCAAAAACTCAGCTTTGCAGTGCAAAACCCAAATGGCAAAAACAATTCACATGTCAGTTGTTTTTGCCATTTGGGTTTTGCACTGCAAAGCTGAGTTTTTGACCAAAGTTCTGCACCAAAAAGGCTGCAGTTTGAACTGCATAGTGCGGACAAGAAACCCAAATTCCCATAGACTTTGCTTGAAAAGCAGAACACAACCATTTTGGCATTAAACGCTGCAGTTGAAAAAGCAGCAAAAAAGCAGGTAAAAAGCAGGTAAAAAGCAACGTGCGGACATAGCCTAAGGATTAAGTCTGACCTGCAGGGTGTTTTGAAGAGATATTGGAGAAAGAGGTTTGTTCTTGTTTTTGTTTTAAATAAACATTTTTTTTCTCTGTGTTTTGTGTTTATTTCTTTTGACTTACAGAGTCATTAATGTGGGGATCTGATAGACCCCTACCCATTACTAATACAGGGCTTATTATCAGCTGTGAACTGTCATTAACCCATTATAGTACCTCAATTGCCACAACACCAGGGCAATGGGGATGAGCTGGGTAAAACACTGATATAGTTGCATCTAATGGCTGCAACAATTCTTGGCAGATGCAGGCTGCTATTTTTAGGCCAGGTTGCGTCCAATACCCATGGGCCTCCCCAGCCTGAGAACACCAGCCCCAAGCTGTCCACTTTATCTTGGCTGGGTATTACATTTGGGAGGCGCATGCGTTTTATTTTTTAATAATTTATTTAAATAATTAAAAAAAAAAGCCGTATGGGGTCCCTTTTATTTTGATACATAGTCAAAATATCACCCACAGATCTGGGCTGCAGCCCATAGCCATAGGCTTTATTTGCTTTGGGTATCTATTTGCAGGGTACCCTACATCATTTTTTTCATTTATTCATTTCTTTTCACACTCCATTGCAGGACCCAGTCAGTTACTGTGAGGCCTGCCAATCAGAGATGACGGCACGTCAGCAGTCTGACTGCAGCCAATCACAGATGCCGGCAGAGAGGGTTAGTGCGGAAAGCAGTGCATACAGTTAGGTCCAGAAATATTTGGACAGTGACACAATTTTCGCGAGTTGGGCTCTGCATGCCACCACATTGGATTTGAAATGAAACCTCTACAACAGAATTCAAGTGCAGATTGTAACGCCTAATTTGAAGGTTTGAACAAAAATATCTGATAGAAATTGTAGGAATTGTACACATTTCTTTACAAACACTCCACATTTTAGGAGGTCAAAAGTAATTGGACAAATAAACCAAACCCAAACAAAATATTTTTATTTTCAATATTTTGTTGCGAATCCTTTGGAGGCAATCACTGCCTTAAGTCTGGAGCCCATGGACATCACCAAACGCTGGGTTTCCTCCTTCTTAATGCTTTGCCAGGCCTTTACAGCCGCAGCCTTCAGGTCTTGCTTGTTTGTGGGTCTTTCCGCCTTAAGTCTGGATTTGAGCAAGTGAAATGCATGTTCAATTGGGTTAAGATCTGGTGATTGACTTGGCCATTGCAGAATGTTCCACTTTTTTGCACTCATGAACTCCTGGGTAGCTTTGGCTGTATGCTTGGGGTCATTGTCCATCTGTACTATGAAGCGCCGTCCGATCAACTTTGCGGCATTTGGCTGAATCTGGGCTGAAAGTATATCCCGGTACACTTCAGAATTCATCCGGCTACTCTTGTCTGCTGTTATCTCATCAATAAACACAAGTGACCCAGTGCCATTGAAAGCCATGCATGCCCATGCCATCACGTTGCCTCCACCATGTTTTACAGAGGATGTGGTGTGCCTTGGATCATGTGCCGTTCCCTTTCTTCTCCAAACTTTTTTCTTCCCATCATTCTGGTACAGGTTGATCTTTGTCTCATCTGTCCATAGAATACTTTTCCAGAACTGAGCTGGCTTCATGAGGTGTTTTTTAGCAAATTTAACTCTGGCCTGTCTATTTTTGGAATTGATGAATGGTTTGCATCTAGATGTGAACCCTTTGTATTTACTTTCATGGAGTCTTCTCTTTACTGTTGACTTAGAGACAGATACACCTACTTCACTGAGAGTGTTCTGGACTTCAGTTGATGTTGTGAACGGGTTCTTCTTCACCAAAGAAAGTATGCGGCGATCATCCACCACTGTTGTCATCCGTGAATGCCCAGGCCTTTTTGAGTTCCCAAGCTCACCAGTCAATTCCTTTTTTCTCAAAATGTACCCGACTGTTGATTTTGCTACTCCAAGCATGTCTGCTATCTCTCTGATGGATTTTTTCTTTTTTTTCAGCCTCAGGATGTTCTGCTTCACCTCAATTGAGAGTTCCTTAGACCGCATGTTGTCTGGTCACAGCAACAGCTTCCAAATGCAAAACCACACACCTGTAATCAAGCCCAGACCTTTTAACTACTTCATTGATTACAGGTTAACGAGGGAGACGCCTTCAGAGTTAATTGCAGCCCTTAGAGTACCTTGTCCAATTACTTTTGGTCCCTTGAAAAAGAGGAGTCTATGCATTACAGAGCTATGATTCCTAAACCCTTTCTCAGATTTGGATGTCAAAACTCTCATATTGCAGCTGGGAGTGTGCACTTTCAGCCCATATTATATATATAATTGTATTTCTGAACATGTTTTTGTAAACAGCTAAAATAACAAAACTTGTGTCACTGTCCAAATATTTCTGGACCTAACTGTATGTATGATATGTATTTAGTAGACCAGGAAGCAGTATGTCAGCTTCAGGGAATCTCAGGGAATGTTTTTTTTCATGCTTTTAATCCCAGTAATACTTTGACAACATTATTCCCAGAAACTAAATTTGAGTCAGAGATGCATTCAGGCATCTTCCTCATGCTGATTTCATTCAGTTTCATCACTTTCCCATCCATTTCAAGATTTTTGCAGCCCTCTCAGATCGACATCCAACCTCCTCCTGAAAATTATTCGAGTGTCCCATTGACTTGCATTGGGTTTGTTATTAGAGATGAACAAATGTATTCGCCACTATTTGGTATCCGACGGATAACAGGCTATTTACACCATTTGGTATCCGACGAATTAAGAACATTCGCTCCGATACTTTCAATTTAATTTCTGACTTCCTGGCACATGTGTTCCAGTCAATGAACACATTTGATGTTGCTTGCCCTCACAGTAGCACCGCAGCCATCTTTGTTGTGGTGTTACTGTGATTGGCTTGGCCGCACAACGTCATCTATATACATGTTGCCGCAGCCTCCGGGAACGATAAATATATAGTCCCCACTGCTCCAGCTTCCAGCTCCACGGAGGAGAGAGAGAGATTCTGCCTTTTCTCATCCATTTCGGCCTTTTCCTTAGTCACCACAGTTCACCGTTAGGTCCAACATGAAATTATTCAGGTTTTCTTTAGACTTACATTGTGAGCCTAATATTCACGAATAGTCGAATAGCGGCAACCAATTCGTTGGATATCTTTCAAAGCGAATATTAGAGTATTCGATCATCCCTATTTGTTATTCATGACAAATACACGAATAATAGAAATTATTCTGCTCAAATAACCTGAATATATACACAGTGCCTTGCGAAAGTATTCGGCCCCCTTGAATTTTTTTACTTTTTCCCACATTTCAGGCTTCAAACATAAAGATAAAAAAAAATAATGTTATAATGAAGAATCAGCAACAATTGGGACACAATTGTGAAGTTAGTTGAACAAAATGTATTGCTTATTTTAAACCTTTGTAATAAATAATAAACTGAAAATTGGGGTGTGCAATATTATTCGGCCCCTTTACTTTCAGTGCAACAAATTCACTCCAGAAGTTCATTGAGGATCTCTGAATGATCCAATGTTGTCCTAAATGACTGATGACAAATATAAGCCACCTGTATGTAATGAAGTCTCCATATAAATGCACCTGCTCTGTGATAGTCTCAGTGTTTTCTTTAAAGTGGAGATAGCATCATGAAGACCAAGGAACACAACAGGCAGGTCCGTGATACTGTTGTGAAGAGGTTTAAAACCAAATTTGGTTACAAAAAGATTTCCACAACTTTGAACATCCCAAGAATCACTGTGCAAGCGATCATATTGAAATGGAAGGAGTATCACACCACTGAAGATCTACCAAGACTCGACCATCACTCGAAAATTTATCTCAAACAAGGAGAAGACTGATTAGAGATGTAGCCAAGAGGCCCATGAACACTCTGGATGAACTGCAGAGTTCTACAGCTGAGGTGGGAGAGTGTGTCCATAGGACAACAATCAGTCGTACACTGCACAAATCTGGCCTTTAGGGAAGAGTGGCAGGAAGAAAGCCATTTCTCAAAGATATCCATAAAACGTTTTATTTAAAGTTTGCCACGAGCCACCTGGAAACACACCAAATATGTGGAAAAAGGTGCTCTGGTCAAATGAAACCAATATGTAACTATTTGGGCACAATGCCAAACGATATGTTTGGCATAAAAGCAATACAGTTTAATCACCCTGAACACACCATCCCCACTGTCAAACATGGTGGTGGCAGCATCATGGTTTGGGCCTGATTTTCTTCAGCAGAGACAGGGAAGATGGTTAAAATTGATGGGAAGATGGATGGAGCCAAATACAAGACCATTCTTGAAGAAAACCTGTTGGAGTCTGCAAAAGACCTGCGACTGGGTCGGAGATTTATCTTCCAATAAGACAATGATCCCAAACATAAAGCAAAATCTACAATGGAATGGTTCACAAATAAACGTATCCAGGTGTTAGAATGGCCAAGTCAAAGTCTAGACCTGAATCCAATCGAGAATCTGTGGAAAGAGCTGAAAACTGCTGTTCACAAACACTCTCCATCCAATCTCACTTAGCTCGAGCTGTTTGCAAAGGAAAAATGGGCAAGAATTTCAGTCTCTCGATGTGCAAAACTGATAGACACATACCCCAAACGACTTGCAGCTGTAATCGCAGCAAAAGGAAGTGCTACAAAGTATTAACTTGTAGGGGCTGAATAATATTGCACAACCCACTTTTCAGTTTATTATTTTTTATAAAAGTTTAAAATAGGCAATAAATGTTGTTCAACTTTACAATTGTGACCCACTTGTTGTTGATTCTTCACCATAACATTAACATTTGTATGTTTGTTTATGTTTGAAGCCTGAAATGTGGGAAGAGATTGAAAAATTCAAGGGGGCCGAATACTTTCGCAAGAGACACAAATATTATACATATATACTACAGCTCAAAAGTTTAGGGTCACTTAGATATTTCCTTATTTTTGAAAGAAAAGCACATTTTGTTTCAATGAATCTAACCTTAGATTAAACAGAAATACAGTCTGTACATTGTTAATGTGGTAAATGACTATTCTAGCTTGAATTGTCTGGTTTTTAATGCAATATCTACATAGGTGTATAGAGGCCCATTTCCAACAATCACTACTCCAGTGTTCTAATGGCACATTGTGTTTGCTAACTGTGTTAGAAGGCTAATGGATCTTTAGAAATCACTTGAAAATCCTTGTGCAAGTATGTTAGCACAGCTGAAAACAGTTTTGCTGATTAGAGAAGCTATAAAGTTGACCTTCCTTTGAACTAGTTGAGAATCTGGAGCATTAAATTTGTTGGCTCCATTAAACTCTCAAAATGGACAGAAAAAGAGAACTTTCATGTGAAACTCAACAGTCTATTCTTGTTCTTAGAAATGAGTTATATTCCATATGATAAATTGCCAAGAAACTGAAGATTTCTTACAATGATGTGTACTACTCCCTTCAGAGGAGAGCAAAAACAGGCTCTAACCAGAGTAGAAAGAAGTGAGAGTCCCCACTGCACAAATGAGCAACAAGACAAGTACATTAGATTCTCTAGTTTGAGAAATCAATGCCTCACAGGTCTTCACCTGGCAGCTTCATTAAATAGTACCCGCAAAACATAAGTGTCAACGTCTACAGTAAAGAGTCGACTCCGGGATGCTGGCCTTTAAAGCAGAGTGGCAAAGATAAAGCCATATCTTAGACTCGCTACTAAAAGGAAAAGATTGATATGGGCAAAAAAACACAGACATTGGACAGAGGAAGATTGGAAAAAAGTGTTATGAACAGACGAAGTTTGAGGTTTTTGGATTACACACAAGAACATTTGTGAGATGCAGAACAACTGAAAAGATGCTGAAAGTGGGCCTGACACCATCTGTCAAGCATGGTGGAGGTAATGTGATGGTCTGGGGTTGCTTTGGTGCTTGTAAAGTAAAAGATTTGTACAAGGTAAAAGGGATTTTGAATAAGGAAGGCTATCACTCCATTTTGCAATGCCATACCCTGTGGATATTGCTTGATTGGAGCCAATGTCATCCTACAACAGGACAATGACCCAAAGCACACCTCCAAGTTATGCATGAAAAATTTAGGGAAGAAGCAGGCAGCTGGTATTCAATCTGTAATGGAGTGGCCAGCCCAGTCACCAGATCTCAACCCTATTGACCTGTTGTGGGAGCAGCTTGACTGTATGGTACACAAAAAGTGCCCATCAAGCCAATTCAACTTGTGGGAGAGGCTTCTGGTAGCATGGGGTGAAATATCTCCAGATTACCCCTGCAAATTAACACCTAGAATGCCAAAGGTCTGCAAAGTTGTAATTGCTGCAAAGGAACATTCTGTGACGAAAGGAGAGTTTGAAGGAGAAAATTATTATTTCAAGTAAAAATCACTAATCTATCCCTAACACGGGCCTAGAGATCATCTCAGGTGTTCCTAATGCAAAGGAAATATAAAACTCCAGTGATCCTGCACAAAATTGCAGTAAGGAGTGACTCATGTTGCCCCGTTGCAGTTTACCTGATGCTCATCTTATAGATATGTTTTGGGAATATACTAGGCTTGGTGAATACTTGAAGTGTTTTGGATATTTTAGCAGAGATATATGGAGCAAGACTGACCCCTGATACAAAGATCTGTTTGATGGGTATTATACCGGATACTCCTGAAGAGGACCCGCTTGCAATCAATATGGCTAGAATTCTGTTATAGCACGGAAAACCATTGCCTTGCATTGAAAGTAGTCTGCCACCCGTTAGTGGCTGAGTTTATTAATAGAGTCAATAGTACTATACAGCTGGAGAAGAGAGTGTATATTAAAAGAAAGTCTATTAGTAAATTTGATAAAATCTGGAGCCAATGGCTCAAGACCCCAGGACTGCCATGCAAAGTCTTACTGCTAGAGAACCTGTTTCCCATGTTTTGTTAATTAACATAATATTCCTTTATGACATTCCTCTGGTTTCATGTTATACGTAAAGATTTTATGACTGTGTTCATTATTTATACAGCCTCATATTAAGTGCTTCACTGATTTTATTTCTATTCTGTTTAGATTTCTGCGCGTTGGTCAGAACCTAAGGGGCCCACAGTAATGGAGGTTCTAATGTGATATGGGTAGGGGAAGGGGGTTATTCTTTTGTGTCATGTACAATATGTTTGTCTTAATTTTGTATGTAAAAAAGTTTAATAAAAATAATGTGATTTAAAAGAGACTATTTGAGGTAGGCCTCTAAAAATTATGTATTAGGGCATCATAGAAACCCTTGTTAAATGAAGAGCAAGGGTCGCATCATGACCCTGTTTATATGGTGGAGGAGGAGGAAACAAAAAAGAGGAAAACAAGGAATATGTACCCTGGTTTAGGAGGAAAGCATTGCATGGGAATTCACTGCAATAAAAGGAACATTACAATTGCCTTTATGTTCGGCTGCTGTCATCTGATGAGGTTGAGATGTTTGAGCTAATCCACACTTTGTTCATTTTGATGAGTCAGGGTGTCAGCATTTTGAGTTGACAGGTGGATGCACCCATTGGTTATTATGCCTCATGTGGCACTAAAAACTTACTCAAAGTGCTAGTGGCAGGGCAAGTCACACCTCAAATGTGTAAAGCGACAGACAGTTCATGCCATGTATCCAGCTTAGATACTCAATAGAGTATTTAGGGAGGTTGGTATGGTTGGCTTTGTAATCCTTTATCATCTTCATAAATATTTTCCTCCTTGTCAGAATACTCCACACAACTAATGAAACTATCTCAGACCTTTAATAGTGTTCCCTTGCCTCTGTTGGTTCTTTTGTCTGTCTTCTTCCTTTCTACTTTTCGGTTGCCCAAGGAACTCTGAAATATGCCAGCAGCATTGCCAGATGTTAATTTTTTTCATCACTTTTTCAACTATGGCTTTCTGGTATTGCACCATTTTAGTAGCCCTCTCCACCGCAGGAAGGAGAGATGGAAAAATGTCCTTGTAGCGTTGATCAAGAAGGGTAAACAACCGATAATCAGTATTGGTCAAAATGCATATAACACGTTTTTGGAAAGGCATTAGGACATAAAGTCTGACATTTGTGCCAGACTCCCAACAGGCAAGACTTCCCAGTCCCCACCAAAAAGACGACACTCTATCTCCTCCTCCTCTTTTCTCTCCTCCTACTACTCCTTCTCGTCAGGCCATGTATGCTGAACAGAAGAGAAGCTGGTATTGGTAGTACCCTCTGTTGCACAGGCAACCATCTCCTGTTCCTCCTCCTCAACCTCCTCCTAGACATTATCACCCAATCTGTGTTGAGATGAGATGAGGCTGGGTAGTATCTTTCTCCATGTCCATCTGGTCCACAGAGAAAACTTTGTCTTTATTTGTAAGCAGCGAGCATTTGAGTAGACAAAGAAGCAGGATGGTTACACTGAATATGGCCTCATTGCCACTCACCATCTTAGTTTATTCCACAATGTTTTAGAGACCTGAACAGATTCTGGTGTATATGATCCCCATCCTAGGCCCATCTTTATATATTTCCCTAATCTTGTTATATATCATTTTCATCATTGGCCCATCTTGGTTTATATGTCACTGATCCTGGTGTATATGATCGCCATCATGAGCCCATCCTGGTATATATGTCCCTAATCCTGGCATATATGTCCCTAATACAGGTTTTATGTCCCCCATCCTGGTATATATCTCCCCCATCTTGGGCCCATTCTGGTATATGTGCTTCCCATTATGCCGCACACATAAAAAATAAATGATTCTACTCCCCTTCAATCTGCTCCTCTGCTGCATGGTGTACTCTCTAATGCTGGCAACTGACTTCACCATGTAAGCCAGACTGCGCATGATGTCCATGCCATACACCCCCAGCTACAAGCCAATGTCACCTGCCAGCTAATCCAAAATGAATATTTACTGCTCCCCACTAATGATGGTGGACCAGCAGTGTAAAAGTCCAGATGCACATGGTTTCAAAAGTATCTAGGTGCCGGTCCCAGGCCTAGTCTTATTAGGAAACGCCAGCTAATGAGCAGGGTCTAGCAATGAAAAAAAAATTAAGGAGAAAAAAAAAAGCAAGCGCTCCTTACTTACCGAGTCTTTGTCTCGGCTCTAACTGCTTCTGGGCCGCTCACTCTTCTTCCAGTGCTGCTTATTAGCCTCATACATATTTACTGCTTCCCCTGCCCACCAGCAATCCTGGTATCTGTGATTAGTTGCAGTCAGATGTGCCCCCAGCCTAAGTGATATGCGGGCTTTACACGAGACGACCGATCGTGCGATGCATCGTCGGGGTCACGGTTTTCGTGACGCACATCCAGCATCATACACGACGTCGTCTCGTGTGACACCTCCTAGTGACGCAGTATCACTCACAAATCGTGAGTCGTGTACTCGTCGCTAGGTTTCATAAAATTGTTTAATTAAAATGGTGCTGGTTGTTCATCGTTTCCGTGGCATCACACGTTGCTCCGTGTGACACCACGGGAATGATGAACACAGCTTACCTGCGTCCCGCGGCACCCGCCGGCTATGTGGAAGGAAGTAGGTGGGCGGGATGTTTACATCCCGCTCATCTCCGCCACTCCGCTTCTATTAGCCGGCTGCCGTTTGATGTCACTGTGACGCCGAACGTCCCTCCCACTTCAAAAAGTGGACGTTCGTCGCCCACAGTGAGGTCGTCCGGAAGGTAAGTGCATGTGACGGGGGTTAAACGAGTTTGTGCGCCACGGGCAGCAATTTGCCCGTGACGCAAAAATGATGGGGGCGGGTACGATAGCTCGTGCTATCGTACTATAGATCGACTCGTGTAAAGCAGGCTTTATTGACTTACTGCAAGCAATTACAGACGCTGTCTGTGGAACACTTTTGTAGTATAGAAATAAAAAACAAAGAAATTGGCATAGGATCCCCCCCGTATCATGATACCTAGCACAGGTAAAATATACAGCTACAGGCTGCAGCCCTCAGCCGTGTTCTTATCTTGGCTGTGTATCAAAGTAAGAGGAACCACATGAGACTTTTTTTTTTTTACTCATTTAATTAAATTATTTAAAAAAACGGCATGCAGTCCCAATTTTGATACCCAGCCATGATAAAGCCCAACAGCTAAGGGTTGGTATTCTCAGGCAAGGAGATCCATGCTTACTGGGCCCCTCAGCATAATAAGGGCAGCCTGCAACCACCCAGGTTTGTCGCATCCATAAGATGTGACAATCCCGGAACTTTACCTGGCTCTTTCCGATTGCACTGGTGCCATGGCAATCAGGGTAATAAGGGATTGATGGCAGCTCACAGCTGCAAATAATCCTTAGATTAGTACTTGGCGATGTCTATTAGACCCACCATTACTAATCTGCAAGTGAAAAGAAATAAAACACAAACACCGAAAAACTCTTTTATTTGAAATAAAATACAAAAAGCACCATCTTTCACCAATTTATTAACCCCAAAACACCCAGGTGCAATGTAATCCACAAGAGGTTCCACGATGATTCCAGCTCTGCTACATCTGAAAGCACAGCGCATGGCCATAGAACATGACTGCCTGCTGTGAGCTTCAAGTAGTGGGATTTAACAAGCTTCTGTATAAGGGGTACTATTTTAAGTACCCCTTGGCGCACACGTGACATGATCGCGGGTCATTCATAGGTTGCTATGACAGTAGTGGGTCTGCTAAAAACCTGTATGCTTGTCATAGCAGCAATCGTTTAAAAACTCTGCCTGAGGCCACGCTTCGAAGGAGACAGTGATATTTAACAAATACGGCATTGCTGTAGCATTGCTGTATATAGCACAAGTGATCAGATGATCGCATGTTACTATAGTCCCTTAAGGGACTATCAAAAACAGTGAAAAGTAAAAAAAGTTTTAAAAAATAAGGAAATAAAACCAGGAAAAGTTAAAAGCACTCCCCGATTGCCCCATTAAAAATAAAGAGGACAATAAAAAAATACATATATGTGGTATCACTGCATTCAGAAATGTCTAATCTATAAAAAAAAATTAACAGAAATCTCAAATAAACAATTAACATTTAAGATGATCAGCAACACTATCCACAGAAATATTCAAGAATACCAAAATTATGTTTTTTAGTCATTGCAATGCAAAACAAATGCTGCAACAAGTGATCAAAACATCATATCTATTCAAAAACGGTATTAATAAAATTTAGTATTGCCCTGCAAAAAATAAGCCATCACACAGGTCCATTGACTGTAAATTGTTACGAGTCTTGAAAAATGGCGTCATAAACACCATTTTTTTTTTTGCAAACTTCTGATTTTCTTCAATAATAAAAAAACTGTAAACTTAGGAATTCAGCTCACCGCCACCTGACCTTGTCATTACCCAGACTCGGAAACGGCCTGCCCCGGCCGCGGAACAAACACTGAAGGAGAAAATCCAGCTGGGTAAAGTAACAGTGCACGGTTATTTCACCCAGCTGGATCCTCTCCTTCAGTATAAAAAAACTGTACATACTTGGTATTGCCATAATCATAATGATGAGGAGAATCATGTTTTGAGCTTATTTTTACCATGAAATGTTCACCACAAAAACAATCTGCGCTGACTCCGGGCGCCATTTCTTTGAAGCCCTCACCGCACACAGCTGCCGCCACAGCAGCTGTCCGAGCATGGCAGCATGAGCCACCGCTGCAACCCGAGCCTTCCTCGCAGCCCGAGTCTCTGCCCCAGCCTCCTCTACAGCCCCAGCTTTTGCCTCCGCCCCAGCCTCTGCCGCAGCACCAGCACAGCCTACAGTTTCTGGGATACCCACCTCCCCTGCCTCCTGTGACTCCTCCACCACCGCTTCTGCCTCCTCCGGTAAGACACCACCGGATTACAAGACAGACCCCATTTTTTTTTATTACCTCTTTTTTGCTCTGAATTTGTGGTGCGTCTTATAATCTGATGTGTCTTATAAAATGAAAATACGGTATATATTTCAATTTCAATTTAATCCAATTTTAAGCACATTGAAAGATTTTTTTTTAATTAATTGGTTATAGTTTAATCACCTTATTGATTATCGGTTTTCGCGGCATATTCATACACCCTTTTCTGTCCCATTTCTACTGTGCTCAAGTAATCTTGATCAGTGCTGTACCATCTGTACTCTTAAGGTTCAAGTGTGAAATGGCTTAACCACTTGCAACAGGACATTTTCAAAATTCTTTCCAGCAGCAGTGATCTGTAGCAATATATTAAACCACTGTTGTCAATGGTACTCCTTTTAGACATATCTGTTACACTTTCAATCTCTTTCCTTCTCTCTCTTTGCTTTTCATATAATCCATCTAATCCTTTCTCTTCCAGACCTTTCATTTTTTTTAAATGATTTCTTTGTGTCTTTGCACTATCTTTGCTGGACTGAATTGGCTTCTGCTGTCATTTCTGACATATGGATTTTATTGAAATGCATCTAGATATCATCTCTGCTTTAACTGGTCTTTAGATTTCCACAGTCAAAGTGGATTAGAATCAATATTTCTTCCCATCTCTTCTGCATGTCAATAGGATTTTGAGGTTAACCCTTGTGATTTGCTTCAAGAAACAAGAGGGAATGTTACCTGGCATTTCATAACTCACTGTCGGAACTTTACTATTTGCTATGGATGTGAACAGAAATTTAATTTGATATTGTTATCAAGGAATTGAGTTCCTCATTATGGTAAAAAAATGTAGAGCCCTTTGGCATCTTGTAAAAACACATGATTTAAAATAATGTGTATTAATTTTGGCGGCACAATTCGTGGTGTAACTTGAGCTAATGGGCCCCAATTTCACATAACAGCATCTTTAAATATCCTGAGTCTCTAAAATAATTTTTTAACATGGGCCAAAAAGAGCCACCTAACACCATGACCCATGTGCTATTCCAATCCCTGCACCCACTGTAGTTAATCCCCTGATCAACACATAATTAAAGGTTGAGGCATAAAATGTTTTGAACATCAGTGACTTCAAACAAGCAGGTTATGTTAAGGGTACACACACGAGCGTTGAAATCGGACGAATGCAATGCGAGAAAATCTCGCATTGCACTCTGATCAATGTTAGTGAATGAGAGAGAGCAGTTGGTCAGCTTTTGGTTGGTCAGAATCTGGATGCGAGAAAAGTAGCAGCATACTGCAATTTTCTGCAAGAGGCGTATCCCTCACACCCATTCAAGTGAATGGGTGCGAGAGATACATCAGACTGCACTCTGATGTTATCCCAGTACAGTGCGATATACGCACAGGCTGACAATGGAGGAGATAGGGTGATTAACCCCTCCTTCTCCTCTGCAGCGCCCGCCCTCAGCTTCGCAGCTGTGATCTGATTGCAGGATTGGGTCACAGTTACATGACACTCAGCTCACGCTCGCAGCACAGCCTAATTCGGGAGTTATTAGCATATCGTATCCGATGCTGTCGCATCGGATGCCATGCGCTTGTATGAGTCCAGCCTAGATGTTAGTCTCAAAATGTGACTTCAGTAGTACACAGCTCCCCTACCTCTTCACTTCCTTGTTGCTGGGAATCTGTGATCCTTCTTCAGTTACAATTCTAGTTATGCAGCACTGTCCTTCTGTAGACACAATTGTGCTACTGTGACACTTGTGAAAGTCGATACTATTAAAATATACACCCGTAAGGGTAGAGGTCAGCGCTAATACCCTTATAAACCAAAAGTTTTGCAGCTAGATTTAAGGCAAAAAACCCTCACTATGCCAGGAATACTAAATAGTATAAAACATGCATATAAGCAAAATTACTTATATGTATAAAAAATCTGCGCTAAACTAAAGTTATTGTTGATTGAAAATTTTTTCTTAGTTTTATTTCAACTTTTAAAAATGGGGATTTAGTTTACTATTTATAAAAATGAGGTTACAATGTTACAATCCGTAAAATACAATACACATATATTGCACAGTTGTAAAGCATACACTTTAAAAAGTGGATCCTCGGCCGGCAGCTACCACCTATAATTCAATAATTTGAGGAAGAAAATTTTTTCCTCTGTAATCAAATTATTATAGAAATATCCAGAATAAAAATTATTTCACGGGATAAATATACAGGTATTTAGCAAAAATAAATATATAAATAAATCGTTCTGCTGAAATTAAGAGCAGCATAAATTCATATAAGAAATTGATGAGTAGTCACATTCAGGGATAATATGCCGTGTTCAGAAAAAGTTTTTTTTTTAGTCTATACTATTTTCACTATATTTGTATAAAGTTTACAGTGACTTTGAAAAAGCAGACAGCTCAGCAGTCCATGAGGAAATTGAACAGGGATTAGAAAAACAGTTTTATTTAAGCAGGCAACAGGTATTTTGCATGAATGATATCAGCTCTAGATCAGGAGCTAAAAGTTGGTAGGAGTAAATAGCACTGTCAAACTCCTCTATAGAAATTATTAGGCTTGAAAGAGGTCGTGTTACAGTTGCTGTGCCTCTGGAGACTATCTTCGGATTTCTTGCTACTGCACATGTGCAAGTGCGGGAGACTAAGTCCTATCTTGGAGCCATTGCACATGTGCGGGTGACATCATCGCTGACACGAGGTCACATGTCTCTGACACCTTCTAAGCTGATTGGCCGCTGGTCATGTGCTTGTGACACGTGGTCACATGTCTCTGACACCTTCTATGCCGATTGGTCGCTGGTCATGTGCTTGTGACGCTTTGCTCGGTGATAGGCCAGCGTGACATCATTCCTGTCATTCTGGCAGCGGATTGGCTCTGGTGTCCTCCATCTTGGATGAGGCACAAAGTCTATATAAGACCCTGATGCACGCCGCCCGGCGCTCAGTCTTCTTGGTTCATGCATGATGGTAGACGCCCTGTGCACGTCACTCTAGGCATCTCTCTGTCTATGTTAGGTGAGCGCTACCGGCAGGGTAGCGTTCTTATACCTTACAGCTTCGGCTGGAGTCCGTATCCTTACCTCTTAGTGGAGCGGACATAGGCAGGTGCCTGAGGCACATGGTCCGGCTGGGCCTTGTGATTCTACTCGTAGGTGGACGTTGCCGCTAGGGTAACATTCCTTATACTGCGTCTGGCAGTTGTTCGTATCCTCGCACACTAGGGGAGCGAACAGAGGTAGGAGCTTTGTGCGGCTTACGCTGCTGTCCGTCTCTTTTGCACCACTAGAAGAGCGGACCTAGGCAGGTGCCATATCTAGTGGTTCGTGTCCTCGCACACTAGTGGAGCGAACGCAGGTAGGAGCTTTGTGCGGCTTCCGCTGATGTCCATCTCTTTTGCACCACTAGAAGAGCGGACCTAGGCAGGTGCCATATCTAGTGGTTCGTGTCCTCGCTCACTAGTGGAGCGAACGCAGGTAGGAGCTTTGTGCGGCTTACGCTGCTGTCCGTCTCTTTTGCACCACTAGAAGAGCGGACCTAGGCAGGTGCCATATCTAGTGGTTCGTGTCCTCGCACACTAGTGGAGCGAACACAGGTAGGAGCTTTGTGCGGCTTACGCTGCTGTCCGCCTCCTGGCACCACTAGAGGAACGGACCTAAGTAGGTGCCATTTCACACTCACTGCTTTTGTCTCTGTGATCATTAACAGAGATCACAACACACACCCTCCAAGTAAGGGAGGAATTGCCTTATTTACTAATTATATTCCTCTGTGAGTTTAACAGAGGTATTGCACTCTGCCATAGTCTGCAGCAGAGTCTTTGCATGGTGGACCCTGACTGTCTGATATTCCTTTAGGTTTTATTATCAGACAGCCCCCCGTAACAGGTCGCTGGCATCTCATGTCTTAACTCCTCAGCCTGGTATGTAGCTATTGTGCATACTCAGCTTTGCTGCTCAGTTTCCATGGCAACAAACTGTAAACAATGTAAGACAAAAGCTCTCATAACTGAAGAATAACAGCAGATTAAGGATACAAATCAATTGCAAACTTAATTTCATAGTCTTTTAGATTCATAGTAACCCTAAGTCCATCAAATTTAACCTATATCCTAACATGGGACAAACCCAAATAGTTGCATATTAGCAGAAACGTTCCTTCCTAACTCCACAAAGGCCAATCAGACTAGCTCCATGGATCAACGTCGCATCACAGAATGTACTGCTCATAACCAGTAACATTATATTTTTCAAGAAAGGCATCAAGGCCCTTCTTGAATATTAGTAGGGAATAAACTATTACATCATGTGGCAGAGACTTTCATAGTCTCACTGCTCTTACAGTAAAGAATCTGCATCTGTGATTATGATTAAACCTTCTTCCCTCTAGATATAGTAGATGCCCCCTTGTACCAGTCACAAGCCTAAGTGTAAAGATATCATTAGAGAGAGCTCTATACTGTGTCCTCATATTTTTGTACATTGTGATAGGATCACCCCTAAGCCTTCATTTTTCCAAACTGAATAACTCCATGTTTAATAACCTGTCTGTATATTGCAGTTCACCAATTCCTTTAACAACCTTGGTTGCTCTTTTCTGCACCTTCTCTAGTACAGCTATATCTTTCTTGTACACTGGAGACCAAAATTGTACACAGTATTCTAAGTGTCGTCAATGATTTGTATAAATGTAAAACTATTTGTTTGTCATAAGCATCTATGACTCTTTTAATGCTTCACATTATTCTATTAGCCTTGGCAGAGGCTGCCTGACACTGGTCACTAAAGTTGAGTTTGCCGTCCACCCATACACCCAAGTGTTTTTCAGTGACAGTTTTTATAGTACATGGTTATACATTGTATTTCCTCCGCACAGGTGCATAACCTTACATTTATCCACATTTAACATCAATATCCATTTCTCAGCCAAAACATCCTTGCATAAATCTTTTTGTAATATTAAATTACACTCCTCTTTGTTGATTATGATTACGCTATAGAGTTTAGTATTATCAGCAAATGTTTAAATTTTACTCTATGTGCGCAATAATAAACAGCCAAGTAGAGTGGAGCCAATAATCAGATTAGCTAATTACACTTGTGGTCAAAATTGTTGGTACCCCTCATTTAATGAAAGAAAAACCCACAATGGTCACAGAAATAACTTGAATCTGACAAAAGTAGTAATAAATAAAAAAAATCTATGAAAATGAACAAATGAAAGTCAGACATTGCTTTTCAACCATGCTTCTATAGAATTTTTAAAAATATAAAACTCGTGAAATAGGCCTGGACAGAAATGATTTTTAAATCAAGGTGTGTCCACTAATTAGCATCACAGGTGCCTACGCTCTTGTAATCAGTCAGTGGGCCTGTATAAAGGGCTACAGATACTCACTGTGCTGTTTAGTGACATGGTGTGTACCACACTCAACATGGACAAGAGGAAGCAAAAGGAAAGAGTTGTCTCAGGAGATGAGAAATAAAATTATAGACAAGCATGTTAAAAGGTAAAGGTTATAAGACCATCTCTAAGCAGTTTGATTTTCCTGTGACTACAGATGCACATATTATACTTTAGGTTTTAGCCTTACTCCTCTGAAGATGAGGAACAGCGGGTGGGTATTGGGACCTTACTGTTGCAAGGGAATTCGCAATCCTGAACTTTTGGTTATCTCCGGTTGGTGGATGAATTTTTGGAGGCATTGGGTCTTATCTATGATGATTCTGACCGAGTCTCTTTGGCTGAGTCTAGGCTGTGGCGCCTTCAGCAGGTAGATCAGTCAGCAAAGACATATTGTTTAGAATTTTGTAGATGGGCAAACAATACTAAATGTAATGACCCAGTTTTCCGAAGATAATTCTGTCAAGGCCTTTCAGAGAAATTGAAAGATGTCTTGATGATTTACAAAACTCCTGAGTCCATGGAGGCTGCCATATCCTTGGCTATACGTGTGAACAGATGCCACTGAGACTGGTTAGACCATTCTTTCTAGAGGCCCTTTCTCAGGGCAGTACCACATTGTCGGAGGGGTGGCAATCTAGGGGTGAACCATCACTCATGGGTTTGGAGGAACCCATGCAGCTAGAGGGAGCCATTATTTTGCATGTTCCCACTGAAATCCACAAAAAGAGGGAGGGGTTTTTTGTTTTTTTTTTACATGGTTACATAGTTACATAGGTTGAAAAAAGACCTACATTCATCTAGTTCAACCTTCCTCCACCAAGTATATATTTTGTCACTAAACCATTTATAACATTTTTAACAATGTTGTGTGTACTGAGGAAATCATCCAGCCCTTTTTTGCACCCAGTTCAGACTTAGAATGATGTTCCAGATGTTATTGCTTAATTACTACTTTTTGTGGTAGGGATCTGACTTATCTAACTGTAAAGAACTCTTTCCTATTTAGCTGCTGGAATTGCTTTTCTTCCACTCGCAGTGAATGCCCCCTGGTCCTTAGTATTGTCTTTGGAAGAAATAAGTCATGTGCCAGTCCTTTATATTGACCACACATGTATTTATACAAATAAATGAGATCTCCTCTGAGACGTCTCTTTTCTAAGCTAAACAAATCCAACTTTTTCAACCTGTCATCATATGGGAGGCCTTCTATTCCTTGTAGTAGTCTAATTGTCCACCATGGAAATGACCCTAACTTCTTAATATCCTTTTTAAAATGTAGAGCCCAAAACTGGATCCCATATTCCAGATGTGGCCTTACAAGTTACTAATAGAGGGGTAACAATACGTTGGGATCACGGGATCTAATCTCTTTTTATACACCCTAAAATCTTGTTTGCTTTAGCAGCTGCTGCTTGACATTGAGTGCTGCTGCTCAGCTTATTTGTAACCAGAATCGCCAAATCTTTTTCCTGTTCTGTAGTCCCGAGTTTACTTCCATTTAATGTATATGCAGCAATAGGATTACTCCACCCTAGGTGCATTGTTTTACATTTATCAACATTAAATCTCATTTGCCAAGTATCTGCCCATTCCGACATCTTATCCAGATCTTTTTGTAATATTGTACTATCAAGATCAGTTTTTAATATCCTACATAGTTTGATGTTGTCAACAAAGACTGACACTTTACTATTAATCCATTCCACAAGGTCATTAATAAAGAGAATAAAAATAATTGGTACTAGCACTGATCCCTGTGATACCCCAATGCTGACTATAGCCCATTTAGAAAATGTACCATTTATGACTACTCTTTGTTTTCTATCTTTTAACCAATTCCTTACCCATCTGCTTATAGTGTCCCATATTCCTTGCTTCTAGTGCTTCATTACAAGACTTTTATGTGGCACAGTATCAAATGCCTTTGCAAAGTCCTAATAAATTACATCAGCTGCTTTACCAATAGATTTGCACTTACTTCCTCACAGAAACCCAACATATTGGTTAGACAGGACTTGTCTTTCATGAATCCATGCTGGTTATCAATTATTATATTATTCTCTCTAATATATTGTTGCATGTTATCTCGTAAAATGACCGCAAAAACCATGCACACTGGTGATGGGACAGTAGTTGCCTGGATCCACCCACTTAATGTTCTTAAATATTGGTAGCACTTCAGGCGTTCTCCAATCCTGAGGTACCAACCCTGTTATAAGAGTACCTAACAAGATAAGATACAGCAGTTTGTGGTAAAGAGGGTCATTTTGAGTCTGTCCCTCAATTCTTAAGCAAAAGGATCATATGAAACTTGATTTACCCTGGAAGTGTGAGGATGCAAAATCAGGGTGTGTTTCACTTCCACATGTAATTCTTGCTTTGCCCTGACAGCAGAGTTGGTGCTAGAGAGTAGAGATGAGCCACCACCCTAGTATTCAAGTTTAGTTCGGTTCGTCGAACGGCAGGTGTGTTCGTCGAACGTTCAACAAACATTCGACAAACACCTTCGAACCCCATTGAAAACAATGGCATGCAAACACAAACACATACAAACACATAGAAAACACCTTCTAAGGTGTCCAAAAGGTGACAACTCAGAAGACACCACAAACACATGGAAAAATGACAAGTACATATACTCATGCTGAAAGAAAAGAGCTGGACGAGTAAAAGGAGAAGACACAGATAAAGGCATGCCTTGCCCTTCTAAAATCATGTAAAACACAGCAAGGGGACTCCAACAAGAGTCTCCATTTTTTCCAAAAATTTGGCCACATACACCGCTTAAGTGGCATCAATTGTCCCACAGTTGCAAACTTAAAATGTTGATTTGCATGAATGGAGGTGCATTTTAGGGTGAGAACTTTACCCTCCTCCCTTTCTCTTTTTCTAAATTTTTGATATACACTGGGTTTTGGATTTTAGCGTAATTTAATAAAAATTGAATTTTTTAAGAGTCATATATATTTTTTGGTATGTAACACTTCCCTTGTCATTATTATTTGAATAACATGGCCAGCTTTTTGACGGGTCCGATTAATAGTGATTCCTGGGTGGAGGACGCGAACCAGGCATTCTGTACAAAAGATACCCCAGAAGGCAGGGTTGGAATTACCTCCCTTAAGACCAAATTTGGTGATCTCTATCTTTCCTACAAGGAATATACAAAATCCTGGTGGGAGATCAAAGCTCTTGAGAACTATCTAAAAAACAAGATCGTTCCCAAAGGCCTGAGAATTAATCTCCGCCCTCCCCCCGCACCTCAAGCCCAAAACTCCTAGAGGCTTGGCAAAAAGAGTCAATAGAATCCTCTCTCAGATTTATGACCTTATTGGTTCAGGAGGAAAAAGCATTGTTGGAACAAGCTACAATTAAATTGAATTTAGAGATTGAAAACATTTAAAATTTAAGTCTGATCCAGAATATAATAAACGGGAAAGCGCACTACAGGTCTGAATAGAAATGTATCAGGGCTATATAAAAGAGAGGAAACACTTGCAGTTCCAGAGAGACCTGAGGGAGTTTACCTTAAATCAAGCCTACAACTTTGTTAGCCCGGTCCCAAGGGATACTGACATCTCGTCATCTGACCAGGAGGTCTCCGATACTGAAAGAGTAAGAGGCGAGACCTGGTTTAGCAATAGGGTCAAACGCCAAAGCAAACGATGGCGGCGGGGAGGAAAAACCATACATCCCACAAGCGATCCCGCAAACACGAGATCGCAGGGACAGGACCTAGGATTCTCATCTGCATCTACCTCTGCAGCATCTGGTGGGACCAGGGCATCTTTTTTAGAACAGGGGATATCCCGGGTGTATCAGCTGAGGAATCGGGTGAGTTAAATGTGGGGCATTCACAGTGTGGAGGGCTAAATAGGAGCCAAATCATCAACCTGTCCGATTATACCCTTAATGATGGACAGTATAGGATTTTGAAAAAAGGCTTATCATTTGTACCCACAAATGACTATAGCTGTTTCCATTGGGTTAAAGATGTACAGTTATTCAGGAGGAAGCTCAAATGGAGGAAATTCTTCCTTAACAACGATAGGGAGAGTTGCAAAAGGCTGGGATAACAGAGGATGACATAGAAGGATACCGGTCACTCCTAGGGTTACTCCGTGAGCAGGACGTAAATGATGGTAGAGGCTGTGGTCCCTTCACAAAACTGAAACCCAAAAGCACTAAGATGCCCCCACAAGAAGACACTACCAACATCGATTTATTTCTCCAATTGGTAGAAAGAGATCTCAAAAAGATTCCCCGTAGGGATGACAACATGGACTGTAATCTCTCTGAGGAGGAGTCTCTGGCACTGCAAGACCTAGAAAGAAATGAAAACCTGATCGTAAAACCCTCAGATAAGGGTGGCAATCTCGTGATCATGGGTCATGATAAATATTTGGAGATGTGCCATCGCATCCTTGGGGATAAAAACACCTATGAAGTACTCTCCTCCAATCCTCTTGGTGTGTTCAAGTCATCTTTACTTGTAATACTTGAGGAAGCAAGAGGAGCTGGCCTGTTAACCAACAGTGAATTTGACTATCTGAAACCCAACTTCCCTGTCATGCCAATCTTTTACGCCTTACCCAAGGTGCATAAAGGCCTTGAGGTATTGAAGGGACGCCCAATCATTTCAGGGGTGGGGTCGTATACGCAGAATAGTGAGATTTACGTTGATGAGCTGTTACGCCCATTTGTCACCACACTGTCGTCTTATACACATGACACAGCGGATTTATTGGGTAAACTAGATGGCATTATGGTAGGTGAGGACGTTCTTCTGGCTTCCATCAATGTAGAGGCGCTCTACAGTAATAAAACACACGAGTTAAGACTGTAAGCAATCGAATATTATCTCAATACCCGAACTAGGGAGTACGCGGACCACAATCGGGTCCTTCTTGTTCTATTGGACTTTCTATTACATCACAACATCTTTAAATTCGACGGTAAGTACTTCCACCAGCTCAGGGGGGCAGCCATGGGGAGCCCCTGTGCCCCGTCGTTTGCTAATCTCTTCCTGGGCTGGTGGGTAGAAACTGTCGTCTTTATGGATGGGGACCACTAGTGGCAGCCACATATTTTATTGTGGTCAAGGTATATCGACGACATATTTATTCTGTGGTCTGGGTCCAGTACTCTCTTCCAGAAGTTCGTAGGACTGCTCAACACTAATGATCTGAATCTTCATTTCACCTCTGAGATAAATGTGAATGAGTTGCCCTTCCTTGATGTAAACATCAGAAAGGAGCTAGACGAGATCCTCTCCACTAGCACCTACCATAAGCCGACCACCACAAACAATATTTTACTGTGGGACAGCCATCACCCGATTCCGCTAAAAATTGGCATCCCAAAAGGCCAATATTTGCGGCTGAGGCGTAACTGCTCGACACTAGAGAGCTACCATTTACAAGCGAGAGACATGACTAGACGCTTTCTTGATAGAGGCTATCCTCAAAATATCCTAAATCATGCCCGGGATCATGCTGTAAGACAGGATAGAGCAGTACTTTTACATGGGTGTGGCAAGAGGAAGAGAGAAGAAGATGACGTCACCAGGTTGATGGGTACGTTTGATTGCCAAAACAAGCGGGTCCGTAAGGTGTTGGATAAACATTGGGACATCCTTACCCTTGACCCAGATTTGAGACACATTATTTCACCCAGACCTAGTGTCACCTATAGAAGGGGTAGGTCTCTCAAGGACAGGCTTGTCCACAGCTGCTATTTGAGACCTCAACATCCTGGTACGTGGCTGAATAGGGGCGGGTGTGGCTTCTATAGATGTGGTGATTGCATATATTGTAATAATATGAGACCCTCTAAATCTATAAGGAGCGCAAGGAATGGGAAGGAGTTTTTTCTAAGGTCCTTTGCCAACTGCAAGACCACAGGAGTCATCTACGTGGCTACTTGCTCTTGCCCAATGGATTATGTGGGTAAGACCAAGAGGGAGCTACGTAGAAGGGTGGATGAGCATCTTGGTGACGTGCGCAATCAACGGGACACTCCCCTAGGTAGGCATATGAATAGCCACCATGGAGGAGATATTCATCAGTTTTATTTTAGGGTTCTGGAGGTGGTCAAGAGTAATCCTAGAGCGGGCGACCATGATAGAGCCCTCCTCAGAAAAGAATGTGAATGGATCTTTAGGATGGAATCTGTATACCCTGATGGCTTAAATGAGCAGATCTCGTATGCCTGTTTCCTTTGGAGCCCGGGGTTACTGTTTATGGTTCCCGCTTCTGCTGGCTTGTATCCCGCTATAGGGAGGTAAATTTAACTATATTTGACTAGAATGGATTAGTTATGGAAAGTATTTATGCACCGGATGTGGCTGGCGCGGCCCTTCTGCCCCCCTGTCCCGTCCACTCCTCTCCCCCCACCCACCCCCTCGTCCTTTCTCTCATCTCCCCCCTTTCCCTCTGGGGGGAATAGACATAGAAAAATGATTTCTAACAAGTAATTTTGGTACCACTGGGAACTATCTGGACATTAATAAACGAGGGCCTGGATCATGGCAACGGCCACTCTAAACTGAATGTGCCTGCCCTCGACAGATCGCAGCTGCTATGCAGTTTGAGGCCGGGCAAGTGCCAGTATGGAAGACTGGCTGGGAATCCCTCTGGCCGGTACACTACCTCCCCTTCTAGGTGGTTGATATTGGATTCTATTTTACTTAACACTGCCGGTACCATAATCGGGTTCTATATATAGGGGAGGTAAGTGTGCTTTAATAATCGCACTTGCGTCCCGTCCATTTGAAGTCGCGCCTTTGATGCAATGTGTTTTGATTAGGGACATCGCACCTGCGTCCTGGTTATACATCTGCCAGGCACTGTGGCGGTGCGTTCCGATTTGGAACGCGAACGTAAATCAGATCCACCCCCTAGGCCTGGGACGCAGGCTCCTTGCTGTGAGTGTTCCTGCTTCCGTTCCCTATCAGCGCACATGGCACGCGGTGGAACGCAAGCTAGCGTGGAATTCAAGCAGTGGGCTGGCTGTGTGTATATCACATAGTGTTTCCGCTTCCGGTTTCCCATGTATCACGTGAATGGGACATGGAACGCTCCTGATACAGTTGGGAGGTAGTTTCTGCAACTTGTTTTAATGTATATGAGGGGAAGGGGGTCTATATAATATAGACCCTCAAATCATCTTAATATTGACACTCAGAGGGGAGCATTGTGTAATGGGGCGGAGCTACACTGGGGGAGGTTAGGTGGGAGGGCTGAAGGCTGGTCACATCCTGTTTGGTGCATTACTCAAGGAGATCCCATTACATCAGGTTCCCGTTTCTATCATGATATCATGCTATCCTGCTGACGCCTGACACATCACCTATCAAGCCTCCTGATGATCCACTGATGGGGAAACGCATCGAGGCACTATAGAGGCATCGCTGAAACACGCATGTTACCTCCATAAGATAAGTGTTTTATGACTACCTCTATTTCTACCAAATGGTTGCTCAGAGTCCCATTGCACGATATGTATCAGCACTTTATATGTTAGCATTTGCACTTTAGTACACAATTGCACTTTTTGTGCATGAGATGCGAATTGGGATTCTTGTACATTATATTACAGTAGCATTTTTGCATTATGCACTTGGCACTATATCTTATAGGTGCAATCATTTGCTTACCACTGTGATAGTTTTTTTTTTTTTTTTTCTCCAGACCTCTTGATCTAGAGGATAGAGGGTTGCAACCAGAGGTTAGTTCCCACTTGGGGTATCAGAACCTTTATCGATAAGATCTGACCCCTCACCGGATTAAAAGAAAGGATGAGGTCCTGTCTGACTATGTACAGTTGAGGAGCCCTCTATATATACCTATTATCCTTCATTCGATATCTGTATTATTGGAGGGATATATATGTGTTTCTGTCTAGCCTGTCCACTATATATACAAAGCATATCCTGCCTATCTGTCTTTGATTTTCATGACTGGTGCAAGGGCCTATTAGGGCTTCAACAGGGACAGCCACCGATGAGTGGGGGCGCCACATTCGTATCAGATTTAGGGTGCCGACCTCCGCGGTAGGTAGTGGACAGGAGGGAGGTGCATTTTAGGGTGAGAACTTTACCCTCCTCCCTTTCTCTTTTTCTAAATTTTTGATATACACTGGGTTTTGGATTTTAGCGTAATTTAATAAAAATTTAACTTTTTAAGGGTCATATATATTTTTTGGTATGTAACACTTCCCTTGTCATTATTATTTGATTTGCATGAAGCACAATCCAAAATACACAAGCCTTTACTCTCCCCAGGATGACACAGGGGTAGAAAAATCCTTGCGAATCCATGACTTGTTCATCTTGATGAACGAACATCTAAAACACAGCAAGGGGACTCCAACAAGAGTCTCCATTTTTTCAAAAACTTTGGCCACAGACACCACTTAAGTGACATCAATTGTCCCAGAGTTACAAACTTAAAATGTTGATTTGCATGAAGCACAATTGAAAATACACAAGCCTTTACTCTCCCCAGGATGACACAGGGGTAGAAAAGTCCTTGCGGATCCATAATTTGTTCATCTTGATGAATGTTAGTCTGTCCACATTGTCACTGGACAGACGCGTGCGCTTATCGATCAGTGGTGAAACTTACAAAATTCAACCTCACCCATAATTACTTTGCATTTGACAATAACATATATCTACAGGAGACTGGGACTGCAATGGGAAGCAAAATGGCACCACAATATGCAAATCTTTTCATGGCCAAGCTTGAGAGGGACTTTTTATCCTCTTGTCCTATCTGGCCTCTGGCCTGCTACCGTTACATTGATGATATTTTAATCATCTGGACAGAGTCTGAGGAACAGCTGAAGACCTTCCATGAACACTTTAATCAGTTTCATCCCACCATCAACCTAACACTCAACTACTCCTGCACTGAAATCACCTTTTTGGACACCATCATTAAACTACGGAACAATGAAATAGAGACATCCCTCTACAAGAAGCCAATTGACTGTCCAAAATACCTGAAACTGGACAGTTTTCATCCAAAACACATACAAAACTCTATAGTGTACAGTCAGGCCATCAGGTACAATCGGATATGTTCCAATACTACAGATAGAGACAATCACCTTTAGGGCCTCAGAAAGACCTTTCTGAATCAATGCTACCACCCAAGAACAATTGAAAACCAGATTGCAAGAGCCACCAGAATATCAAGAAACCATCTCCTACATAAAAAGTAAAGAAGAAAACAACCGGGTACCTCTTGTAATCACCGACAATCCAAATCTGGAGGTGTTAAGATGAGCTGCACGAAAACTACAACCATTACTGCAAAAAGATGCCGGGTTAAAATCTATTTTTCCAGACCCCCCACTTCTGTGTTTTAGGCAGCCCCCGAATCTAAGAAGCATCATTGTCAGAAGCTCCATATCCTCTCCAACAACAACAGGAACATTTCCCTGCAACCAGAAAAAATGTAAGCCCTGTTCATTTATATTGAAAACGAACAAGATAAAAATTCCCAGATCACATCAGGACTACAAGATCCCAGGCACCTTCAGCTGCACCACAACTAATGTGGTGTACTTGATTATATGTACCAAATGTCCAACTGGGGGTCTGTATGTAGGGGAGACAGGACAACAGCTCAGGACAAGGATGAATTCTTACCGCCACACAATTAGAGAAAAAAGGATGGATCTACCTGTGGCCAAACATTTTTGTAACCCCGACCACAGCATCATGGACATGAAATTGCTGGTATTGAAAGGAAATTTCAAGTCCCAAAGAGATAGGAGAGTCTGGAAATACAAACTTATACTGACCTTTGACACATTCAGAGCAGGAATGAATGTGTCACTTGGATTTATGTCTTTTTACATCAATTAAGAAATGTGTTCCTCAGATCATCTGGGGGCATCCCAGCCGGGACCAGACTCCCCAATCAGAAGACAATAAAACTTTCTCACTTAACTGCAGCAATATTTATGGCTACAACAGTTTGCCCCCTTGCCATAGTGATAGTTCTGCTTCACATAACTTGTTTGTTTTTTTTTTTTTTTTTTTTTACTGCACTATTCTATGTCCTGTTTTGTATAAATATGTGAGTCTTCAGATTTTGTGTAACACCATGCCTGATGAAGAGACCTGAGTAGTCACGAAAGCTTGCTATTATTACCATCTTTTCAGTTAGCCATTAAAAGGTATCAACTACTGAGGACTCTCAGTTCTTTTAAACAAACTTTTTTTATCTGTCAGCACACACCCAGCAGCACTGAAGACACGTTCCGAGAGAACGCTGGCTGCAAGACACGACAAGATCTCCAAGGCCTAAGTGGCAAGCTCAGGCCATTTTTCCAGATTGGAAGCCCAAAATGAGTAGGCACCAGTTGCAGAGTCATGGCATCGATATTAACTTGGAGATAATCCTGTATCATCCTCTCCAGGCATTGACTATGTGTGAGACTTCTTGTGTCTTGTGGCCTTGCAAAGGATTGTCTAAAAAATTCATGAAACGATTCCATAAAATTGCTGTTACCACCAGATACGGTGTTGCTAGTACGGTTTGAGTGATGATGACTCGATAGTCCTATGGTTCGCAAGTTATAACTGTAAGATTCACTCTGTGCACCACTGGTATTTAGTGGAAAAGCCAATCTCATAATGTGTAATAGCTTCTGCTGATATTCCTGCATACGTGCGTCCCTCTCTATGGCAGGAATTATTTGGCAAATTTTGACTTGTACCGGGGAACTAAGAGTGTGGCAACCCAGCAGTCAGCATTACTTCGAATTCTGAGAATCCGAGGGTCATGTTGTAGATAGTGCAGCAAGAAGGTGCTCATGTGTCTTGCGCATCCAGGAGGAACAAGTCCTTGCAGTGTTGGTGCCGGCGAGGTGAGAATCATGATTCCTTCCTCTGCCCTCTCCCCCATACCTCGCACAACAGAAAAGTGATCAAGGTCTCTCTCATCTCCTGAGTCTTTCATGCCCATCCCCGGTTCATCCTCCATTTCTTCCTGGGCTCCTGCTTCTTCCTCAACAGTTTGGCTGCTACCATGCGCCCTTGTTAATCCCTCTCCCCCATCGTCCCATGCCTGCCGCCTTGGTGCTGCTGACTGTCTGGACCTTGTAGATCTTGGTATCCCTTCCACATATGAATCCTTCTGTATTTCCTCCCCTTCCTCTTGTCCCACCACCTGACTCCGAATATTGTTTAGAGTGTGCTCCAGCATGTAAATGACTGGAATTGTCATGTTGATAATGGCATGGGATGGTGGGAGGCTCTGATTGTCTACCCCCTAGAACAATTTTGCCGTAATGTATTAGGATGGTTTCGTTTCATTGATGATGTGGCATTCATATGGCAGTTTCTGAATCTGAATGTAAAGATTTCATCACACATCTCAATGATAACCAGCTAAACATCTTCCTTACATACTCTCTTTCTCCCACAAAGGGCATCTTTTTGGATTTGAAGTTATCTGTGGAGAATGGCAGACTTGTGACCAACTTACATCGGAAGGAAACAGCGACCAATAGTCTTTTGCATTTTTCAAGTTTTCATCCTCAACACGTAAAGAATGGTATTCCAACTGGCCAATTTCTACGATTGAGATGGAATTGTACCTCGGATCAGGATTTTCTCAGTGAAGCAAAAGAGCTCACAGAACGCTTTAGACAACGGGGTTACCCCAAGAAAACCATCTCTAAAGCATTCCAGAGGGCGAAGGCACAATCCCAATCATCTCTTTTACTACCAAAGGAGAAGACACCAGATACACAGATCAGGATCACTACCAACTTCCACAATCAATGGTACCCCTTCAATAATATCCTAAAGGACCAATTGGCGAATCTTGAAAGCCGACCCTAAAATACGAGATTTAATTGATGATCGTCCAAGAATTACAGCAAAAAAGGCCCCAAACATCGGTGATTGCCTGATGAGAAGTCACTTTGTACGCGCTACTCATTCCGTGGGTCGTGGTTTTAGGCTCCTTGGATCTTTTGCCTGTGGGGACTGCAGTGTTTGTGAATACATGGTGCCAACACGGGACTTCTTTGTACATCCACTTAACAGCAAACGGTATAAATTGAGGTCATATATCAACTGTAAATCCATAAACGTAGTATATGCCCTAATATGCTCTTGCCCCAAATTATACATAGGTGAAACCACTCAGGAACTGAGGAAGCGCTGCCAGAAGCATATATCCACCATCAATCTGGCTCACGGTGACATCATAAAGGGTAAGACGCTAACCTCCGTTGCCCCTCATTTCCACAGATGCCATCGTGGAAAACCCACAGGACTGCAAGTTATTGGATTGGAGAAATTGGTGACGAATATTAGAGGGGGTGATCATCAGAAACATCTCCTGCAACTTGAGTCCCGTTGGATATGCCTCTTGGAATCAACATCGCCAATGGGCGTGAATGAAGAGCTTCTATTCTCGGGATTCTTAGGTTGATGTGTGGTTGTGTCTTTATTCTAATATCTTTAATTTCCATCTATTTTTTAGAATCTACTATAATGGATATGACTCTCCCCCGCTAACTGCCATCTCCATGATTGATGACCCCATTAATCCATCTTCTTCATGAATTAATGATCTGGACCACTGCTTGGGACTTCTAAAGACTGATGATCCCATATTTCTCCAATCCATCCTTTTCATGAATTGATGATCTGGACCACTGCTCGGGACTTCTAAAGCACGATCTACACTTATTGAATATTATGGGACCTCCTTTGAATAAGCCTCTTTTTCATTTTCTGTGAATTGTTTACTGTGGTGCTGTGGTGTATGATCCCTATGCTCTGCTCTTTATTGCTTTGAAAAATATATGTTCCCTCTACTCGTGGTTTTTTTTTTTGTTTTTTTGGGGTTTTTTTGGCAGACATTGTATGGAGGGGATATTGGTACCAGCATATGTGGCTCGTCAGATACATCACTTCAAATATTGCTATGGCACTTGTCTCCTATATTTGGATGGATTACTATCCTTTTGGATGTTAGTTGATTTATAGTTCAGAATTCAATCAATTATAATCCATTCTTGGACCCAGATAAACATTTAGGGCTGCATGGAAACTTGCATCATGGATAAATCCGCACGAATGTGTGTGGTATGTAGATACTCATTTATATTCATGGATAATGACAGTTAGGGTGATCTGCGCCGTAAATACTTCATATATCTTTACATAATCTGTTTATATATCTGGAGGAAATTATATTTCCTTATAGGTAGGGTATGATCTGATGTGCCAATCATGTGTTGTGGTGACAAGTCTCCTATCCTTGAACTATGGAACCTTCTTCTGATGAAGTAAGGATCCCACTTTATGATCCATTCGGGTTCTATACTTTATATTCTGAGTACCTTTTGGAAATATTTGTGGGCTTTTATTTATATATGGAACCCTGTCTATTGTGGCTTATGGGATTCAAACCATATATGTATGAAAGGGAGTTCCTCATTAATACATCTTTACTCTGCATAAATTAGCGTAAACTTTATATCATACATCCTTGATTGTGTATATAGAGCATGGACAATAACATCCTCCATATAGGATCTTGATTCAGTCCTTTTTGATGAACCTCTCAATATGTATTTTGTGCAAATTAGTGCATGTGCTGTGCAAAAGTGTGGTTCATAAACATTCATGGCTATATTTTCTATAAATATGGGATGTGCTATACCTCTGTCTGGAAAAAACCCTAGAATATGTGCTTTATGCTGTTAATATAAGCGCCTTAGGAAATCCTATATATCTAATATAGCTTAGTCTATTGTGACTATGCTGCTTCTCCTCCTGTATTCTAATATTCTCTAATGTAGGTTGCACTGTATTGTTCTATTTGCAGAACCTTCCTAACATGTATTTTGCGCAAGCGTTGGGTTTTTGTTTTTTTTTTCCCCTGTTCAATTCTGCTCCAAGACTGTTTTTGGAAATTCACAGCTTAAACGCTATTTGCGTAAGTTGCACTATTTTTTGGTATTCACTAAACATCCTAAGTAAGTACTTTGCATAAACTAACGCAGGTGCTGCATGAGCTGTTAGAAATTACTTCCTGTTTCATCGAGCATTTCCTGATTGCAATGCCATGAGGGCTCATGCACCACACTGGTAGGCAATATGGTTTTAATAGTTTATTGGCACGTGTATAAATGTTTGTCTGTATGATTATTTCCTGTGACACCCACTTCCCCTGATGAAGCTAACATAGCGACACGCGTTGGGCCAGGTTCTCCACCTCTATTTTCAGATAGGGAATCACCATGATAGGGATTTTCTGCCTATGAGGCATTGCAGTTGCTGTTCTGACTATTTGGTCACAATGCTGCTTGAAAGATAGAATGTCTATCTCAATGTATTCCTATTTGTAAGATGGTTATATCTCTGATTCATTATCTGTATTGTTATACATTTTGAACTATCTATGGTGATTCTGGTACAATATTTATCTTTGAGAGGACTTATTCTGGATTGGGTCTCATTTTTATTGTCCTTGGTGTTTTTTAATATGTCTACACTGTGTTGTATTTTGTATGTGTGTTTTTAAACTTTTTGATACACAAATAAAAATTGTATTATAATCTAATTCTGGAGTGAGTGCCTTTTGGTCAAGCGCTTTTCTTGTGATTGAGATAATGGCATCGTCAGCGCTACACATCTTAGTCGCCACGTCGAAACTGTGCAGAAGGGTGCATAACTCCTTGATCTGAGACCACTCCAGCAGCATGATCTGCCCCACCTCTGGATCTCGTTGGCCCAGGCTATACGTCATAATGTATTGCACAAGGGCTCAGCGGTGCTGCCACAGTCGCTGTAACACGTGGAGAGTCGAATTCCAGTGTGTCGGCACATCGCATTTCAGCCGGTGAACCGGCAGGCCGAAAGACTTCTGGAGCAATGCAAGTCGTTCAGCTGTGGGGTGTGAACGGCGGAAGTGAGCACATAGTGACCGTGCCATCTACAGAAGCCCATCTAGGCCCAGATAGTGGGTTAAAAATTGCTGGACAACAAGGTTAAACACGTGAGCCATACAAGGCACGTGTGCCACATTGCCCCGGCGAAGGGTCGTACCCAGGTATGCAGCATTGGCGCACACGGCCTTCCCTGGCTGTAGGTTAAGTGGAGACAACCATCGATGAAACTCTGTCTCCAAAGCTGACCACAACTCCTCAGCAGTGTGACTCATATTTCCCAGACATTTCAACATAAAGACCGCCTGATGCCATTGAGCTCTGCTGCAGCATAGTAAAGAGGTGTGCGGGATTCCTTGTGCACAGTTATAACGTGGGTGGCCTGACCAGACAGGCTTTGGGCAGAGGTGGAGGACCCAGATGAGGTGGAAGAGGCAGAAGCAGTTGAGGAACTTCTACATACAGAGGATTGACGCACAACTCGTGGGGACAGCAAGACTTGTACAGCAGACCCTTTTCCATCTCTCACCATAGTTACCCAGTGCCCAGTAGTCAGTGACATGTAACACCCCTGTCCATGCTTACTGGTCCAAGTATCTGTGGTGAAATGCACCCTGTCACAGACAGAGTTTCTCAAGGAAGCGGTATTGTTGTGTGCGACATCCTGGTGTAGCGCAGGTACATCTTTCTTGGAGAAGTAGTGGCAACTAGGCATCTGGTACTGGGGAACTGCGACAGACATAAGGTCTCAAAAATCCTGTGTGTCCACCAGGCGGAAAGGCAGCATTTCTGTAGCCAACAGCTTGCAGATGCTGAAAGTCAACCTCTTAGCTTTGTTATGGCTAGGAGGAAATGGTCTTTTACTTGACCACATTTGAGGGGCAGAGGGATGGCTGCTGTGCTGAGATGGCGTTGAATAGGGTGTCCCTGGCAAACTACTAGTCGGTGAGGATGGTGCAGGTGAAAATAGAATGTTGCCTTCATCCAAAGGTGGTGGTATCGATGTCTGAGAGAGCTCAACACCAGCAGCTGTTTCCACTTCCAAAACAACTGACGACCTGCCAATCACACTGCCTGTTAGAGGTAAAGAGGTGGAAGGTCTTGGTCCAAAAACATGTGTGACTGCTGTCCCCACAGTCACAGAGTATGAAGAGCGCGTGGATGCACTTGATGGGGCAGACTGTGGTTGGCCCGCTCCGCTAGGCCGCATTGTAGCACAGTGAGCTTCCCACTGCGACTTATGCTTCATATCCATGTGACGGTTCATGGACGAAGAACTCAAACTAGTGAGTTTTTGGCCTCTACTTAGACATTGGTGACAAATCTTATAGCTGACAGGAGTTGGGTGATCCTTTGCGATGTTAAAAAAGGCCCAGGCTAGGCAAGGCTTAGAGCCCATGCGACCTGCAGAGCCACCATCACTTCTGCTCAGAGGCAGAGTTATGGATGAGGATGCAGTTGTTGACGTGTTTCCAGTACTCAGTCTCTGTCCAGGAAGGCGCAACCTAACCTCGTCGTCACTAGCATCCTCCTCCACCTTCTCTGCTTACCTCCTCTGCCTGACTGTGGGTTGACCGTAAATGGGATCTACAACCTCATCATCACTAGAGATGAGCGAACCGGTCCCGGTTCGGCTCGAGGCGGTTCGCCGAACGGGGGGTCTGGCTCGAGTTCGGCTCGTCGAACGTTCGACGAACCGAACTCGAGCCCATAGGAAACAATGGCAGGCAATCACAAACACAGTAAAACACCTAGAAAACACCCTCAAAGGTGTCCAAAAGGTGACAAACAACTCACAACACAACACAAACACATGGGAAAGTGACAAGGACATGTACTCATGCGAAAACAAAACAGCTGGACAAGGAAAAAGAGGAGGACACACAGATATAGGCATGGCACGCCCTTCTAAAGTCATGTAAAACACCGCAAGGTGACTCCAAGCGGAGTCTCCCTTTTTTCCAAAAATTGGGCCCCACACACCCACCCCTTCAGTGGCAGCAGTTGTGCCCCAGTTGTACACTTCACAGCTAGATTTGCATCAAGCACATTCAAAAATACGCCATTCTTATCCGTCCCCAGGATGACACCGGGGTAGGTAGCAAAGTCTTTCCTGATCCCAGCTCTGTTCATCTTGGCTTCTTTTAAAAACACAGCAAGCAAGGGTTACTCCAAGCGGAGTCTCCCTTTTTTCCAAAAATTGGGCCCCACACACACCCACCCCTTCAGTGGCAGCACTTGGGCCCCAGTTGTACACTTCACAGCTAGATTTGCATCAAGCACATTCAAAAATACGCTATTCTTAACCGTCCCCAGGATGACACCGGGGTAGGTAGCAAAGTCTTTCCTGATCCCAGCTCTGTTCATCTTGGCTTCTTTTAAAAACACAGCAAGCAAGGGTTACTCCAAGCGGAGTCTCCCTTTTTTCCAAAAATTGGGCCACACAGACACCCACCCCATCAGTGGCAGCACTTGGGCCCTAGTTGCAAACAGGATGTTTTGATTTGCATCAAGCACATTCAAAAATACGCTATTCTTAGCCGTCCCCAGGATGACACCGGGGTAGGTAGCAAAGTCTTTCCTGATCCCAGCTCTGTTCATCTTGGCTTCTTTTAAAAACACAGCAAGCAAGGGTTACTCCAAGCGGAGTCTCCCTTTTTTCCAAAAATTGGGCCACACAGACACCCACCCCATCAGTGGCAGCACTTGGGCCCTAGTTGCAAACAGGATGTTTTGATTTGCATCAAGCACATTCAAAAATACGCTATTCTTAGCCGTCCCCAGGATGACACCGGGGTAGGTAGTAAAGTCTTTCCTGATCCCAGCTCTGTTCATCTTGGCTTCTTTTAAAAACACAGCAAGCAAGGGTTACTCCAAGCGGAGTCTCCCTTTTTTCCAAAAATTGGGCCACACAGACACCCACCCCATCAGTGGCAGCACTTGGGCCCTAGTTGCAAACAGGATGTTTTGATTTGCATCAAGCACATTCAAAAATACGCTATTCTTAGCCGTCCCCAGGATGACACCGGGGTAGGTAGCAAAGTCTTTCCTGATCCCAGCTCTGTTCATCTTGGCTTCTTTTAAAAACACAGCAAGCAAGGGTTACTCCAAGCGGAGTCTCCCTTTTTTCCAAAAATTGGGCCACACAGACACCCACCCCATCAGTGGCAGCACTTGGGCCCTAGTTGCAAACAGGATGTTTTGATTTGCATCAAGCACATTCAAAAATACGCTATTCTTAGCCGTCCCCAGGATGACACTGGGGTAGGTAGCAAAGTCTTTGCTGACCCATGACTTGTTCATCTTGGCTTCTTTTAAAAACAATGTAAGCAAGGGTTACTCCAAGCGGAGTCTCCCCTTTTTTCCAAAAATTGGGCCCCACACACACCCACCCATTCAGTGGCAGCAGTTGTGCCCCAGTTGTACACTTCACAGCTAGATTTGCATCAAGCACATTCAAAAATACGCCATTCTTATCCGTCCCCAGGATGACACCGGGGTAGGTAGCAAAGTCTTTCCTGATCCCAGCTCTGTTCATCTTGGCTTCTTTTAAAAACACAGCAAGCAAGGGTTACTCCAAGCGGAGTCTCCCTTTTTTCCAAAAATTGGGCCACACAGACACCCACCACATCAGTGGCAGCACTTGGGCCCTAGTTGCAAACAGGATGTTTTGATTTGCATCAAGCACATTCAAAAATACGCTATTCTTAGCCGTCCCCAGGATGACACCGGGGTAGGTAGCAAAGTCTTTGCTGACCCATGACTTGTTCATCTTGGCTTCTTTTAAAAACAATGTAAGCAAGGGTTACTCCAAGCGGAGTCTCCCCTTTTTTCCAAAAATTGGGCCACACAGACACCCACCACATCAGTGGCAGCACTTGGGCCCTAGTTGCAAACAGGATGTTTTGATTTGCATCAAGCACATTCAAAAATACGCTATTCTTAGCCGTCCACAGGATGACACCGGGGTAGGTAGCAAAGTCTTTCCTGATCCCAGCTCTGTTCATCTTGGCTTCTTTTAAAAACACAGCAAGCAAGGGTTACTCCAAGCGGAGTCTCCCTTTTTTCCAAAAATTGGGCCACACAGACACCCACCCCATCAGTGGCAGCACTTGGGCCCTAGTTGCAAACAGGATGTTTTGATTTGCATCAAGCACATTCCAAATCCACAAGCATTTACTCTCCCCAGGATGACACAGGGGTAGTAAATTCCTTCTGGATCCATGACTTGTTCATTTTGATGAACGTCAGTCTGTCCACATTGTCACTGGACAGACGCGTGCGCTTATCTGTCAGCACACACCCAGCAGCACTGAATACACGTTCAGAGACAACGCTGGCAGCTGGACACGACAAAATCTCCAAGGCGTAAGTTGCGAGCTCTGGCCATTTTTGTAGGTTTGAAGCCCAAAAGGAGCAAGGCTCCAGTTGCACAGTCATGGCATCGATGTTCATTTGGAGATACTCCTGTATCATCCTCTCCAGCCGTTGACTATGTGTCAGACTTGTTGTCTCTGGTGGCCTTGCAAAAGAGGGTCTAAAAAAATTATGAAAAGATTCCATAAAATTGCTGTTACCGGCACCAGAAAAGGTCCTACTGGTACGGGTAGACTGTTGAAGATGACGAGACCGTCCCATGTTTGTCAAGTTACAACTGGGAGATTCACTCCCTGCACCTGCACGGTTGTTTGGTGGAAAAGCCGAGCTAAGATCTAGTAACAGCTTCTGCTGATACTCCTGCATACGTGCGTCCCTTTCTATGGCTGGAATTATGTCACAAAATTTGGACTTGTACCGGGGATCTAATAGTGTGGCAATCCAGTAGTCATCATCACTTCTAATTTTGACAATACGACTGTCATGTTGGAGGTAGTGCAACAAAAAGGCACTCATGTGTCTTGCGCAGCCATGCGGACCAAGTCCATGCTGTGTTTGTGGCATAGAGGTGCTACCCGTTCTTTCTTCCTCTGACATCTGACCCCAACCTCTTTCAACTGAAATTTGACCAAGGTCTCCCTCATCCGCTGAGTCTTCCATGTCCATGGACAGTTCGTCCTCCATTTCTTCATGTTCTCCTGCACCTTGCTCAACATTTCGCCTGCTACTATGCGCCCTTGTCGATCCCTGTCCCCCATGGTCCCATGCCTGCTGCGTTGGTGATGATGAACGTCTGGACCTTCGTGATGTTGTTGTCCCTTGCGCATATGAATCCTCCTGTAGTTCCTCCCCTTCATGTTGTCCCACCCCCTGACTCCGAATAGTGTTTAGCGTGTGCTCCAGCATGTAAATGACTGGAATCGTCATGCTGATAATGGCATTGTCAGAGCTAAACATATTCGTCGCCATGTCGAAACTGTGCAGAAGGGTGCATAGGTCCTTGATCTGAGACCACTCCATCAGGGTGATCTGCCCCACCTCTGCATCTCGTTGGCCCAGGCTATACGTCATGACGTATTGCACCAGGGCTCTGCGGTGCTGCCACAGTCGCTGTAACATGTGGAGAGTTGAATTCCAGCGTGTCGCCACATCGCATTTCAGGCGATGAACCGGCAGGCCGAAAGACTTCTGGAGCGATGCAAGTCGCTCTGCTGCGGCGCTTGAACGGCGGAAGTGAGCTGACAGTTTTCGTGCCCTGTTCAGAAGGCCATCTAGGCCGGGATAGTGTGTTAAAAATTGCTGCACGACAAGGTTCAACACGTGAGCCATACAAGGTACGTGTGTCACCTTGCCCAGGCGAAGTGCCGCACCCAGGTTTGCAGCATTGTCGCACACGGCCTTACCAGGCTGCAGTTTGAGTGGAGACAACCATTTATTAAACTCGGACCGCAAAGCTGACCACAACTCCTCAGCTGTGTGACTCTTATTACCAAGACATGTCAAGCTAAAGACCGCCTGATGCCGTTGCGCTCTGCTGCCAGCATAGTAATGAGGGGTGCGTGATTCCTTCTGCGCAGTGAGAACGCTGGTGGCCTGACCAGGCAGGCTTGGGGCGGAGGTGGAGGACCCAGATGAGGTGGAGGATGCAGAAGCAGTGGCGGAACTTGGACAGACAGAGGATTGACACACAAGTCGTGGGGACGGCAAGACTTGTGCAGCAGACCCTTCACCATCTATCACCATAGTTACCCAGTGCCCAGTCAGCGACATGTAACGTCCCTGTCCATGCTTACTGGTCCAAGTATCGGTGGTGAAATGCACCCGTTCACACACAGAGTTTCTCAAGGAAGCGGTGATGTTGTGTGCGACATGCTGGTGTAGCGCGGGCACACCTTTCTTAGAGAAGTAGTGGCGACTAGGCATCTGGTACTGGGGCACAGCGACAGACATAAGGTCTCTAAAATCCTGTGTGTCCACTAGGCGGAAAGGCAGCATTTCGGTAGCCAACAGCTTACAGAGGGATAGAGTCAACCTCTTAGCTTTGTCATGGGTCGGAGGAAGTGGCCTTTTATTTGACCACATCTGAGGGACAGAGATCTGGCTGCTGTGTGTAGACGGTGTTGAGTAGGGTGTCCCTTGAAAAATGCAGGTTTGTGAGGAAAGTGCAGGCGGAGACATGATGTTGCCTTCATCCAACGTTGGTGCTATCGATGTCTGAGAGAGCTGTACACACTCACTTGTTTCCCCTTCCAAACCAACTGACGACCTTACAAGCAAACTGCCTGTTGCGGTTACAGTGGTGGAAGTTTTGCGTGGAAAAACAGGTGTGGCAGCTGTCCCCACAGTCCTAGAAGATGAAGAGCGCGCGGATGCAGTGGAAGGGGCGGGCGGTGGATGGTTCGCTCCACTAGGCCGCATTGCAGCACGGTGAGCTTCCCACCGGGACTTATGATATTTAGTCATGTGACGATTCATGGAAGAAGTTGTCAAACTGCTGAGGTTTTGACCTCTACTAACAGAATCATGACAAATGTTACATATCACATGAGTTGGGCGATCTTTTTCGATGTGAAAAAAGGACCAGGCTAGGCAAGGCTTAGAGGCCATGCGACCTGTTGATCCACCCCGAATAATGCTCATAGGCAGAGTGGTGGCTGAGGATGCAGTTGTAGACGTGCTACCAGTGCTCCGACTCTGTCCAGGAAGGCGCAAGGTAACTTCGTCGTCGGTTGCATCCTCCTCCACCGCCTCTGTTGACCTCCTCGAGTGCCTGACTGGGGGTTGACAGTAGGTGGGATCTAGAACGTCATCATCAATTGTTGTGTTTGCACTCCCCTCCCCCTCAGACCGAGCCTCTTCTTGCCCTGACGGAATATTTAAGTTGTCATCCCAATCGGGTATCTGCGTCTCATCTTCATCAGTATGTTCCTCATTGTCTATAACCACAGGTGTTACAGTTTGTGACAAAGGGTCAACATTATGCTCAGAAACTTGGTCCTCACGGCCTGAATCTGAGTCACAAAGGTTCTGGGCATCACTGCAGACCATTTCCTGTTCTGTACTCACTGTAGCTTGGGAGCAGACCTCTGATTCCCAGGCTATAGTGTGACTGAACAGCTCTGCAGACTCAGCCATCTCAGTTCCACCATACTGTGCAGGGCTGATGGAGACTTCAGAGCTGGGAGAAAGCAAGTTTGATTGGGATGACAACTCAGAGGACTGGTGTTTTTTGGATGCGGTACTTGAAGTGGCAGAGAGGGCACTTGTTGGACCACTTGAGATCCATTCAAGCATTTTCCTTTTTTGCCCATCATCTACCTTTGTTCCTGTTGTTCGTGTCCGTAACAAAGGGAGCACATCGGATTGTCCACGGTAAGTAGTAGACATCTTACTTTTGCTGGTAGATGGTCTATCTTCAGCAGATGATAATGGAGCTTTGCCACCTTCCCCACGGACAAAACCTTTTTTGCCTTTTCCACCACGCCTCTTCCCCTTTCCACCAGCATCTGTCATTTTGCCACTCATGTTGATTGCGACAAGATTGTGGACTGAAAATGTGGTAGTAAAAATTGAGAGGTGGTGAAGATTGCAGTGGTGGTCTAGCTTTATTAACAGCAGAATAATAAAGAATAAATATCCCTGACAATGCAACTTAGTTATAATTAGTTGGAGTGTGCAACGCAGGCAGACGTGCTGCAAATGTCTTTGCACTAGTGGGACTATAGCAAAGTCCAATAGCCACGTATAGGATGCCACTAGGTACACTGAGTGTTTGCTAGTATAATGGCTTGGTTAGAATGAGTTGTAGTGTGCAACGCAGGCAGACGCGCTCTGCAAATGTCTTTGCACTAGTGGGACTATAGCAAAGTCCAATAGCCACGTATAGGATGCCACTAGGTACACTGAGTGTTTGCTAGTATAATGGCTTGGTTAGAATGAGTTGTAGTGTGCAACGCAGGCAGACGCGCTCTGCAAATGTCTTTGCACTAGTGGGACTACAGCAAAGTCCAATAGCCACGTATAGGATGCCACTAGGTACACTGAGTGTTTGCTAGTATAATGGCTTGGTTAGAATGAGTTGTAGTGTGCAACGCAGGCAGACGCGCTCTGCAAATGTCTTTGCACTAGTGGGACTATAGCAAAGTCCAATAGCCACGTATAGGATGCCACTAGGTACACTGAGTGTTTGCTAGTATAATGGCTTGGTTAGAATGAGTTGTAGTGTGCAACGCAGGCAGACGCGCTCTGCAAATGTCTTTGCACTAGTGGGACTATAGCAAAGTCCAATAGCCACGTATAGGATGCCACTAGGTACACTGAGTGTTTGCTAGTATAATGGCTTGGTTAGAATGAGTTGTAGTGTGCAACGCAGGCAGACGCGCTCTGCAAATGTCTTTGCACTAGTGGGACTATAGCAAAGTCCAATAGCCACGTATAGGATGCCACTAGGTACACTGAGTGTTTGCTAGTATAATGGCTTGGTTAGAATGAGTTGTAGTGTGCAACGCAGGCAGACGCGCTCTGCAAATGTCTTTGCACTAGTGGACTATAGCAAAGTCCAATAGCCACGTATAGGATGCCACTAGGTACACTGAGTGTTTGCTAGTATAATGGCTTAGTTATAATTAGTTGGAGTGTGCAACGCAGGCAGATGCGCTCTGCAAATGTCTTGGCACTAGTGGGACTATAGCAAAGTCCAATAGCCACGTATAGGATGCCACTAGGTACACTGAGTGTTTGCTAGTATAATGGCTTGGTTAGAATGAGTTGTAGTGTGCAACGCAGGCAGACGCGCTCTGCAAATGTCTTTGCACTAGTGGGACTATAGCAAAGTCCAATAGCCACGTATAGGATGCCACTAGGTACACTGAGTGTTTGCTAGTATAATGGCTTGGTTAGAATGAGTTGTAGTGTGCAACGCAGGCAGACGCGCTCTGCAAATGTCTTTGCACTAGTGGGACTATAGCAAAGTCCAATAGCCACGTATAGGATGCCACTAGGTACACTGAGTGTTTGCTAGTATAATGGCTTGGTTAGAATGAGTTGTAGTGTGGCAACGCAGGCAGACGCGCTCTGCAAATGTCTTTGCACTAGTTGGGACTATAGCAAAGTCCAATAGCCACGTATAGGATGCCACTAGGTACACTGAGTGTTTGCTAGTATAATGGCTTGGTTAGAATGAGTTGTAGTGTGCAAACGCAGGCAGACGCGCTCTGCAAATGTCTTTGCACTAGTGGGACTATAGCAAAGTCCAATAGCCACGTATAGGATGCCACTAGGTACACTGAGTGTTTGCTAGTATAATGGCTTGGTTAGAATGAGTTGTAGTGTGCAACGCAGGCAGACGCGCTCTGCAAATGTCTTTGCACTAGTGGGACTATAGCAAAGTCCAATAGCCACGTATAGGATGCCACTAGGTACACTGAGTGTTTGCTAGTATAATGGCTTGGTTAGAATGAGTTGTAGTGTGCAACGCAGGCAGACGCGCTCTGCAAATGTCTTTGCACTAGTGGGACTATAGCAAAGTCCAATAGCCACGTATAGGATGCCACTAGGTACACTGAGTGTTTGCTAGTATAATGGCTTAGTTATAATTAGTTGGAGTGTGCAACGCAGGCAGATGCGCTCTGCAAATGTCTTGGCACTAGTGGGACTATAGCAAAGTCCAATAGCCACGTATAGGATGCCACTAGGTACACTGAGTGTTTGCTAGTATAATGGCTTAGTTATAATTAGTTGGAGTGTGCAACGCAGGCAGATGCGCTCTGCAAATGTCTTGGCACTAGTGGGACTATAGCAAAGTCCAATAGCCACGTATAGGATGCCACTAGGTACACTGAGTGTTTGCTAGTATAATGGCTTGGTTAGAATGAGTTGTAGTGTGCAACGCAGGCAGACGCGCTCTGCAAATGTCTTTGCACTAGTGGGACTATAGCAAAGTCCAATAGCCACGTATAGGATGCCACTAGGTACACTGAGTGTTTGCTAGTATAATGGCTTGGTTAGAATGAGTTGTAGTGTGCAACGCAGGCAGACGCGCTCTGCAAATGTCTTTGCACTAGTGGGACTATAGCAAAGTCCAATAGCCACGTATAGGATGCCACTAGGTACACTGAGTGTTTGCTAGTATAATGGCTTGGTTAGAATGAGTTGTAGTGTGCAACGCAGGCAGACGCGCTCTGCAAATGTCTTTGCACTAGTGGGACTATAGCAAAGTCCAATAGCCACGTATAGGATGCCACTAGGTACACTGAGTGTTTGCTAGTATAATGGCTTGGTTAGAATGAGTTGTAGTGTGCAACGCAGGCAGACGCGCTCTGCAAATGTCTTTGCACTAGTGGGACTATAGCAAAGTCCAATAGCCACGTATAGGATGCCACTAGGTACACTGAGTGTTTGCTAGTATAATGGCTTAGTTATAATTAGTTGGAGTGTGCAACGCAGGCAGATGCGCTCTGCAAATGTCTTGGCACTAGTGGGACTATAGCAAAGTCCAATAGCCACGTATAGGATGCCACTAGGTACACTGAGTGTTTGCTAGTATAATGGCTTGGTTAGAATGAGTTGTAGTGTGCAACGCAGGCAGACGCGCTCTGCAAATGTCTTTGCACTAGTGGGACTATAGCAAAGTCCAATAGCCACGTATTAGGATGCCACTAGGTACACTGAGTGTTTGCTAGTATAATGGCTTGGTTAGAATGAGTTGTAGTGTGCAACGCAGGCAGACGCGCTCTGCAAATGTCTTTGCACTAGTGGGACTATAGCAAAGTCCAATAGCCACGTATAGGATGCCACTAGGTACACTGAGTGTTTGCTAGTATAATGGCTTGGTTAGAATGAGTTGTAGTGTGCAACGCAGGCAGACGCGCTCTGCAAATGTCTTTGCACTAGTGGGACTATAGCAAAGTCCAATAGCCACGTATAGGATGCCACTAGGTACACTGAGTGTTTGCTAGTATAATGGCTTGGTTAGAATGAGTTGTAGTGTGCAACGCAGGCAGACGCGCTCTGCAAATGTCTTTGCACTAGTGGGGACTATAGCAAAGTCCAATAGCCACGTATAGGATGCCACTAGGTACACTGAGTGTTTGCTAGTATAATGGCTTGGTTAGAATGAGTTGTAGTGTGCAACGCAGGCAGACGCGCTCTGCAAATGTCTTTGCACTAGTGGGACTATAGCAAAGTCCAATAGCCACGTATAGGATGCCACTAGGTACACTGAGTGTTTGCTAGTATAATGGCTTGGTTAGGAATGAGTTGTAGTGTGCAACGCAGGCAGACGCGCTCTGCAAATGTCTTTGCACTTAGTGGGACTATAGCAAAGTCCAATAGCCACGTATAGGATGCCACTAGGTACACTGAGTGTTTGCTAGTATAATGGCTTAGTTATAATTAGTTGGAGTGTGCAACGCAGGCAGATGCGCTCTGCAAATGTCTTGGCACTAGTGGGACTATAGCAAAGTCCAATAGCCACGTATAGGATGCCACTAGGTACACTGAGTGTTTGCTAGTATAATGGCTTAGTTATAATTAGTTGGAGTGTGCAACGCAGGCAGATGCGCTCTGCAAATGTCTTGGCACTAGTGGGGACTATAGCAAAGTCCAATAGCCACGTATAGGATGCCACTAGGTACACTGAGTGTTTGCTAGTATAATGGCTTGGTTAGAATGAGTTGTAGTGTGCAACGCAGGCAGACGCGCTCTGCAAATGTCTTTGCACTAGTGGGACTATAGCAAAGTCCAATAGCCACGTATAGGATGCCACTAGGTACACTGAGTGTTTGCTAGTATAATGGCTTGGTTAGAATGAGTTGTAGTGTGCAACGCAGGCAGACGCGCTCTGCAAATGTCTTTGCACTAGTGGGACTATAGCAAAGTCCAATAGCCACGTATAGGATGCCACTAGTACACTGAGTGT